>NC_135338.1:97540139-97857988 GCF_023851605.1 Tamandua tetradactyla
AAATTGGTCTGTAATTTACTTTTCTTGTCATATCTTTATCTGGCTTTGGTATCAGACTGATGTTGGCCTCATAGAATGAGTTAGGTAATGTTCCTTCTTCTTGCATTGTTTGGAAGGATTTGAGCAAGACTGCTATTTATTCCTCTTGAGATGACTGGTAGGATTCACCTGTGAAGCCATCTGGTCCTGGGCTTTTCCTTGTTGGGAGGTTTTTGTTTGTTTGTTTGTTTTGCATGGGCAGGCACTGGGAATCGAACTTGGGTCTCCTGCATTACAGGCAAGAACTCTGCCTGCTGGGCCACTGTGGCCCACCCTGTTGGGAGGTTTTTGATGACTCATTCAACCTCTTTACTTGCAATTAGTTTGTTGACATCTTCTATTTCTTCTAGAGTTTGTGTAGGTTGGGAATGTGTTTCTAGGAAATTGTCTATTTTGTCTTAGTTGTCTCATTGGTTGGCATACAGTTGTATCCTTCTATTATCTTTTTTATTCCTGTAGGATTGGTAATAATGTCCCCCCCTAATGTCTGATTTATTTGCACCTTCCCTCTTTTTTCTTTGTCAGTCTAGCCAAGGGTTTATAATTTTTATTGATTTTTTTTTCAGTGAACCAAACTTTAGTTTTGCTAATTCTCTCTAATGTGTTTTTTTATTCTCAATTTCACTTGTTTCTGCTCTAATTTTTGTTATTTCTTTCCTTCTGCATGCTTTGGGATTAGTTCACTGTTCTTTTTCAAGTTCTTCCTGGTGTGCAGTTAGGTCTTTGATTTTTAGCTTTTTCTTCCTTTTTAATGAAGGCATTTAGGGTATAAATTTTCCTTCACTGCATCCCTTAAGTATTTTTTTAAGTTATGATTCAGTTCATCTGTAGTTCAACAATTAGGCAAAACTAATCAATGATTAGGCAGAACTAATCATGGTGACAAGACAAAATAATTGTGCCTTCTGGGGAGATAAAGATGACTTATGAAAGCACAAATTTAAAAAATTACTGTGGTTGTGATGCCATACAGCATGTTATTTCTTATTTTAAACACTTTCAAGTACATGTACACAACCTAGTAGTGTTGATGCATTCACAGTGCTATGCTACCATCACCATCACCCATTCCCAGAACTTTCCCATCACCCCAAACAGAAACTGTTTAACTATAAGCGTTTTTGTCCTCCAAACCACACCCAGAGCCTACCAACTAGTTTTATGCTTCTTCTGGACTCCACAAACAAGCAAAAAGTTGGACCGCAGTGAATGTTACCAGTGAGTGTCAGGAG
This sequence comes from Tamandua tetradactyla, assembly GCF_023851605.1. Lineage (NCBI taxonomy): Eukaryota > Metazoa > Chordata > Mammalia > Pilosa > Myrmecophagidae > Tamandua > Tamandua tetradactyla. The sequence continues at coordinate 97,541,411 of NC_135338.1, forward strand.
GAGGTGAACAAGGTGTATGGTCCTCCCACCATTAATCTCTACCATTATGCCATCCATCCTATAATTTCTGTTATGTTTCCTTTTATACTTATAAATTCTCTTTATGTTCACACATGGTCTTCTTAACATTCTTTAGCTCCTTGTCCATATTTTCCTTTATATTCTTGAATTGATGTAAGGGATTTGTTTGAACATCTTCAATTAGTTTCTCCAACTTCTGTGTCTCCTCTGAAGTTCTACTCTGTTCCCTTGACTAAGCCCTATCTTCCTGTTTCTTAGAATGGCTTGGAATTTTTTTGCTGTTATCTAGGCATCTGATTCTCTTGAGTTAACTCTGAAAGTCCATTTCTCGCTCTTTGTTTAGGGTTTTATTGTTGATTGGCTTTGTGTTAAGGCTCTTTTTTGACTCTTGATCCAAGGTATTACAGACCTTTAGAATAGCCTGTTTAACTGTTCAGATTTTCTCAGCCTTTCTTCATCTGATTCTTGCCCTAGATACGCATGCAATTTTTAAGATTGTACTTTTTGTGCAACTGGTTTGTCTCCAGGAGAAAGCTTCCTTTCCTGTGTTCCTTTTCTCTATATCTTGATCTGTTCCATTTGCTTTTCTGCAGAATTCTCTCCCCAGCTCCTAGGATATGTTTAAATTCTCTCCCTCAGTCAGTGCCTTATTTTCCTTACACTTTTCAATTCCAGGACCCATTCTATCTTAACAGCAGTTCTGTTTAATCCCCCCACCCCACCCCCCTCTTTCTTTTTCCTGGGAGGCTTTTCTGCCTCCAGTGTCTCCCCTATTAGGTATCCCACCCTGGGGAGCCAGAAGGTCTGTTTTGCGATTAGGTGGTACAGGCGACAGAAACTGGACTTGAGTGAGGGCACAACTATTTATCAGCACTTCTACTGCAGTCTCTCTTCTTTTTTTTTTCTTTTTCCTCAGAAGCACAGAAAAGATGCTCAACATCATTAGCCATCAGGGAAATGCAAATCAAAAGTACGAGATGCTGTTTCACACCCACTAGCCTGGCTGTTAAAAACAAACAGAAAATTAACAACATTGGAGAGGGTACAGAGAAACAGTCACACTCATTCACTGCTCACGGGATTGTAAAATGGTGCAGCTGCTGTGGAAGACAGTTTAGTGGTTCCTGAGAAAGCAAAGATAGAACTGCCATGAGACCCGGCAACCCCACACCGAGGTGTACACCCCAAAGGATTGAAAGCAGGGACTTGGACAGATATTTGCACACTGATGTTCATTAGTGCCATTGTTCACAATTGCCAACAGGTAGAAGCAAACCAAGTGTCCATCAACAAATAAACAACATGTGATATATACAAAAAACGGGATATCATACAGCAATAAAAAGGAATGAAGTCCAGATCTACACAATAGCAGGTGAACTTCGAAGGCACCATGTTGAGTGAAAGAAGCCAGACACCAAAGGACAAATATTGAATGATCTCACTGATTTGAAACTATTAGAATATGCAGACTTGTAAAGTCAGAATCTAGAATATAGGTTACCAGGGGATGGGGTGGGAATAGGAAATGGGAAATCAAGGCTTAACATGTACAGGGATCCTATTTGGAATGATGGAAATGTTTTGGAAATGTTTGGGAGGAAAACATAGTGAGTGTAATTAATAGCCCTGAAATATATATCTGAATGTGATTAAAAGAGGAAATGTTAAATTATATATATGGTAACAGAATAATATTTTTTTAAATCCATGGAACTACACGACAAAAACAGTGAACCCTAAGCTAAATCATGGACTATAGTTAATAGTATAATAATAAAAATGTGCTGTCATCATTGTAATAAAAACGTTCCACACCAGTGCAAGGTGTTAATAAGAGAGTGGTTTATGGGAATTCTATATTTCATTATTGATTTTTCTGTAAAACCACAACTTCTCTAATAAAGAAAAAAAAAAAAGAACCTAAAATTGGATTTTGTTGCTATCTGTCTTAAGAATCTGTGATCTACACAAGACTCCACTTTTCTGTCTTTGTCATTGTTGTTTAATGACATTGGTTTGAAGAAGCCAGGCAACTGTCTTGTTGAATGTCCAATATGTCTGTATAAGTTTGATTATTTCCTCATGGTGTAATTTAACTTGTTCCTTTATTCCCTGCATTCCCTGAAATTTGGACCTTAGATGGAAAGGCTTGATTGGATTCAGGTTAGCATTCTTGCAAGATTATATCACAGGTTCTGACTCTCTCTGACCCATCAGAAGGCACAGATGCTGCCCCTCTGGTAGCGATACTAAAATGGACTCTAAGATGCTCACAGCCAGATCTTGCCACTGTAATTCTGCATTTTCCCTCTTAAAAGAAGCTTTTACTTAATGGTTTTAGTACCTATTGTTGCCCCTTGCCTGAATCAGTTATTTCATTAGGGGTTGCAAGATGGTATTTTTCTAATGCTGTCATTTCTTCTGCATTTATTAGCTAGCATTCTGTAAAGAAGAGCTCTCTCTTATCAGTTGGGGTGATTTGATTATCCGGAAATGAGAAGTACTTGTTCTTACTGGAAAGCAGAAGAAAAATACTTAATTATTTGCCTGTAATTACCTATTCTCAGAGTGAGGAGCTGGTTTAACAGCTTTGCCCGAGGATGACTAAGTTTTTCTCTTTGTCTTTTTTAAAGGATCATTATGGACATGTGGATTTTTATATATCGATATTGTATAATCAGTTATAGCTGTATTCTTTTTTGATGCTCACACTGTTCCGATTTTGGCCAGTGAGAGCCCCCTTCAAGGTGTCTTTGGTGTTCCTTTGTCATGTGTCTGTTGTCTTTGGTCACTTTCTCCCATGAGGCACAACTTGATATCCTTGGGCTGTCCCTCTCTGTCTTGTCTTTAATGCAAGAGCCCCGTTTTCTGTAACAAATATTTTAAAGACACTATATGAACAAAAATAACATGTTCCCAGGCTAGATAAGGCTGCTTGTTTGCCATCTCTGCTTTTGAACTATAAAACACTGGCAGATGGTTGTCCCTGTATTTTGAGTTGTTCTTATTTGTTGATCACTTATTTTTAGCCATAATAAACATGTGTGCAGGAGCCAGCTCACCATTAGCTACTAACCTCAATACAGCCTCTCAGTGTTGTCTTCCTCCCCTGCAGGTCATGAGGGGAGAGCTCTAGGGAACAATTTTCTAATAATTCATATTTGCCTTGTCAGTCCTTATACCTGGTCCCACTTCCTCGGGGTTATGCTGTGTCCCTCTCATACCTTCCCAACCCACAGCTGCCTCAGGCCCCTTAGCTGTAGGTGACAAGGAGCTGGGCCTTGGAAACCAGTGTTCTCATCCAACATTTTTGGGAGTACACATTTGTACAATTTTCCTGGGGAACAGCAACATGGTATATTACTCAGGACTCCTTCACTCACGAGTGACCATAATCCAAATAAAACTTGATCAAACCAAAAAGGATATTTATTGCCTCATGTGCTGGTTTGAAGCTCTTATGTACTCAGAAAAAGCCAGGTTCTTGTGGGTGCAGACCTGTTGTGGGTGGGGCCTTTTGGTTAGGTTATTTCTATTGAGATGTGACCCACCCAATTCAAAGTGTATCTTAATCCTTTACTGGAGTCCTTTAGAAGGATAAAAGACAGAATAAAGCTGAGAGAGCTTTGAGAGATAACCCCCAGAGGAGCTAAGAGAGGATCCATGGATGGACAGAGAGAATTTAAGGAGTGAGAAAAGCCCTGGAAGAAACAAGCAAGGACCCACAGAAATGGAAAGGGCGGAAACTGAAACCATCAAAATCTGGGAGGGAAGGGCCAGCAGATGCCAACCACGTGCCTTCCCCGGATGCCAGCAGCCTTTCCTCAGAGAAGGTATCATCCTGTGGATGCCTTAATTGGAACATTTTCATGGCCTTATAATTGTATATTTGTAGACTTATAAATTCCCATTGTAAAAGCCAGTCCTTTTCCAGTATATTGCATTCTGGCAGCTTTAGCAAACTAAAACAACTTACATAACTGGCAAGACCAAGAGAGGATGGCTTCAGGCATAGCTGGATCCAGGGGCTCAGAAAAGGTCATTGTGGTGCTAACTTTCTGTCTCTAGACTCTGTTTCCCTGGGTGTATTGGCCTCATTCTCATCAGATTCTGTCTACATGGGGGGAAGATGGGCTCTGAAAGCACAAGCCTATATCTTCCTGGCTTCTAACCCAAAAGGAAGAGAAATGCCCTCTCTCTCAGAAAATCTGTATATCAGGTCTCAGGGATGCACTGACTAGCCCTTTGTGAATCACCTGCCCATCTCCGAAATGATCATGGTGGCCAGAGGAATACTGTACTCTGATTGGCCAGCTCAGCTCGCACGTCCAGCCCTACAGTGGAAAGGTGAGTTGTGAGCTCTGGACCACACCAGTGGGGAATGGGGTTCTCGAAAGGAAAAGCAACGTTCTATAAAGGGAAAAGAATGCTGAGCAGGCAAGCACTTCAGATGTCCATTACACTTAGCCAAAAAAAAAAAAAATCCAAAGACTTTAAAATAGTGTACCCCATCAGAAAGAACAATTCCACTCCTAAGAATTCAATACAAAAGAAAAAAATCAGGCAGATTACTGGTCTGACATGTAAAGAGCCTGGAAGTTGTTTTTCCTGTTCTCACAAGAAAAAAGGCTAAAACACAGAAAAATCAACAACGCTTCTTATATTCTTTGAGGCCGCAAGACAAGCTCCTATCCCCAGAGCTGAACTAACAGGCGGATGCAGAAAATAAGAGTTGACTGGGGGCAGAAACCACCGCTGTAGCATTGGGTAGGGATACTAAACGGTAGGTGACTAATTGCCAGAGACTGAGCAGGGCTGGCCTAACGGTAGGGAGCTCCCACAAACACACATGCTTTTATGAGTTTTATCTCCAGGAGCCACAGCATGTTCTCACTGTGAAGGTTGGAGAAAAGTTCTCTGGAGCTTCCAGCAGGGGGAAGGGAAAAGTCACGTTTCTGAAATGCACACAGAGCATCCATTCTCCTTAGCAAAGGCTTGCCCTCAAGGGAAACTGTTCTGCTAGAGCTGATCCTGTGTAGGGGGAGATGGGAAATACACAACGTCAGCCCCCTCTCGCTGTCCTGTCTCACCTAAGAGGAGGGGAGACCTGGGAAGGACTCGCAAAGGTCACAGCTCAGGGGCACAGGCTCACTAACAGACTGTGACCTCGTCACAGGATTGTAAACTGCTTCCCCTCCCCATATCTTCCCATCATATCAGCAGGGCTCTGTAGGATAACAGGCAGCTACAGCTGAAAAGAGCTTCAAGGCTCAGACCCTATTTAGGAAGGAGTCTCTAGGCAAATCTAAAGACAAAAAGGGAAGCAAAAACAAGGACACCAGGGGGAAATTTTAGCCTCTGGCACTTATACAGCTACAGCAAATAGTAAACGCAGTCTAAGTCCTAGAGAAATAAAACCTCACATTGCAGGCCTATTTACCTCAGTTCCTTTTACCTATGCATATGTCCACCTTTCACCAACAAAAAATGACAAGGCATGCTAAAAAGCAGAAAAAAAAACCAAAACAAAAAACACAGTCAGAAGAGACAGAGCAAGCATCAGAAACAGACTCAGATGTGGCAGAGGAATTATCATACCAGGAATGTAAAATAGCTGTGATCAATATGTTAAGGGTGCTAATGAAAAAAGTGAACACAACATTCAAGCAGAGATGGGTTATGTAAGCAGAGTGATGGGAACCCTAAGAAAGAATCAAAAGGAAATGCTGAAGCTCTAAAACTTTGTACCAGAAATGAAGAATGCTTCGGATGGACCCACTAGTCGCCTCCACACGATTGTTGAGGAAAGAATCAGGGAGGTTGCAGATATGTCAAAGGAAACTTCCTAAACTGAAAAGCTAAGAGAAAAACAGACTGAAAGAAAGAAAAAAAAAAAAGGAGTAAAAGATCTAAGAACTGTGGGATAATTACAAAAGCTGTGATATGTATGTAGTGGGATTACCAGAAGGTGAAGAAAGAAAAAAAGGAACAGAAGAAATACTTGCAGTAATAATGGCTGAAAATTTTCAAAACAAAAAATAAATAAGTACAAATCATAGATAAGGAGAAAGCTCTGCTCCAAGGATGTTTATACCACTGTTGTGTTTCTAAAAAAAACAAAAAAGGGAGACACAACCTAAATGTCCATATAAAGAGGGGATTTGTGCAAAAAAAGCAATTGGGATACTAAGCAGCTGGTGAAAATGATTATGTAGATTTGCATTTCATGGAAAGACCTCTGTGATACACTGATAAGTAGAAAAGGCAGGTTTAAAACAACAGCAGACATTTCAATCTAATTTTTTAAATTTAGCACACACCTATTGGGAAATAAACACCATCAGGCTTCATAGAGGTTATCTCTGTGTGATTATTTCAATTTGCTTATTCACATTTTCCAATTTTTCTACAATAAACACATATCATTTTTTAGTGAGAAAAGACAGAAACAAAAACAAAATCAGGATAAACACCCAAGGTCACTCAATGACTAGACATAACAGGGAAGGAAAACAAGAACTGGGCTGACCCAGGACCAGGTCTGCAGGTCAGAGATGCTCAAATAAGAGGACCCCAGGTCCAAGGTCCCTGTGGGGACAATGTGGACCTTCTCATCTGCTTTGATGCTTGGTTTATTCCCCACCATCTTCAAATGGAGCCTAGGTGGGCCAAGAGAGCCAAGGATGAAGCTGGCACTTAGTATCACTACTCACGGTTACTACATGATCAAAGGGATAGGCTGACCAGCTGAAAGAGTCAAGCCCTCACGGTCTTTGTGTCCCAGAGCCTTTTGCTTAGCCTTGTCCCTGCCAGCCAGTCCCCATTCCAACCCCTGCAGCTGACAGGAGCAGCTTAGGCTGGCCCCGGCCGCTCTCAAGTTAACCAAGCTGTACCCAATTTGGTAGTAAAATCCAATGGGCCAGTGGGCAGGGCAGTGCCTGCAATCACCTGATACGCTCCCCTTGGCCTGATGCCCTGTTGTTCAGCTCCCAGTTCTGGCCAGCAGACCCCACCACAGCTCGGCTCCCTCTAGTCCCCTCGGGGGTCCTGTTCAAAACTAAAGGCAGCCTCTGCACAGGTGCCTGCTGGAGAGCGTGCTGGTGCTTCTGGCTTGGGTCATCTCCTCCTGCTACCACCTGGGGAATTCTGAGGGATTTATCCTCCAAAGGCTACACATTTGGGGGTCCATGGTGTTTTCTTTTTCTTCTCTTTCCACAATGGACACTGAAATGCAGCACCCTCCATCAGTCCTTTCCGTTCACTTCTCTGTCTAAAACCTGCTCTGGCTCCCCAGCCTGTGCACAATAAAGCCCAGACTCCAGCTTGGCAGTAAAAGGCCCACAACATTCCCACGGCACACCCTCCCCCCGCCATCTCCTGCTCTGTCCCTCATGTAACTACCTCAGCACAGCTCAGCTTCTCAGCTTCTTCCTCCGCTCGTGCTCTTCCTTCAACTTGGAACACCCTTTCCCCAGCCGCCACCTGTGAAGATCCCAAATCCTGTCTAGACGTCAAGGCTCCGCTCACACTCCACCTGTCTCTCGAGCATCCGTTGTACGTTCTTTGGCCCTCCATTAGCGCGCCTACCCAGTCTGTTCTGGATAATGATCGGTAATGTCCATGTCTGTTTCTCCTGCTAGACAGTGAATTCACTGGCTCTCAAAGTATCTTCCCTGCTGATGAGTTTGGGGCCATTTTAAGGAGGAATATAAGCAATTTGTTATAGAGTTGGCTTCCTATCTACCATTGATTAGTAGAGTGGTCTTCAGAAAGTTAGGTGACCTCTCTGAGCCTCAGTTTCTCATCTATAAAAGGTTATTGTGAAGATTAAATGAAATAACAAATATTAGCTATTATTTTGATATTACCACTATTGTGTTTCCTATTTTAAAGTGTTAAAAACTTCAAATTACCTTCTTTTAAACAAATTAGAGCAAAATTGAAATAAGCATGTCACATTTAACTGGTATTCTGTGCTGTATTACAGATGGCCATAAATTCTTAATTTATGATACCCTTATTAGGAGGTGGGGTCTATGTCTCTTTCCCTTAAATCTGGACAGAATCTGTGCCCGCTGATTGATCAAAAGAACCCAGCAGAAATGCCACTCTGGCTGTCTCAGGGCTTCAGCCTTGTATTTTTCAGGGTTCTCCAGAGAAACACAACATATAGGATGTATGTACATATATATATATATATATATATAAAGAGATTTGCTATAGGAATTGGCTCATGGACCATGAGAATTGGCAAGTCTGAATTCCATAAGGCAGGTCGCAAATTGGAAACTTGATGGGGGAGATGTTGTATTCCCCAGGACAAAGCGAAGAAATAAAAATGCAATAGTTTTCAAAGCACTTTTCAAAAAGTGGTTACAGGATAGATCTCAGAGTTTGTCATGGGCTACCATATGATCCTCTCATATTTTTCCTTCTAGCTGCTCCAGAATATAGGAGGCTAGAGGGCTTAAATTTTTTTTTATCATCACAATGGACTTTTTCTTCCTTCTTTTTTTGTGAAAAATAACATATATACAAAAAAGCTATAAATTTGAAAGCGCAGCACCACAATTAGTTGTAGGATATATTTCAGACTTTGACATGCATTACAATTTCACACTTTTAGGTTTTTACTTCTAGTTGCTATAAAATACTGGAGACTAAAAGAGATATCAATTTAATGATTCGGCATTCATATTTATTTAAATCCTATCTTCTATATATAATTCCACCATCACTTTTGATCTTTCCATACCTCTCTTTGGGGTTGTTTGGACTATGGCAATTCTAAATTTTTGCTGTTGGGAGGGTCTGTCACTAATATAGAGTAGGGAGATAGAACTATCTGATGTTCTGGAGAGGCTGGGCTAGGTTTCAGGACTTATCTGGACCAGGGACCCATCTGGAGGTTGGATGTTTCTGGAAAGTTACTCTAGTGCCTGGAACCCTTGTGGAGTCTTATATATTGCCCTAGGTGTTCTTTAGGATTGGCTGGAATGGTCCTGGTTGGGGATTAGCAGGTTATGATAGGTAGCAAGGTCTACCCGAAACTTGAGTAAAAGCAACCTCCAGAGTAACCTCTCGACTCTATTTGAACTCTCTCTGCCACTGATACTTTATTAATTACACTTCTTTTCCCCCTTTTGGTCAGGATGTAGTTGTTGATCCCATGGTTCCAGGTCTGGATTCATCCCTGAGAGTTGTCGCCCACATCGCCAGGGAGACTTTCACCCCTGGATGTCATGTCCCATGTAGGGAGGAGGGCAATGATTTCACTTGCAGAGTTGGGCTTAGAGAGACTGAGGCCACATCTGAGCAACAACAGAGGTCCTCCAGAAGTAACTCTTAGGTATGCCTATAGGTAGTCTAAGCTTCTCCTCTACCTACATAATCTTCACAAGAGTAAGCCTCATGATAGAGGGCATGGCCTATGATTTGGTGTATCTCTAAAGTTTGACACAGTATCAGGGGATTCCCTGATGGTAAGGTTTAATAGTTCCATATTCTTTCTCCCCTCCCTCAGGGGACTTTGCCAATACTTTTTGATTATCTGCTTAATATACTCTAGGATGTTTCCAGGCATCACAATAATCTATACAGGATTGAAGGACCTCTTTCTTATTCCATGTTCCCTGTGTTTCAATTATTCAAATGAGCCATATATATTATATATATATATTATATATATATATATATATATACATATATGTTGAATTATATTATTCACTACAGAAAATTTCAATTCCAGATCAAACAAACCTTTCTTCCATTGGTCTCAAAGAGTATGTGCGCTTCTAAAATATAGACAGTGTCTCCTTTACCCCTATGTTCTGAATTACTTTAACCCCAACCTGTTCAGCTTCATTCTTATCTCTAAATATCAGGTTATATATATAAAACAGCCTCTCAAAATCCAGAAATAATAATCACCACTCCTGACTTAATGTGTCTGCTCTAAAAGCTTACGATCTAGGCCACTGTTTTCTTATAAGCATTTTCTAAAGGTGACCATACCATTCTTGTTTTTCTGTTTCTGGCTTATTTTGTCTCACCATATGTCCTACATGTTCATGCACGTCATTGCATGCCTCATGACATTGTTCCTTTTTGTAGCTCTATTTGGACTCTCTCCGCCATTCATTCATAGGTATACACCATCGTTCACCAATCTACTTCTCTGTCAGTGCCTTCTTATATAACTTGTGTGGAAAATCTTTTCAACCTATTTGTATCCTTGTATCTAAAATGAGTCTTTTGTAAGATGCATATAGCTGGATTATGTTTCTTAATCCATTCTGCCAATCTGTATCTTTTAATTGGTAAATTTAGTCCATTAACATACAAAGTTATTACTGAAAAGGCATTTCTTGATTCCACCATCTTATCTTTCTTATTTTATTTGTCAGATCTATAAATTCTTTCCCCTCTTTCTCTTTGTATTATTTAAATTACCCTTAGTGGCACTCTTCAATTCTGTGCCCTCCTCCAGACCTCCCTCTCTCGTCTTTTTTTTTTTCAGCCAGCAGAACTCCTCTTAGTATTTCTCATAGGGCCTGTTTCTTGTTAACAAATTCTTTCAGGACTTCTTTGTCTGTGAAAACTTTAATCTCTCCAGCAATTTTTTTTTTTTTTTCACATGGGCAGGTACCAGGAAACAAACCCAGGTCTCTGGAATGGCAGGCGAGAACTTTACCTGCTGAGCCACCGTGGCCCACCCTCTCCCTCAATTTTTGAAGGACAATTTGGCTGGGTACAGAGTTCTTGGCTGGAATTCTTTCTCTTTCAGGATCTTGAATATATCATACCACTGCCTTCTCGTCAGGGTGCTAGTTGACTAGTCTGAACTCAGTCTTATTTGATTTCCCTTGTATGTAGTAGATTGTTTTTCTCTTGCCACTTTCAGAATTTTCTGCTCCTCTTCAACATTTGACAGACTGATTAGTATGTGCCTTGGGGAAGGCCTATATGGATTTATTCTGTTTGGAGTTCTTTGGGATTCTTTGAATTGTATATTTATGTCCTTTATGAGGGTTGGAAGTTTTTCCCCATTATATCCTCAACTACTCTTCCTAGCCCTTTACTCCTCTCTTCTCCTTCTGGGACACTAGTGATTCTTGTATTTGTGCGCTTTGTTTTGTCTGTCATTTCCCTGAATTCCCATTCAGTTATTTTTACATCTTTTTTGCCATTTGCTGTTTTGAGTCTCCCCAAAGTCAATTATCTTGTCCTCTATATCACTTATTCTTTCTTCTGTCTCTTCAAATCTGGTGTTGTGTGTCTCTAGTATGTTTTTTATTTGGTCAACATAGTCTTAAATCTCTGTGATTTCTGCTATTTTTCTATTTATTTTTCAAATTCCTCTTTGTACTCTTCTACTGTCTTCTTGATCTCCTTGTTTGTTTGTTTTTTTATAATAGCCATTTTGGTAGGAATGAAATATCTCATTGTGGGTTTGATTTGCATTTCCCTGATATGATGTTGAGGATATTTTCATGCGCTTTTTAGCCATTTGTATATCCTCTTTGGAAAATGTCTACTCAAGTTCTTTGCCCATTTTTTAATTAGGTTGTTTGTCTTTTTATTGTTGAGTTGTAGGATTTCTTTATATATTCTGGATAGTCATCCCTTATCAAATATGTGGTTTCCAAATATTTTTTCCCCAAGAGGAGGCTGCCTTTTCACCTTTTTGTGAAGATCCTTTGGTGCACAAAAGTAGTCAGTTTTGGAGTGGTCCCATTTATCTATTGTTTCTTTTGTTACTTGTGCTTTGGGTGTAAGGTCTAAGAAACTTCCACCTACCACGAGATCTTGAAAATGCTTCCCTACATTTTCTTCTAGGATTCTTGTGGTCCTGTTTCCTATAGTTAGGTCTTTGATACATTTTGAGTTAATTTTTGTATAAGGTGTGAGATAGGGGTCCTTTTTCATTCTTTTGAATATGGATGTGCAGTTCTCCCAGCACCATTCATTGAGGAGACTGTTCTGTCCCAGCTGAGTGGACTCGGCTGTCTTGTCAAAAACCAATTGATCATAAATGCAAGGGTCAATTTCTGAACTCTCAACTTGGTTCCATTGATCACTGTGTCTCTCTTTATGCCAGTGCCATGATGTTCTGACTACTGTAGCTTTGTAACAGGCATTAAAGTCTGGCAGCACGAGTCCTCCAATCTTGTTCTTCTTTTTTAAGAGGTTTTCAGTGCTTGGGGCCCCTTACCATTCCAAATAAATTTGATTGTCTTTTCCATTTCTTCAGAGTAAATTAAATTACATTTCTATTGTAATTTTGATTGGAATTGCATTGAATTTGCAAATTTATTTGGTTATATTGACATCTTAACTATATTTAGTCTTTCAATTCATGAACATGGAAAGTCCTTCCACTTATTTAGATCTTCTTTGATTTGCTTTAGGAGCGTTTTGTAGTTTTCTGAGTATAGGTCCTTCACTCGGTTAAATTTATCCCTAGATATATGATTCTTTTAGTTGCTATTGTAATGGACATTTTTCTTGATTTCCTCCTCAGATTGCTCATTACTAGTGAATAGAAACACTACACTACTGATCTTGTACTCTGCCACTCTGCTGAGCTCATTTACTAGTTCTAGTATTTTTGTCATTGATTTTTCAGGACTTTCTAAATACTTATGTTTTTAAAATAAAAGCATACTATGTTCCATCCCTGGAAATTTTTAAGCAAAGATATACCCCCAGCAGGTAAGTCCTTTCTCTCCAGTGGCTTCTTGTGCTCCTAGCACACTGCCCATTGCTGGTTCATTTTGAGAGCCTTGGCCCTCTCAGTCTGGACACTGCAAACTTCCACCCCCCACACACACTCACAGCTCCTGGGAGTCTGTAAATGGCTCATTAGTTTTAAAACAGGGTAGTCAAAATGATTCCTCAGAGTAGTAATTATTATTTCTGGATTTTGAGAGGCTGTTTTATATGTACAACCTGGTATACAGAGTTAAGAATGAAACCAGTCAGGTCAGGATTAAAGTAATTCAGAATACCTTAAGAAAAACATTGTCTATAGTTTAGAATCTCATCTACTCTTTGAGACCAAAGGAAGAAAGGTTTATTTTGTCCTGAATCTAACTTTCCTGTAGCACATAATCTATTTTCAACCTGTCTGGATAGATCATTTAAACAATCCAAACACAGGGAGCCCAGAATAAGAATGAGGTCCTTTAATCCTATATAGCTTAATGTAATGCCTGGATACATCCTAGAATATATTAAGCAGATAATCAAAAAGTATTGGCAAAGTCCTTTGAGGATGGGAGAAAAAACATGAAACTATTAAATTTTACCACCAGGGAAACCCCTAATACTGTCTCAAACATTAGGGACACCCGTATTAATTGGCCAAGCCCTCGATCATGAGGCTTACTCTCGTGAAGCTTATGTAGGTAGCAGAGAAGCTTAGCCTACTTACAGTCATGCCTAAGAGTTACTTCTGGAGGACCTCTGTTGTTGCTCACATGTGGCCTTTCTCTCCTCTGCAAGTGAAATCATTGTCCTCCCCGCTACGTGGGACACGACATCCAGGGGTAAAAGTCTCCCTGGTGGCATGGGAGATGACTCCCAGGGATGCATGTGGCCCTGGCACCATGGGATCAACAATTCCACCCTGACCAAAAGGGGGAAAAGAAGTGTAACTAATAAGGTTTCAGTGGCTGTGAGAATTCAAATAGAGTTGAAAGTCTACACTGGAGGTTGCTTTTATCTAAGCTTCAGTTAGACATTGCTACCTACCATAACTTCCCAAACCCCAACCAAAACCATTCCTGCCAATCCTAAAGAACACCTAGGTCATTATATAATATTATACAAAGGTTCCATGCACTAGGGTAAGTTTCCAGAAACCTACAGCCTCTAGATCGGTCCCTGGATCAGGTAAGTTCTGAAATGCCAAGGAGCCAGCTTCTTCAGAACATCACCTAGTTCCATCCCCCTATCCCATATTATTGACAGCCCCTTCCAACATGAAAAAGTTAGAACGGGCATAGCCCAAATACCCCTAAAGAATGGGAGAAAGATCAAAGTTGATGATGGAATTATACAGAGAAGTTCGGGTTTAGCAAACCAGGTATGAATGCTGAATCATTGAATTGATATTTCTTTTAGTCTCCAGTATCTTAGAGCAGCTAGAAGCAAAAACCTAAAATAATGGAATTGTCACCCATACCAAACCGTGAAATCTGTTCTACAATTAACTGTTGCAGTGTGCTTTGAAATTTATTGTTTGTTTTGTATATATGTTATTTTTCACAAAAAAGAAAAAAAATATTTCTTCTAGCCTCTAGTGTTTTGGAGCAGCTAGAAGGAGAAATCTGAAATAGGGGAATGGTAAACCGTAACAAACTCTGAATTCTGTTTTGTGTCTACTTATTGAAATGTACTTTGAAAGTCATTACTTTTTTCTTTTCTTTGTATATATGTTATATTGAACAATTAAAAAAAATGCTTCCTAGGCCAGAGCCTGACTTTTCAGCTTAGTCTTTGCATTCACCCCCAAATGTCACTGGAGAGGAGAGAGCAATCCCACCTTGTGGGCCTAAGAGTGGCGGGAAAGGGTGAGGAGGAGAAAGGCTTCTGTGTGCAGGCTCTTTAGAATCCACCCCAGGGGCAGGTCAGTTTGGGCCTTGAGGAAGGAATGAGATAGCCCCAGAGGCTGGTGCCCGCAGCCCGTGGCGCTCCGGGCTTTCTGGAAACCTCTCGGCAGCCTCAGGTGTGGCTGGCCTGTGTCGCTTTTCATGCTAAACACAGTTTCATTTTATAAAACCGTTTTCCAAATAAATACATAAAAACGAATTTTTAAAATATTTTTCATTTGACATTGCTTTTGACGAATGAATTTAACAAGTGGATTCCCCAGCCCTCTGTTCCCAACCCCCTGGCAATCTGGGACCCTAGGGTGACAGGCCTCTCTCTCCTGTGGCTGTTGCAGACCCTGAAGGGGGTGGGTGGAGTCCTACAGACGGGGGTCTCCGCGGCAGGGACCCCTCCCCCAGGGCGCCCAGTCCTCCCTCTGCTCTGTCCATGGGCCACCCGGAAGGCCGCTATGCTCCCTTCCAGCCCTGCCCCACCCTCCTCACCCCTTCTCCTTGGACCGCACGGCTTCCCTGCGCTTCTGAGAGCCCCTCCAAGGTGGTGAGGATAGCTTGAGCCCCTTCCTCAAAAGTGAGGCTGCCCCCCCACGCCCCTTCCCCCACCCCCAGCTTCAGAGAAGGAGCTCCATCCTGGACGGGGGTCAGCGGCCCCAGGGCTCCCCGTCCCCTGACAAGCCTCCATGAGGCGCTGGCTGCCTCCCCAGGACCCCCTTGTTCCCGGGCCCCAGCGAACAGTCCCCTAGAGCTGATGCCGGGACAGTCCTGGGAAGACAGGGAAGGTCGCACCAGGTCAGTTCAGCCAGGGCTCGGCTCTCCCAGTTGGAACGAACACAGGGACCAGTCCTGCAGGATCAGCCATTGTACTGGGTCTTAGACTTGTAGGGAGGCAGTGGGGGCAGGCCTGGAGGTAGTGAGAAGTGTCCCAGGCCTCAGGCTGGCAAGGGCACCAGAGCCCTGTCACTCCAATAAACAGAGGGGCCACTCAGCCAGCTGTGCGACATCCAGCAACTTATTTAACCTTTCTGACCTATAAAATTGGAGACTAAAAAGTACTTCCACAGGTTTCTGGAGGATTAGATATCAGTGCTCCTAGCACAATGCCAGGCACTCAAAACGTAGGCAATAAACATCGTTTTCCTTTCTGCTTTCTCCACTTTCATGGCCTTACATCACTCTGGTTCCATCTAAGCATGGCAGGTTGGCAGCAGCTAGAAGGGAGCGGAAGCCACTGCTGTCTCCTTGTGCCTGGAAATATTGCCACAAATAGCTGGCTTCCACAGGACGCATGAGGCTGTGCTGACCTGGGCAGAAGGAACACTTAGGCAAATGGGTGTCACAGAGGATAAACAATGTCCCCAGAAGGCCCACCCCTCACCCAGGGAAAAGTTCACTGCCAGGGAAAGTTCTACGGTACGCGACCTCGGGACTGCCTGCCCAGCTGGAGCTGAGGTTGTCCGGATCCCTCGGCTGTTTTCTTCAAAGGCAGATAAGGGCCTTTCCGCCCCCATTGCCCTCAAATAGAAACCAAAGCCTTAAGACTAGAAAGAAGTTGACTCACCTGCTCAGACCCTACCTGAGTCCAGTTCAATTAGAATCGTTGGGAGTGGGGCCAGTTTTGACTACTTTTCAGTCTCCCAGTGATTCTAATATGTAACTGGAGTTAAGAACTACTGGTCAATCCAACCTCCTCATTGCATGATGAAAATACACAAGGACAAACACACCACCCTAGAAAAGTTAAAAGAAATAAAATAATTAAAGGGCCAGGGTTTGGTGCAAAGTAGGAGGCCTCCGATGCAGGAGGTCAGGCTGGAGACCAGGGCTGGGCTGGCAAAAGGCACTTTGCCTGCAGCAACCCGCACTGGGGACTGGAAAATTCTTCCTTCTATGTGACCTGCCCCAAGACCTAACTCGCTAAGCATCACCTGACGTGCCACAGGGCTCCTGGAGGAATCCTTTCGAGGACCAGGCCTGGCACAGCGAGTGCCGTGTGCGGGCCCCCCCCAAGGACACGGCTGGAGCCCCGCCGTGCAGCCCACCAGGACTGCCTGGACTGCTGCAAGCACTTTGCAGATAAGAAATGTGCCCAGTGCAGGAATCCCATCTCTGGTCTTCATCAAGGCCCCAGCGTGGGGGCCTGTGAAGCACAATCTGGCATGATGATCTCTTTCGTTGCAAAAAATGCTCTAAGAATCTGGCCAGCAAGCACTGTGTTTTCCATGAGGGGCAAGTGTACTGCTGCGACTGCATCAAAAAGCTGTCAGTGCAGAGGCTCCTGTCCTTTAAAAGAGGATTTGAGTCTTGGTTTTTGCATCCTCTCTGCCCTGTACGATCAATAGGGAAAGGGTGATATTCACCTACTCAGAAGGGTTCCTTCCATCTTTGTTCCCGTTTCCCAGTATTATTCAAATAAGGGCACCTGGTGACGTTACTGAAGTTGTACAAAAAGGAGCTCTGCAGCAAACTTCTTTTCTCTCTAGCCCCAGTTAAAAAACGAAAACAACAACAACAACAAAAAAATAAAATAAATAAAAATTAAAAAACCGAAAACATAGATAGACTCTTCTGCATACTTATCATAGAGAAGTGGTAACCACTCAGCCACTTAGTGATATAAGCAAGAAGCATAAAAGATAGACTCGACACGCAAAAATTGTTGTGGCTGCTTCCACTCGGTTGCTGAGGAGAAAAAGAACTTACAAAATGCACAGTTTAACTGCCTCATCAAAACCATTACCTTCCTTTTGCTCTTTTTTGCTTTCAGACGACTGATAGAAATGTCCAGAAAGTTAATGTTTGAGTTTAGCTGTAATTCTAAGCTGACCTTGTTTCACACTAAAATCTGATCTCCCGTGTGGTATGTTCTCTGTGTTTCTATGTTACAGGCAGGAACACGCAGGTGATTTCAAAAGTGTAGGCAGCTCTGAGAAGACCAGCTGGTTTCAGATAAACATTGTCAGAGAGAATACTTTTGGAAGCTTAACAAAACTAACACTGCTGACCTTTTTTTTTTACGATTTTTTTAATTGTTGTTTTAATTCATAGCATCATAGTTCAAAGTTTGAAACTTGCATGAAAATATTTTAGCCCCCTTAAATGTTCATCCCACTAGAGTAACTGTAAAACTGAAGAGTAGAGCCGAGCAGGGGGTTCAGCCAGGGCGAGTTCAATCCCTCATAGCACAGAGCTTGTTCTTCCTTCACGTGTTAAGGGGGACCGCCAAGTCCCTTTGCCTGAGTCCTAGGAGCTCACCCACAGTGTAGCTGGAGTTCTAGGGGGCTGGGGGGTGGGACGAGGTGGCGTCATGCTCACAGCAGAACCAGATTTCTACCTATTGCGTATGTGAAATGCAGGATTGCGTCCTCACCCATTCCACATTGCTTATCACATAGTATAATGAGACAATATCAAAACCAAACAATGACAATACTTATTAATCTTCTTGTGGGAGTGTACAGCAGCTCATGCCTCATTTCTGCTCTGTCATTCGCTATTACCACCTCTCATTACAGTGCACCCCTGCAGAAATAAAGGAGCATTTGAGGGGGTGGGGGGCTACTCAGAGCTCGAAGACTTGCTGGGCAGACAGTGAGGGGCAGAGGCAGCTCATCCATCGCCCAAGCAGTATCCTTCCTTTCCTCTCGCTCGGGGGAGGAGGCGGTCCTTGCAGCTCTGGGGAGAAGCAGGTGGGCCAGGGGAAGAGAGCTTCAGCGCTGCCTCCTGCAGGGTGTGAGAGGCCCTCCGAGGCTCAGTTTCCCCATGTGTGGAAGGAAGGAAATAATGCTGTGTTTAGGAATAACAGGACTGCCCCACCGGCTGGATGGCCTTTCCTCTGCTGGGAATAGGGGAAGCAACCCCCACACCAAAGGACCCAAGTGCTCCAGGCGCAGCCGGCCCACCCCAGCGGCCTTTTGCTCTCCGTGGGAGGCCAGACCCCTGCGGGCTGAAGCAGGCTTCTGCTGTCCACGGCCGCCGCGGACCCGCAGTTGCGGGGAGGTCTGGTTCCGCGCGGGCTCCGGGGTGTCCCGCGAGCCGCGCCGCTGCTGCCCCCGGCTTCCTGCTGCACCCGCGGGAACCAGGGCTCGGCCAAGCCCCGCCAGTCGGGGAGGAAAACAGCTTACCGAGCAACGACTCTGCCAGCACAGGCACACGAAGACAAATGAAGCCCAGTTCCTGCCTTCCAAGGACTCACGTGGAAGACGGGGAGGCAAACTCTTAAAGAGCTTGGCCACAGCATAGTACAGTATGTGAGTTACAGATGGCTCGCGACTTCCAGGTAAGAGGGAGCAGATGCACTTTTCCCTGTTCCCCCTGCTAAGGGAGGCGAAGAATGCTGGACAGGATACAGAAAGCGGACCTAAGAGGACCTGAGAGGTGAAGGGAAAAGACAGAGGGCCAGGTCGAGACCTCAGGGTCTGAGGAGCGCTGGGTGGGTGCCGGGTGGGTGCCGGGTGGGTGCCTGGGTTTTCTTTTTGCCTAATATGGCCCCCACTGGAGAGTGCGGAAGCTGAGACCTACATACATCTATGGGTGCAGACAAAAAAGCAAGTCAGGAAAATTGTCTCTCCCCAGGAAATCGGCAACAAAGCAAGGCAGAAAACGTGTAGACAATAAGTAGCAGGCTGACCCAGTGGAGTAGATAAACCTCCAGGCTGACCCCAAGGAAAGCACCGTGGCCCCCCACAGGGGAGAGGGGCAGCCAGGATCCCTTCACCTCCCGCTGCTTTAAGGGGCTCCACCACGGGCACCAGGAAGAAGTAGCCTGACCTTTCAAGTGTTGCAAGAAAACGACTGGCAATCCAAAATTCTCCAGCCGGAAAAAAAAACCTTTAGAAATTAAGGAAAAATTAGGACATTCTCAGATGAAGGAAAGCTAAGAGAATTTGCTGCCAGTGGAATTACCCTAAAATTTCTTTTTAGGTAAAGGAACTTTTTGAAACAGAAAGGAAATGATAAAAAAAAAAAAAAAAGGAATCTTGGAACATTAGCAAAAAATAAAGAACAACAGAAAGAGCAAAAATATGGATAAATACAATAGGCTTTCATTCTCTTCAGTTTTCTAACTTATTTTTGATAGTTGAGGCAAAAAACATAACATTGTCTGATGTTGTTACCAATATTTGTAAAGAAAATATTTAAGACAATTATTTAATCAAAAGGGTGAAGGGACTTAAAGAGAGATAAGGTTTCTATACTTTAACACACTCTACTAGTAGACTGGTAAGTTATGTGTACGTAATGTAATATCTAACAGCAAACTACTAAAAGTTTATACAAAGAGATACACCCAAAAACACCATTGACACACTATTGATAAATCAAAATGGATTTTTAAAATGTTCACATAATCCTGAGGAAGACAGGAAAAATAAAAGAGAAAACCAAAAACAGAAAGCAAAAAATAAAATGACAAGACTTAAATTCTAATATATCAATAATTACATTAAATGTAATTAGTCTAAATGCACTAATTAAATGACAGAGAATGGCAGAGTGGACTACAAAAAAATGACCCAGCTATATATGTTATTTACTAGAAACTTACTTGAAATATAACAATAGAAGTAGGTTGAAAGTAAAAGGATGGAAAAAGATATACCATGCAAACATTAACAGAAGAAAGCTGGAGTGGCTATACTGATAACAGATAAAGTATTTCAGAGGAAATAAAAATCACCAGGGACAGAGAGGGACATTATATAAAGATAAGGGCCAATCCACCAAGAAGACATAGTTATTCTAGATGTGTATGCACCAAACATATACAAAGCTGTAAAACTAAATGAAGCAAAAACTGAGAGAACTGAAAAAAGAAATAGACAAATCTGCAATTATAGTTGGAGACTTCAATATCCCACTCTCAACAATTGATAGAACAACTAGACAGAAAATCAGTAAAGATATTGGATTCTACAACACCATCAACCACCAGGGTTGAATCAATGTTTATGGGACAATGGACCCCACACCAGCAGAATACATGCTCTTTTCCAACGCCCCCAGAACATACACAAGGCACCTCATACCTGGGCTACACAACCAACCTCAACAAATTTAAAAGAATTAAACTCATACAGAGAACATTCTCCAACCAGAATGGAATCAAACAAGAAATCGATAACAGAAAGACAACGAGAAGATTTCCAAAAACTTGGAAACCAAATTACATACTTTTAAATAATCCAAGAATCCAAGTGAAAGAGGAGGTCACAGGGGAAATTAAAAAAATACACAGAACTGAATGAAAATACAATTTATAAAAATTTGAGACACAGCTGAGGCAGGGTTAGAAGGAAATTTACAGCACTAAATGCACACATTAGAAGTGAGGAAGAAATCTAAACTCTATCATCTAAGCGCCTACCTCAAGAATCTAGAAAAAGAAGAACAAAATAAACCCAAAGCAAGCAGAAGGAAGAATATAATAAGGAACAGAAATCAATGAAATTGAAAACAGAAAAATCAATGACTGAAAGAGCTGGTTCTTTGAAAATTGACGAATCTCTAACAAGATTGACGAAGATAAAAGAGAAGACACAAGTTACAAATATCAAGAAAGAAGAGAGGATATCTTTACAGATCCTGCAGATACTAAAAGGATTATAAGGGAATACTACAAACAACTCTGCATACTCATACACATAAATTTGATAACTCAGAGGAAATGCCCCAATTCCTTCAAAAACACAAACTACCACACACTCACCCGATATAAGACAGATCATTTGAATAGCCCCATTACTACTGAGGAAGTGGAATTTGTAATTAATTAAATGCCACAAATAGAAATCTCCAGGTCTACATGGCATCACTGGAGAGAACATTTGCCAACCGTATATTTGATGAAGGACTTGTATCTAGACTATATAAAAAACTCTCAAAACTCAATAGCAAAAATCCAACAGTCCAATTAGAAAGTGGGCAAAAGACTTGAAGACTTCAGCGAAGAAGAAATGCAGATGAAAAATAAATACATGAAAAGATGCTCTACATCCTTAGCCATTAATGAAAAGTATATTAAGAACACGATGAGATATTACTACACACGTATTAGAACACTCGCAATTAAAAACAATGGCAATATCACATGCTGAGCAGGATGCAGAGAAACTGATCTCTTTTGCATTGCTGGTGGGAATGCAAAATCCTGTAGCCACTCTAGAAAAGAATTTGTTTCTCCAAAATCCAAACATATACCCTACGACCCAGGTATCTCTCTCTCATGAAGAAATTAAAACTTATGCCCACCCACAATATGGAAGCTTTATTTTTAATAGCTTCAAACTGGAAACAACCCCAGATGTCCCATCACTGGTGAATAGTTTCGCAAACTGCGGTATATCCATACCATGCAACTGTACTCCTGAATAAATTGGAACGAACTGCTGTTACACGGGACAACTTGGAGAGATCTCAAGGGCAAGATGCTGAATAAAAAAGCCAATCTCAAAAGAAGCATGCATACAGTATTTTTCCATTTATGTGACATCCTTAGAATGTCAACATTCTAGAGATGGAGAACAAATTAGTGGTTGTCAGGGGTAAGGATGGTGTGTGACTATAAAGGGGTGGCAGGAGGAGGTTTGTGGTGATGGAATCTGGATTGTGGTGATGGTCACACAAATCTACACGTGGACGAAAGGGCATCCAACTACGCACACACGTACTGTACCATCAGTTTCCTGGTTTCGATGTTGATTATAGTTACGTGAGATGTAGCCATTGGAGGAAACTGGGTGGAGGGCACTTGGAACCTTTCTGTACTGTTTTTGTGAAGCCTGGAGCAGTATGACTCAAGGAAACGACTTACTGGGAGCAGTTTTAATCCAACCATTGCCTTAAACCAAAGGTGTGAAGACCCCACCCAGCTTAGGTTTTTGCCTTCTTTTAATATGCTATTGCTGCTTTTTCTTTCTTTGGTTCTTTTTGTAGAAAGCACACCCTGTTAAACTATTCTTGAATTTTCCCATGAGAAAACAATAAAAAATAAATGCAATGGGGACACAGCAAAGGGTGTGGTGATTCTGTCTGGGGAATTCGGGAAGAGCAGGAGAGAAGGGGGGCGGCAGCCCCCTCCATGCAGCCCACGGCCTCGGGCAACGGTTTCCTGCAGCAGTCACCATGCTCACCAACAGCTACTGCAAGCCTTCTCCCCTTGGCTCCAACGCCCACTCCTCCAGCCCCCCTCACTCTGACTTGCCTTCTTCCACAGAGAAAGTCAAAACCATCAGGTGGGAAACCCTCAAGGTCTGGGCACCCAGCTCACGGACCTACCCCCCTGCAGCTGCCTCTCCTCCCACATTAGGCAGCACCGAATCCCCTGTATTAAAGCCTTTTCTGCTTCAGATACCTAAAGTGGTTTCCAAGTCCTGCACTGAACCCACACCCCCCGCCCCTTTTTGTTCCTTTTCACAATTTGCTCATTTTATTTTAATCATCATTATTGACATATTCTGTTGCTGTAAGATTTGGACTCCGTAAGATTGGCATTTCTTGGCAGACAAATTCTGAAGACTCGGCAGAAAGTTTTGAGGTCTCCAGTCTTGCTCTGAAGTTGCTGGCTGCTCAGGCTGTTCCTGAAGAGGCGGAGGTCTCCAGGGACTCTTGGGCCTCCTCCTCCCCCTCATTTAAAAAAAGTTTAACTAAAAATTTGTGTGTGTGTGAAATATAGCATATATACAAAAAAGCAATAAGTTTCAGGGCCACAGTGGCTCAGCAGGCAAGAATGCTCACCTGCCATGCCAGAGGACCCGGGTTCGATTCCCGGTAAAAAGAAAAAAAAAAGCAATAAATTTCAAAGTACATTGTAAAAAGTAGTCATAGAACAGATTTTAGAGTTTGGTATGGGTTATAGTCCCACAATTTCAGATTTTTCCTTCTAGCTGCTCCAAGACACCGGAGACTAAAAGGAATATCAATAATGATTCAACAATCATACTCATTTATTAAATCTTATTTCTCTGTTATAACTCTTCCTTTTTCCTTTTTTTTCCCTCCTTTTCTTTTGATCCTTCTCCCAATGTTTAGGGGTATTTGGGCTGTGCCCCTTATAACTTTTTCCTATTGGAAAGGGCTGTCGATCATATGGGACAGGGGATGGAACTCGGTGACGTTCTGAAGAGGCTGGGCCCTCAGGGTTTTAGGACTTACCTGGCCTAGGAACCATCTGGAGATTTTGTATGTTTCCGGAAAGTAATCTTAGTGAGTAAAAATCTCTGTAGGATCTCAGCTCGAGCGCTAGGTGTTCTTTAGGGTTGACAAGAATGGTTTTGGTTGGGGTTTGACAAACCATGGTACATAACATCTAGCTGAATCTAGCATAAGAGTGGCCTGCAGAACAGCTTCTCAACTCTATCTGAACTCTTTTATTTTGTTACCTTTTTCCCCCTTTTTGGTCAAGAAGACATTGTTTATCTCATGGTGCCAGAGCCATGTACATCCCTGGGAGTCATATCCCATGTTGCCAGGGAGACTTTCACCCCTCAATGTCATGTCCCACACAGGAAGGAGGGTAGTGATTTCTCTTGCAGAGTTGGGCTTACAGAAAGAGCTGCCACATCTGAGCAACAAAACAGGTCCTCCAGAAGTAACTCTTAGGCATAACTCTAAGTAGGTTAAGCTTCTCCACTACAGAAATAAGCTTCACAAGAGCAAACCTCAAGATCAAATGGATTTGGGAGCCCCCAATGTTTGAAACAGTTTCAGGGTTTTCTCTCATGGTAAAGCTTAATAGTCCCATACTTTCTCTCCCTTCCCTCAAGGGATTTTGCCAATACTTTTTAATTATCTGTTCAACTTTGGGATGCATCCAGGTATTACAGTAAGCTGTACAAAATTACAAGCCCTTATTCTGGGTTCCATATGTTTGGGGGTTTAAATGAGCTATGCAGACAAGTTGAGTTAGATTATATGCCACAGAAAAGTTAGGTTCTGGACAAAATAAAGCTCTCCTCCTTTGGTTTCATAGAGTAGGTGAATTTCTAAAGTACAGACAATGCCCTCCTTGCCCTCGTATTCTGATTTACCTTAGTCCTGACCTGATTGACTTCATTCTTATCTTTAATTGATTCTTGTATGTAGCAATGCTGACTTTCAGAGCTGCAGAACTCCAATTTTAAATCTTAGGTGTCACATAGGTACCCAAAGTTCCAGGGAGATAACAGGTTGTACATATATAGCACAGCATCTTAAAAGCTAGAAATAACATTTACAATTCTGGACTAAATGTGAACGCTATAAGAGCTTACAATATAGGCTCCAATTTTCTTATAAGTATTTTCTAAAAGAGACCATACAATCTCTGTCCTTTCATTTCTGGCTTATTTTGCATTACATAATGTCCCCCAAGTTCATTCATATCGTTGCATGCCTCACAACTTTGTTCCTTTCTGTAGCCACACATTATTCCATTCTATGTATTCACCCCAGTTTGCCTTTCTACTTCTCAACTGGTGCACCCTTCAGCCACCTCCATCTATTGGGCATCAGGTATGGTGTCCAAAGTCAACAGTCCATGTCTCACATTATCCTCACTTAGTTGTACAATCATCAGCACTCTCAGTTCTAGACAATTTTCATTGCTCCAAAGAGAAAAATAACTGAAAAACACACCCTCACCAAATAGAAAATCCAAGTCTTCCCTTAACTCTTGGTCTTGCCCTAGTTTTGCTGTGGTATTGTTGATGTCTTCCTGTTAAACATAGCCCACAGCACGCAATAGTAGCTTTCCCCCTATACCCCGATATTATAAACTCTTTGCACAAGATTTATACTTTTGAGTTCAAGCAATAACTTATTTATATTTGTAGAGTTAATCTGTGGGATGCATGGCTCTGTATACAACCCCTTTCAATCATGTCCACCTTCAATATGGCAAAATTACTTATAGACCTACTAAGGAATTGCCTTCACGTCTATCCTTTCCCTTCATTTCAATTCAACTTCATTTGCCAACTGTTCACCCACCTCTGATTTCATGTATCTTTAGGTGCCCTGTATTCTATATTATAAGCCTCTGAGTTTATTATCACCAAGGTCATAATAGTGAGGTTATATAATATCTATCCTTTTATGTCTGGCTGATTTCACTCAGCATCATATCCTCAAGGTTCATCTATGTTGTCATGTGCTTCAGGACATCATTTTGTCTTACTGCTGCATAACATACCATTGTACGTTTACACCACATTTTGTTTATCCACTTGTCTGTGGATGGGCATTTGGATTGTTTCCATCTTTTGCAATTGTGAATAACGCTGCTGTGAACAACATCGGTGTGCAAATGTCTGTTTGTGTCCCAGCTTTCAGCTCTTCTGGGTATATACTAAGTAGTGGTATTGCCAGGCCACAGGGCAACTGGATATTTAGTTTTCTGAGGTGCTGAACTCTCTTCCATAGCAGCTGCACCACCATACACTCCCACCAGCAGTGCATAAGCGTCCCAATTTCCCCACTTCCTCCCCCAAATTTGTAGTTTCCATTTGTTTAATAGCAGCCATTCTGATAGTGTGAAGTGGTGTGTCATTGTAGTCTTCAACTGCAATTCCTCTATACCTAAGGAAAATGGGTATCTTTTCATGTGCTTTTTAGCCCTCTCTATTTGCTCTTCAGAAAAATGTCTATTCATAACTTTAGCCCATTTCATAATTGGGTTGTTTGTTCTTTTGTTGTTGAGTTGTATGAGTCTTTATGTATATAAGACATCAAACTTTTATCCAATACATGATTTCCAAATATTTTCTCCCATTGAGTTGGCTGCCTATTCACCATTTTTTTACAGTCTTTTGAGGTGTAAAAGCATGTTAATTTTGAGGAGTTCCCATTGATCTATTTTTTGAGACTTGTTTTTTTAATTAATTTATTTTTTATTCAACATACAAACACAAATATTCTTGCCATATGATCATTCCATTCTAGTTAGATCTATGGATCTGATTCCATAGATCATTCCATTCTATATAATCAGTAACTCACAATATCATCACATAGTTGTATATTCATCATCATGATCATTTCTTAGAACATTTGCATCAATTCAGAAAAAGAAATAAAAAGCCAACAGAAAAAAATTCATACATACCATACCCCTTACCCCTCCCTTTCATTGATCACTAGCATTTCAATCTACTAAATTTATTTTAACATTTGTTCCCCCATTATTTCTTTTTAATCCATATGTTTTACTCGTTTGTCCATAAGACAGATAGATAAAAGGAGCATCAGACACAAGGTTTTCACAATCACACAGTCACATTGCAAAAGCTCTATCATTATGCAATCATCTTCAAGAAACATGGCTACTAGAACACAGCTGTACATTTTCAGGCACTTCCCTCCAGCCTCTCCACTGCATCTTAACTAACAAGGTGATATCTATTTAACGCCTAAGAATAACCTCCAGGATAACCTCTCGACTCTATTTGGAATCTCTCAGCTATTGACACTTTATTTTGTTTCATTTCACTCTTCCCCCTTTTGGTCGAGAAGGTTTTCTCAACCCTTTGATGCTGAGTCCCAGCTCATTCTAGGATTTCTGTCCCGCATTGCCAGGAAGGTCCACACCCCTGGGAGTCATGTCCCATGTAGAGAGGTGGAGGGCAGTAAGTTTACCTGTCACATTGGCTGAGAGAGAGAGGCCACATCTGAGCAACAAAAGAGGTTCTTTTGGGGTGACACCTAGGCCTAATTTTAAGTAGGCTTAGCCTATCCTTTGCGGGGTTAAGTTTCATATGAACAACACCCCAGATTGAGGGCTCTGCCTATTGTTTTGGTTGTCCCCACTGCTTGTGAGAATATCAAGAATTCTCCACTTGGGGAAGCTGAGTTTTCCTTCTTTCTCAACATTCCCGCAAGGGGGCTTGGCAAATACTTTTTTATTCACTGTTCAAAGCACTCTGGGATTTATTGGGGCATCACTCTGGACAAACCTACAAAATCTCATGCCCTACTCAAGGTTCCATGTACTTATGGTGTTCAATTAAGCTGTCTATATAAATTATATTAGGAAATTCACTAGTCAAAATATAAATTTTGTACCAAATAAACATTTTTTGCTTTAGTCTCACACATAAATTAACATTTTAACCTATTAATTACCATCTATTTTCAACACCCTGCAGTATTGATATTCCTTTGTTCTTCCTCATGCAAAAACATTTTCTAATTTGCACATTTAGTCACTATTATTATACACTCTAGGCATTCCTAGATTATACCATTTCAGTCTTTATCATCTATCTTTCCTTTTGATTTCATTTGTGCCTCCAGCCCTCCTCCCTCTATCATTCTCACATTCAGCCTCATTCAGTGCTTTTACATAATTGTATTACAGGTAGGTAGCATTGTGCTATCCATTTCTGAGTTTTTACATTCAGTCCTGTTGCATAATCTGTATCCCTTCAGCTCCAATTATCCAATATTTTACCCTATTTCTACCTCCTCCATCATTCTCACATTTAGCTTCATTCAGTGTTCTAATATTATTGTGCTACAATCAGGTGGTATTGTGCTATCCATCTCTGAATTTTTACAGTCAGTCCTGTTGCACAATCTGGATCTCTTCAGCTCCCATTACCCAATATCTACCCTATTTCTATCTCCTGATGACCTCTGTTCTTAAATGAAATTCTCCAAGCTCATTCATTAACATTAGTTCATACAGTGAGACCATACAGTGTTTGTCCTTTTGTTTCTGGTTAATTTCACTCAGCATAATGTCCTTAAGGTCCATCCATGTTGTTACATACTTCATAACTTTATTCTGTCCTACAGCTGCATAATATTCCATCTTATGTATATACGTCAGCTTGTTTAGCCACTTATCTGTTGATGGATATTTGGGCTGTTTCTATCTCTTTGAAATTGTAAACAATGCAGCTATAAACATTGGAGTGCAAATGTCCGTTTATGTCCTTGCCCTCATGTCTTCTAAGTAGATACCTAGCAATGGTATTGCTGGGTCATATGGCAATTCTATATTTGGCTTCCTGAGGACCCGCCAAACTGTCTTCCACAGCGGTTGTACCATTTGACATTCCTATCAACAGTGGGTAATGTTCCACTTTCTCCACATCCTCTCCAGCACTTGTCATTTTCTGTTTTATTGATAATGGCCATTCTGGAAGGTGTGAGAGGATATCTCATTGTGGTTTTGATTTGCATTTCCCTAATAGCCAGGAAAGTTGAGCATCTTTTCATGTGCCTTTTGGCTATTTGTATTTCTTCTTCTGAGAAGTGTCTGTTCAAGTCTTTTGCCCATTTTGTAACTGGGCTGTCTTTCTTTTTGTTGTTGAGTTGAACAATCTCTTTATATATTCTGGATACTAGACCTTTATCTGATTTATCATTTCCAAATATTGTCTCCCATTATGTAAGCTGTCTTTTTACTTTCTTGATGAAGTTCTTTGATGCACAAAAGTGTTTAATTTTGAGGAATTCCCATTTCTTTCTTTCTTTCTTCAATGCTCATGCTTTGGATGTAAAGTCTAGGAAACCGCCTCCTATTATAAGATTTATAAGATATTTCCCTACATTTTCTTCTAAAAGTTTTATGGTCTTACATCTAATGTTTAGGTCTTCGATCCATTTTGAGTTAATTTTTGTATAGAGTGTGAGATATGGATCCTCTTTCATTCATTTGCACATGGAAATTCAGTTCTCCAAGCACCATTTAAGGAAGAGACTGCTCTGTCCCAGGTGAGTTGGCTTGAATGCCTTATCATAGATCAATTGTCCATAGATGAGAAGGTCTATATCTGAACACTCTGTTTGATTCCATTGGTCAATATATCTATCTTTATGCCAGTACAATGCTGTTTTGACCTCTGTAGCTTCGTAATATGCCTTAAAATCAGGCAGCATGAGACCTCCTACCTCATTTTTCTTTCTCGGGATATTTTTAGTTATTTTGGGCACCCTGTTCTTCCAGGTAAATTTGGTTATTGTTTTTTTTCTATTTCTGAAGAGTAAATTTTTCGGATTTTAATTGGTATTGCATTGACTCTATAGATCAATTTAGGTAGGATTGACCTTTTAACTATATTTAGTCTTCCAATCCATGAACACGGTATACTCTTCCATCTATTTAGGTCTGCTGTGATTTCTTTCAACAATTTCTTGTAGTTTTCTTTCTATAGGTCTTTTGCATCTTTAGTTAAATTTATTCTAAATATTTTATTCTTTTTGTTGCAATTGTAAATGGAATTTTTTTCTTGATTTCCCCCTCAGATTGTTCATTTCTAGTGTATAAAAACACTACAGATTTTTGACTGTTGATCTTGTAACCTGCCACTTTGCTATATTCATTTATTAGCTCTAGTAGTTTTGCTGTGGATTTTTTTGGGTTTTTGACGTATAGTATCATATCATCTGCAAACAGTGAGTGTTTTACTCCTTCCTTTCCAATTTTGATGCCTTGTATTTCCTTGTCTTATCTAATTGCTCTGGCTAGAACTTCCAACACAATATTGAATAACAGTGGTGATAGTGGACATCCTTGTCTTGTTCCTGATCTTAAGGGGGAAGGTTTCAGTTTTTCCCCATTCAGGATGATGTTAGCTACGAATTTTTTATATATTCCCTTTATCATGTTGAGGAAGTCCCCTTCTATTCCTGTCCTTTGAAGTGTTTTCAACAAGAAAGGATGTGGAATTTTGTCAAATGCCTTTTCTGCATCAATCGAGATGATCGTGTGGTTTTTCTGCTTTGATCTATTGATATGGTGTATTACATTAATTGATTTTCTTATGTTGAACCATCCTTGCATATCTGGGATGAATCCTACCTGGTCATGGTGTATAGTTCTTTTAATGTGCTGCTGTATTCAATTTGTAAGAATTTTTGTTGAGGATTTTTGCATCCATATTCACTAGAAAGATTGGTCTGTAGTTTTCTTTTCTTGTTATATCTTTGTCTGGCTTTGGTATGAGGGTGATGTTGGCTTCATAGAATGAGTTAGGTAGCCTTCCCTCCTCTTCAATTTTTTTTGAAGAGTTTGAGCAGGATTGGTACTAATTCTTTCTGGAATGTTTGGTAGAATTCACATGTGAAGCCATCTGGTCCTGGACTTTTCTTTTTGGGTAGTTTCTTAATGACTGATTCAATTTCTTTACTTGTGATTGGTTTGTTGATGTCATCTATTTCTTCTTGAGTCAATGTTGGTTGTTCATGCTTTTCTAGGAAGTTGTCCATTGTCTAGTTTATTAGCATAAACTTGTTCATAGTATCCTCTCATTACCTCCTTTATTTCTGCAGGGTCAGTGGTTATGTCTCCTCTTCCATTTCTGATTTTGTTTATTTGTATCCTCTTCTTCTTTTTGTCAACCTCGCTAAGGGTCCATCAATCTTACTGATTTTCTCATAGAACCAAGTTCCGGTTTTGCTGATTTTCTCAATTGTTTTCATGTTCTCAATTTCATTTACTTCTGCTTTAAACTTCGTTATTTCTTTCCTTTTACTTGCTTTGGGGTTAGTTTGCTGTTCTTTCTCTAGTTCTTCCATGTGGACAGTTAATTCCTCAAATTTCTGCCCTTTCTTCTTTTTTGATATCGGCATTTAGGGCAATAAATTTCCCTCTTAGCACTGCCTTTGCTGCGTCCCATAGGTTTTGATATGTTGTGTGTTCATTTTCATTTGCCACAAGATATTTACTGATTTCTTTTGTAATTTCTTCCTTGATCTGCTGGTTGTTTAAGAGTGTGTTGTTGAGCCTCCATATATTTGTGAGTTTTCTGGCCCTCTGCCTATTATTGATTTCCAACTTCATTCCTTTGTGATCTGAGAAAGCGTTTGTATGATTTCAATCTTTCTAAATTTATTGAGACTTGCTTTGTGCCCAGCGTATGGTCTATCCTTGAGAATAATCCATGAGCTCTTGAGAAAAAGGTATATCCTGCTGCTGTGGGGTGTAATGTTCTATAAATGTCTGTTAAGTCTAACTCATTTATTGTATTATTCAAATTCTCTCTTTCTTTATTGATCCTCTGTCTAGATGTTCTGTCCATTGATAAGAGTGGGGAATTGACATCTCCAAGTATTATTGTAGATGCGTCTGTTTCTCTTTTTAGTGTTTTCAATGTTTACCTCATGTATTTTACAGCATTCTGGCTCAGTGCCTAAATATTTGTGACACCTGCTAGTAAAGGCTCTTTCCTTTCCCCTTTGGGAAGCAGCCTGTGGGGAGGGGCGCTGGCCACCATGGTTTGGGGGCCATGGTTCTAAGGGTCTCGCAGCTGGTCCAGCTGGTTGAGACTGCGGTACCCTGTCATTCTGGTCACTGACATGGCCCCAGCCGTTGATCTGTACTTTTCCTGGCTATTTACCACCTGCTTTGGAGGATGAATTAAACCCCACTCCTCACTAAGCCACCATCTTTGTCCCTCCTCCCCATTGATCTATTTTTTCTTTCTTTGCTTGTGCTTTAGGTGTAAAGTTCAGGAAGCTACCTCTTATTACTAGGTCTTAAAGATGTTTCTTTATATTTTCTTCAAGGGGTTTTATGATACTGGTTCATACATTTAGGTCTTTGATCCACTTTGAATTAATTTTTGTATAGCATGTAAGGTAAGGGTCTTCTTTCATTCTTTTGCCTATTGATATCCAGTTCTCTCATGCCCATTTATTGAAAAGACTATTTTGTCCCAGTTCAGTGGATTTGGGGGCCTTGTCAAAAATCAGTTGACCATAGATTTAGTGGTCTATTTCGCACTCTCAATTTGATTCCGTTGGTCAATACGTCTATTTTCATGCTGGTACTATGCTGCTTTGACCACTGTGGCTTTATAATAAGCTTTAAAATCAGAAAACGTTAATCCTCCCACTTTGTTCTTCTTTTTGAGAATATTTTTTAGCTATTAAAGGTCTCTTTCTCTTCCAAGTGAATTTGATAACTAGCTTTTTCCAAGTCTTCAAAGTAGGTTGTTGGAATTTTGATTGGTATTGCATTGAATCTGTAGAACAATTTGGATAGAACTGACATCTTAACTACATTTAACTTTCATATCCACAAGCAGGGAATGTCTTTCTACCTCTTTAGACCTTCTTTGATTTCTTTTGGCAATGTTATATAATTTTCTGTGTACAGGTCCTTTACATCCCTGGTTAAGTTTATTCCTAGGTACTTGATTCTTTTAGTTGCTATTTTGAATGGAATTTTTTCCCTAATTGTCTCCTCAGTTAGGTCATTGCTTATGTATAGAAACATTACTGATTTTTTGCACATTAATCTTACATCCTGCTACCTTTCTGAATTTGTTTATTAGCTCAAGAAGCTTCCACCTAGATTTCTCAGGATTTTCCAAGTGTAGTTTCATGTCATCTGTAAATAATCAGCGTTTTACTTCTTCCTTTCTAGATGCCTTGGATGCCTTTTTTTCTCCTGCCTGATTTTTCTAGCTAGAACTGCTAATACAATATTGAATAATAGTGGTGACAGAGGATAGCCTTGCCTCAATCCCGATCTTAGGGGGAAGATTTTTAGTCTCTCACTGTTGAGTACGATGCTGGTTATGGGTTTTTCACATATGCCCTTTATCATATTGAGTATGTTTCCTTTGATTCCTATCTTTTAAAGTGTTTTTATCAGAAAAAAGGATATAAAATTTTGTCGAATGCTTTTTCAGCATCAAGATGATCATGTAATTTTTCCCTTTTGATGTGTTAATGTGCTATTACATTGATTGATTTTCTTATGTTGAACCACACTTGCATTCCTGGTATAAACCCCACTTGGTCATAGTGCATAATTATTTTAATGTGTCATTGGATTTGATTTGCTAGTATTTCATTGAGAATATTTGCATCTATATTCATTAAGGGGATTAGCCTGTAGTTTCTCTTTCTTAAAGCATCTGTACCCAGTTTTGATATTAAAGTGATGTTAGGTTAGTAAAATGAGTTAAGTAATGTTCCTTTTTTCTCAATGTTTTGAAAGAGTTTGAGCAGAATTGGTGTTAATTCTTTTTGGAATGTTTGATAAAAATTCTCTTGTGAAGCCATCTGGCTCTGGGCTTTTCTTTGTAGGAAGATTTTTGATGACTGATTGAATCTCTTTACTTGTGATTGGTTTGTTGAGACCTTCTATTCCTTCTTTCATCTTCCCCCCCCCCCCCGCATAGGCAGGAACCGGGAATCGAACCTGGGTTTCCGACATGGCAGGTGAGAACTCTGCCTGCTGAGCCACCATGGCCCACCCCTTCTATTTCTTCTTGCCTCAGTGTAGCTTGTTAATGTGTTTCTAGGCATTTGTCCATTTCACCTAAGTTGTCTTGTTTGTTGGCGTATGGTCGTTCATAGTATCCTCTTATGATTTTTTTTTCTTATTTCTTCAGGGTTCCTGGTAATGATCTCCCTCTCATTTCTGATTTTATTTGTATCCTCTCTCCTTTTTCTTTGTCAGCCTAACTAGGGGTCCATCAATTTTATTGATTTTCTCCAAGAACAAACTTTTGGTTTTATTGATTCTTTCTATTGTTTTTTGTTGTCCAATTCATTCAATTCTCCTTTAATGTTTGTTATTTCTTTTCTTCTATTTGCTTTGGGGCTAATTTGCTGTTCTTTCTTTAGTTCCTCCAGGTGACCAGTTATGTCCTCAATTTTTTAAGGAAGAAAAAAGGCATAAGTGCCATAAATTTCCCTCTCAGTACTGCCTTTGTCACATCTGATATGTCGTGTTCTCATTTTCATTCATCTCCAGATAGTTACTGGTGTCTCTAGCAATTTCTTCTTTGACCCACTGGTTGTTTAGGTGTTGTTTAATCTCCGTATATTTGTGTAAGTTCTGGTTCTTTGGTGGTTATTGATTTTTCTCTTCATTCCATTGTGATCAGAGAAAGTGTCTTGAATAATTTCAATCTTTTTGAATTTATAAAGACCTACTTTTTGCCCCAGCATATGATCTATCCTGGAACATTCCATGAGCACTAGGGAAGAATGTATATCCTGGTGTTTTGGGGGATATAACCATCTATGTCTGTTAGGTCTAATTCATTTATCAAATTGTTTAACTTCTCTGTTTCCTTGTTGATCCTCTCTCTGGTTGTTCTACCTATGGAGAAGAGTGGTGTATTGAGTCTCCCACTATTGTTGAAATGTCTGTTGGCCTTTTCAGTTTTGCCTCATGTACTTTGGAGCTCCTTGGTTGCAAGCATAAACATTTATGATTATTATTTCTTCTTGGTGAACTGTCCCTTTATTAATACATAGTGTTCTTCTTTGTCTCTTATGACTTTACATTTAAAGTCTATTTTGTCTGATACTAGTATACTTACTCCTGCTTTCTTTTGGTTACAATTCTCATGGAACATCTTTTTCCATCCTTTCACTTTCCATCTATTTGTATCCTTGGGTCTAAGATGAGTCTCTTGTAAGCAGCATAGAGATGGATTATATTTCTTAATCCATTCTACCAATCTATATCTTTTCATTGGTGAGTTTAGTCTGTTAAGATTCAAAGTTATTACTGTAAAGGCATTTCTTGAATCTACCATCTCATCCCTTGGATTTTATTTGCCAGATCTATATATTCTTTTCCCTTTTTTTCTTTTCTTCCTTTAAGTTACCTTACTGGTACTCCTCAATTCTGTGCCCTCCTCTGGAAAGCCCTCTCTTTTCTTTCTTAATTTTTTTTTCTTTCAACTAACAGAATTCCCTTTAGTATTTCTTTTAGGCTGGTCTCTTGTTGACAAATTCTCTCAGTCTTTGTCTGTCTGTGAAAATTTTAATCTCTCCCTCACTTTTGAAGGACAATTTGGCTGGGTACAGAATTCTTGACTGGAAGCCTTTCTCTTTCAGGATTTTAAATGTCCCCTCCAGGGTGCTAGTTGAGTAGTCTGCACTCGGTCTTATGTGGTTTCCCTTGTATGGAGTAGATTATTTTTTTCTTGCTGCTTTCAGGATTTTCTGCTTCCCTTCAACATTTGACAGACTGATAAGCATGTGTCTTGGAGTAGGCCTTTTTGGATTTATTCTATTTAGAGTTCATTGGGCTTCTTTGATTTGCACATTTATGTTGGGGAGAGGTTTCCAACGCTGTCCACATCACCACGTGGATGAGGTCACCCCCCACATTCCTTTGCCAAGCCTCCCAGGTCATCCCCTTCATCTGGATTTTAACACCTTACATCTCTGTATTCTCTTTAAGCTGCCCTTCTTCGCCCTCCCCAGTCCTTGGTGTATTCTAGAATTTGCAATCAGCCATAAATGAACTCTTCTAATCCTGAGCCTCTACTCTGAATATTTCCTTCACCTCCCTGGCTGAAACCCGGCTAATCCCTGAAGACATCACTTCCCTTGTAGCTTTCTCAGGTGACCTTTCACCATCACGACCGTCATTCCACGAGACCTGGATATGGGGATAGGTCACCTCCTTTTTCCTGATCCATAAAACGCCAACCTCTTTGATATAACCTGCTTCTTTGCCACAGGGCTCTGCAGACCTCTTCCTCCTTCACTGAATACTTTGGCCACAGGCTCACTCTCTCCCTCCACTATTGCACTGTCATCATTCTTGGTGACTTCATCCTCCATGTAAGTGAACTATCCAGTACGTTACCTCTCAGTCAATCACAACTATCCCCCCCACCTTCCAGGCTGCTTTGTAGCTGGGTAGTCATGTGGCCCATCTCTAGTCAATGAGATTTAAGTCAAAGTCTGATGTTAGGGTTGGTTTCTGGGAAAGCTTTGCTTTTCTGCCCAAAGCAGACAGTTGTGGCTGTCACGGTCCCTTGTCTTAGCCTTGTTTTCCCTGCCCTGAATACAGACAGGATTATGGGGTGTCCGTAGCTTTTTTGTGATTATGAGCATATGGAAAAGGCAAGAGAATGACAGTTGGTGGCCCTGGTATTATTGAAACAATGAATCCACACCAACAGCTACCTACCATCAATCTCCTTATGTAAGGAAAATAAAGTCATGTTTGTTTACACCACTTTAGTTAAGTTTTCTGTCCTTGCAAATCACTTGTAGCTGGTATGACCCATCAATACAGTCTCTCCCTTGCACATATCCTTAACTCTCTCATTCATTTCTTTCACCTGTCATTCTTTCCCAGCAATACCAAACTCTGGTGTGTCTAAAGCTACTAGGTATTCCCCCGTAGCCATTCTCCCTTTTTGGCTTTAGTAATAGAACCCTAAAGTTGACACAGAGCACATGGTCTTCCATAATAAAAGCCAGAGTCCACCGCTCTCATCCTTCCAGGAACCGGGTTCATGTACTCCAGCAATCATGTATCTATCTCTCCCTCTCCCTGTTTCTGAATTGTCAGTTTTTTACTTACTTCTTCATCATTTCCAACTGCATTCAAACATATTGCAATGTCTCCCATCTTTAAAAAAAACAATCTTCCCTGAATTCCTCATCCCCCCTGCTACCACCTCACTTCTCTGCTCCCCTTAATAAAAAAATCTCAAGAGATGGGACATGACATCCAGGGGTGAAAGTCTCCCTGGCGACAAGGGAGATGACTCCCAGAGATTAATCCAGACCTGCCACCATGGAATCAACAATTATATCCTGACCAAAAGGGGGAAAAGAAGTGTAATTAATAAAATATCAGTGGCAGAGAGTGTTCAAATAGAGTTGAGAGGCTACTCTGGAGTTTGCTCTTATGCAAGCTTCGGGTAGACCTTGCTACCTATCATAACCTGTCAACCCCCAACCAGGACCATTCCAGCCAATTCTAAAGAACACCTAGGGCAATATATAAGATTCCACAAGGGTTCCAGGCACTAGAGGGTAATAGAAAGGTACTCCAGTAACTAGTAAAGTTACTCTAGTAGTTACTAGAGTAACTTTCCAGAAACATCCAACCTCCAGATGGGTCCCTGGTCCAGATAAGTCCTGAAACCTAGCCCAGCCTCTGCAGAACATCAGATAGTTCCATCTCCCTACTCCATATTAGTCACAGACCCTTCCAATATCAAAAACTTAGAACTGCTATAGCCCAAACAATCCCAAAGAGAGGTATGGAAAGATCAACGGTGATGGTGGAATTATATATAGAAGATAGGACTTAACAAACGAATATGAATGCTGAATCATTAAATTGATATCTCTCTTAGTTTCTGGTATTTTAGAACAGCTAGAAGTAAAAACCTAAAATTGTGAAATTTGACCCATGTCAAAGTCTGAAATATATTCTACAACTAATTGTGGCGCTGGACTTTGAGACTTACAGCTTTTTTGTATATATGTTATTTTTCACAAAAAAAAAGAAGGAAAAAAATTGATTGTGATGATAAAAAAATATTTAAGCCTTCTAGCCTCCTATATTCTGGAGCACCTTGAAGGAAAAATATGAAAAGATCGTATGGTAGCCCATGACAAACTCTGGGATCTGTCCTGTCACCACTAGTGCTTTGAAAACTATTGCTTAATT
This sequence comes from Tamandua tetradactyla, assembly GCF_023851605.1. Classification (NCBI taxonomy): domain Eukaryota; kingdom Metazoa; phylum Chordata; class Mammalia; order Pilosa; family Myrmecophagidae; genus Tamandua; species Tamandua tetradactyla. The sequence continues at coordinate 97,579,421 of NC_135338.1, forward strand.
TCTTTGCTTTGTATATATATATTATACTATACAATAAAAAAAGTTTTAAAAAAAAGAAAGAAAGAAAAGAGAAAATCTCAAGAGAGTTGTCTGAACTTATTGTCTTCAATTCCTCACCACGAGGTGTCCTGATCAGAGCCTGTGGCTACTGTCCTATCAGAAAAGCTTTTGTCAAGGAATGCTAAATCTTCCTTCTTGCCAACCCAACCCCAATGCTCAAATTCACTTTATTCTACCTCTTACCAGCATGTGATAGAGTTGACAATTCCCTTGTGCTCCTCCTTTTCCTTCTTTTCTACTTTTTATTACAGGAATTTTTGAACATATACAAAACCAGACTGTATAAAACAGTGTTCACATACCCACACCATCACCCAGTCAAGCCACCATCAACCCCCAGCCAAGCACGTCCATCATACCCCCTTATTCTTCCTCTTCTATTATTTTGAAGTAAATCCCAGATATTATACCATTTATTGGGTAAAATATTTCAGTAGGCATCTCTAAAGGATAACATTCTTTTTATCAGACGCCCCTTTCATTTTTTTCATTCATTCATTTTTTCAGTAGATTTCCAATCACTAAGTTCTCCTGGTTTTCCTCCTATCCAAATTGCCGCTTTGTTCACCCTCCTTCTCTTTGCAACCTCTGGATGCAGGGGCCTCTGTGTAAGTTCATCCAGGCCAATGGCTCCAAATAGCAGCTAAGCACTAATAACATTCATTTATCTCTCAACCCCAGTTTCTCCCCAGAGTTCCAGATCCATATATCTAATTGCACACCTGACATTTTTACTTGGGTGTACAACAGGTATCTCAAGCCTAACAGTGGTAAAGCATAACCCAGCCCACTGCTTCCTCACTGAGTCTTCTCCATCTTAGCAAATTGTATCACCTTCATTCAATTTTCAGCCCCCAAACCTAAAAGTCACCATCCCACTCTGCAATCTCTTTGCAGGTTGTTAGCTCCGCATTCAAAATATATTCAGAATTTGACCACGGCTTACCCCACCCACCACTTACATCCTAATCCAAAGCCACCACCATCTCCAGCCTAAGCTAATGGTCTCTGCATTTATTTGACGCTTTCCCCTATGACTATAGAACTGTATTCTATATAATTCGAAATATATAGAAGTTGAGTTTATAACCCCAATATATATGTATTTATAAACTGGTAAATTATATGCAGATATTTTTCTACTAATACTAATATATATATATAATAAAACATAAAGTAGAAATGTATAAAATAAATTTATATAAATAAAATATTTATATCTAAGGAGGAAATAAAGAAGTAAATGTCTTGCTAGTTGTGACAGCTTCTTACTATCATTAGCTAATATCTAAAAGCACAATATTCATGTAGCGTAAGGATTATGATTAAGTTAATAAAAGCCCATATTTCAAATACCCTTTCATTAATTTCAAATTTTATTTTGGCAATTTAGTGTAAGATTTTATCAAAATATCTTTGTTTAAATCTCAAAATATGATGGACAGCAATTTCATATTAGGAAAAGAAGTGTCAGAGCCACCATTTTCACATAACTTGCTTGTGATTGCATTATTAATATTGATAATATAAGGTTCAACATGCAGTTTCTTAGCAGGAATCTTTAAAAGCCACTTGTCTGTTTTTTGAAGATTATTTTAGTTGAAACCCAATCTATAATCCTCAAACCTCCTTAAATCAGGAACATGAAAAATGCAGTATGTCAAAAAAACCTGAAATCCAATGAACAAGTGAGCCATCATCCATAAAATAAAAACATAAAGAGAAACATAGGTTCTAATGTTTTAGACTGTAGCTTCCATGGGGAGGGAAGGTGTCTGAACACGGCTGTATCTACAGCTGCAGGTTAGGTGGGATTGGAGGAGTGAAAGAAGGATGGGTGCAAAGGTGAAAGGAAAAGAGTTGTGCATGGTGCTGTAATTGTTGAAGACTTTGATGGGGGGAGCCGAGGAGGAGAAGGACAGGTATAGAGACCAGGCAGGAGCATTCCTCAGCAGGCAGCATTCGATCCTGCGGAAGCATGGATCTATCTCCTTAAAACCCAGTTCAAGTGGCTCAGTGGTAGACTGCTCGCCTTTAGTGCAGGAGACCTGGGTTTGACTCCTGGACCACGCACCCAAAAAAACAAAACAAAACAAAAAACAATTCAGGTAATCAACTTTCATTCTGGTCCCCCCACACCACCCTTTCTTTCCAAATACCATAGTGCATTGATCCTAGATGCACTTTTTTTTTTTTTTTTTGGCATGGGCAGGCACCAGGAATCGAACCCGGGTCTCTGGCATGGCAGGTGAGAACTCTGCCACTGAGCCACCGTGGCCCACTCCCTAGATGCACATTTGCACAGCTCTATACTCAGCCTGAGACTGCCGGCCGATCAGAGCTAGTGGGGTGGTTGGTACAGGAGGCGTGTGTGTGTCAAGGCTTGCAAAATGGAAGTATCTACCAGGGGCAATGGTAGAACATACTTTCAGGAAACATTGCATTCCTGAAAAAAGGTAATGCTTATGACTGAGCTGAGAAGTTGACTCTCAAGAGTGGGGTTCTGAATGTGAACAAGTTTTAGGAGTGCTTTAACCACTTTTGCTTATATTTTTCTTCCCTTCTGTATGTGCAAAAGTGATATAAGATTTTTGAAAAGCCATGTGTACATAAATCTAAAGAAACTCTTTCAACTATTAACCAAAAACTTGGAAACAATTAGAAGACATTGGGTTACTGTAATTGGCTGCACTTTGTTTTCTCTGTTGGTGGCACATAAAATGATGGGTGTCTTCTAATCTGTGCAGTTTCATGGTTGATAAACTACAAACCACACAGTTAAAGGTTTCTCTTCTCTAGGAAACCTCTGCAGAACACTGTGCCTGGTGTGTGGTCAGCACTCAATTAAGCAGCTATGGCTATTATGATGACACTCTCCGGGGACAGGGTAGGGAAGGGGATTGATACAAGTTTTTTAAGTCTTTAACCTCTTCTCTGATAAGATGAAAGAAAATTAAAAACAGACACGTAAATCTTTATTTTAAATCATGATTTTGTAATTGGCTCTTAATTTTGGATCACTGTAAACTGCAGTGGCTTGGAGCATTTCCTCTGCTGTTTATTTAATGGGCCCTTAACAGTTGCTTTTTTCATGGATTTGTGGCCTCTGTATAATAGGAATCATTTTCTTTTTGTCTCTGCAAGAAAGGTGCCACGCTGCTAAGTTTTCACTTAAAACATCTGAATAAATGTACAGCAAGGAGTTTTTTGTTTGTTTAAAAGTAGACTGTGTGTGTCTTTGGGCCACAATGCCCCCTCCTCCCCCCCCCCCCCCATTTCCTATGAACTGCTCCAGCCCCCAGCATCTCAGGTTCCCTTTACCTGCCTAATGCCTAAAGGTGTTGGAATTTTTAATCCATGATGAAGTGTGTTTCTCCCTCCCCAATCCCGGGTTTGGTGGAGCCCATCTGGCCACCCTAACTTACCCCGATGGCTGCTTTTCAGAACGTTTAAATAGAAACGTTCGGTTTAGTGCTGAATCATCTCTAAAGCATTTTATGTACTGTTGCTTTTAACTCCCTTTGGGGACAAATATCAAGGCTACTTCTTCCTTTGCATCCATCCCTCACTGCCTATAATTTTTCATTAACTAAATAACATTCAAAGGGTAGAAGAGATAGAGGGAAACAATATTAAAAAAAAAAACACACACACACAAAAATAAAACCCTTTAAAGGAGATTTATTGATCTGGAGAAGGAGAAGAAAAGGAGATTAAATAGCAAGTCTCCTCTGTTAAAAACAAAAAAGCAAAACTAATCTGGATTTGGTAAGGGAGAGTCTTTATTCAAAATGACTTTTGTGCAGGGGCCATTGCAACAAGGAACTCTGACCCTAAGGTCTGCAAAACATCCCAAAATTAGGGGAAAAAAGGATTTTTCTTTTGTAGAGACGATCGAATTGGAGGTAGGTTTATGGGATGAAAGGCTGGCATGATTATATTTTATGCTGAAGCAGCCTATTTTCTGGGAGCCTAAAGTTCTGGGCCTGGAGGAAAGAGAGAAACATAACCAAAGTTTGGTTAATAAGCATTGCATCCTGACCAGTGGGGACAAGCAGTTCAATCTGGGGAAGGGTGGTTCATTGCAGTATGTCACCTTCTGGAACACAAACAATAGGGGGAATTTCTTAAATTCACTGTTTCCTAGAAACATAGGACTTTGGTAAAGTTAAACATTGTCACCTCTCATTTTTTTAAACAAACACCTCATCAGTCAACTTTCACGACTTTTAAAAGTATTACTTTAAAGTATTGTTCCTTACAAAGCTGGTTTTTAAAACCAGGATGCAAAAATTGTGCCCTAAGAAGAGCCTGGTCTTTGGAATCTGATTTTGATTCTATTCCTGATTTTGCTATGCATGAAATCAAGAAGGAGATTTTTAATTGCTCTGAGCCTCATTTTCCTCAACTTGTGAAAGAATGAGCTTACCAGTTGTTCTAGTTTGCTAGCTGCCAGAATGCAATATACCAGAAACGGAATGGCTTTTAAAAGGGGAATTTAATAAGTTGCTAGTTTACAGTTCTAAGGCCGAGAAAATGTCCCAATTAAACAAGTCTATAGAAATGTCTAATCTAAGGCATCCAAGAAAAGATACCTCGGTTCAAGAAAGCCGATGAAGTTCAGGGTCTCTCTTTCAAGTGGAAGGGCACATGGCAAACACAGTCAGGGTTCCTCTCTCATCTGGAAGGGCACATGGCGAACACGGTGTCATCGGCTAGCTTCTCCTGGCTTCCTGTTTCATGAAGTTCCCTGGGAGGCGTTTTCTTTCTTCATCTCCAAAGGTCGCTGGCTGGTGGACTCTGCTTCTTGCAGCTATGTTGTTCTGCTCTGCTCTCTCTGAATCGCCTATTCTCCAAAATGTTTCCTCTTTTATAGGACTCCAGAAACTTATCTAGACCCACCCAAATGGATGGAGACATGTTGTCACCTAATCCAGTTTAACAACCACTCTTGATTAAATCACATCTCCAGGGAGATGATCTGATTACAGTTTCAAACATACAGTATTGAATAGGGATTATTCTGCCTTTATGAAATGGGATTTAGATTAAAACATGGCTTTTCTAGGGGACACACATCTTTACAAACCAGCACACCAGTAATTCCTTAAGACCTGAGCTCTGAGGACAAGGGAGCAAACTTCCATCTCAGGGTCTTTGCACTCGGCAGGCCCCTCTTCCCTTGCCCGGATGTCCACAGCACCTTCTCCCACACCTCCAAGTGTCTTTATTCACATGTCACTTCAGTGAGGTCTCCTTACCTCTCTAAAACTGCAGACCCTTACTTACTACCTATCCCCTTCCTCCACTTCATTTTTCTTCATAGCACTATCGCCACTGAACATACTCTATTTTTCACTTATTTTGTTTATTGTTTGTCTGCCTCCCACTAAAATATAAGTTTCATGAGGGGAGGAAATTTGTCTGTTTTGTTTCCTATAATGACTATTCGTTGAATGATGAATGATAGGGGTGGAAGTTTCTAGCAAGAGCCTGACATGTTAAGACTAATGAATGTTTGGCACTAGGTGTAATCAGGAAATGTTACTTTTTTTTTAATTCACAGGCAATTTACCGAGTTATCAGTGATGGTCTTCCTTGAAACGAATGGTTCAGGCAATCTCAGGTTTGGAAGGAAAATTAAAGGTGGGTGGGCCCTAGCCAGAGAGGGTTTAAATTTCTCTCTACTGCTACAACCAATAATAGGAACTACTGCCATCTGGAATCGCAACGTTTTCTACAATTGTGGATTCTTCTATTTGCAACAAAAGGATTCATTTTATTTATCAATGATTTTCTCCTTAAATGTAAAGGTAATAGAGAAATACAGAATTGTAGAAAATTCAGAAAAGTGTAAAAAAAATTATTTTTAATCTCTATAATCTGACCATCCAGAGACAATCACAGACAACTTTCAGTACACAGTATTATTGTAATAGTTCAACAAAATGCATATACATAAAGTTTGGAGCTCTCACTGCATTGCTGTTTCGTAATTTATTTTTTCGACCTAATATAACTTTAAAAAACATTATTCTTAAAACTGCACAATGTCATTCTTGGGGGTGTACCAAACTTGAACTATTACAATTGAACCTGTTTCCAATTTTTGTTATGTTAAATAAAGTCTCCACTACCTTCTTCTGATAAACTTCAAAAAGTTACTGGAGGAAAAGAAGTGAATTATACATTGTAATACTTCTTTTAAAATTACAGAAAATTAAAGACTTCACCATCGGATTCACCTCCATAAAAAGGCGAGGGTACCTTCGAACCAGTTCGAGCAAGTCCCCAAATTCCCTTTCGGTCGTAAAATTTTCGTAGCAATCACCTCCCCGCAGTCCACTCCCACATTTGCGCTCAATCGCCCAAAGGCGGATCGCCGTCCCCAAAAAAGAAGCTTTGCGACAAGCCTCCGAAGCGCCACCCCTCTTTAAATTTTAAAACGAAGGCTCGGGCCAATGAACGTGAAGTTGCTCGCTGAACACGGCGCGCCGCCCACAACCAAATCCCCCACCAATCAGGTTGAGGCTTCCCCCCCGCTTCTCCAATCAGCGTCAAGAGTGGAAGGTGTTCGCGTAGCTTACGTGAGGCAAGCGACCAATAGAAGCCGACCTTGGGCGCTGACTCCGCCAATGGCAGCGGCTGTAGGGGAGCGCGGGAGCCTTTCGACCGCGCTAGTGAATGGAGGCCGTCCATGGCACTGGTTCCCTGAAGTGAGAGCCGGGGAGAGACCCGCGCGGGCTCCGGCGGCGGCGCGGCCGGCATGGCCTCCTGTCACAACGTGGTGCTGCTGCTGGACACCGCGGGCGGCGCTGCTCGCCGGAGCCCGGTGCGGCGAGCCGCGCTGCGCCTCCTCACCTACCTCAGCTGCAGGTTCGGCCTGGCCAGGGTCCACTGGGCCTTCAAGTTCTTCGACTCGCTGGGTGCGCGGAGCCGGCCCTCCCGTGTGCCGGACTTCCGCGAGCTGGGGGCCCGCTCCTGGGAGGACTTCGAGGAGGAGCTGGAGGCCAGGCTCGGGGACGGCGCCCGCGGCGCGCACCTGCCGGGCCCGGCGCCCAGGGCCGCGCACACGCACGGCGCCCTGATGGAGACGCTGCTCGACTACCAGTGGGACCGGCCCGAGATCACGTCGCCCACCAAGCCGTTCCTGCGGAGCCGCGGGCGGAGGCTGCTGGACGTGGAGGGCGAGGCCGGGGAGGCCGGGGAGGCCGGGGCGGCGCTCGGAGGCCGGGTGAACGCCGTCTTCCTGCTGGCCCCCTGTCCGCACTCGCAGAGGGAGCTGCTGCAGTTCGTGTCCGGGTGCGAGGCCCCCGCCCAGCCCCTGCCGCCCGCCGCGAAGCAGGTGATGGAGAAGCTGCTGCCCAAGAGAGTCCAGGAGGTCATGCTAGCCCGAAAAATCACCTTGTACTGGGTGGATACCACCGAATGGTCGCAGGTAAGATGATACGGTGACCTCGGGTCTGCGCATGGGGCCCTCGGGGTGAACCGGCGCGCCGCAGCGTCCGCCGAGCTGCCAGCCTCCAGGATGGGGCAAATAGGGACGGTCTTGAAAACAAAGCGTGGCGGGTGGGTGGGTGGGGGGGCGGTTGGGAGGGGAGGGGATGTCCTCGGTATCTACCAGGTCAAAGCTTGTCCTTCTCAATTTGGGTCCTCTCCACCTTCCCCACCTCCCTGCCCAGGATCTATATTCAAGCCTCCGAAGCACATCTTGACTGCTTGTTGTGTCTCAGCCTGTGCTGTTGAGTCGGCCTGCAATGCCGGTCCTCACTGCTTAGGGCAGGCTAAGCTCCCTCCTCCTCTAAGGCCCTGCCCTGCTGAGCATTCTCAGCCTCTGAACTCCCATACGCTTACGTTTTCTCCATTATGTTATAGCCGTCCCTTCTCTCACCTTCCATCTAGTCCAGAGTTACCTCAAAGGCGAGCACTAGTTCTCACACATCTTAGGTGTTCACGGAATATTTGCTGAATAGATGAATAAATTCTTGCATACTTCCAATCTTAGCTTGCTCGTTTGGATTTCCCACCAGGCAGTGGGACCCCCTGTTCAGTGCTATGATAAGTGCACATGTTTACCCCCATTTTCCTGACTTCGCTTCATGTAGTCAACAAACACTCCTTGGGGGAAATGGCTACATTGAATACCTACTAGACTATTTTAGCTGCTGGGAATGTGGTGGCATAGGAAGTCCCTTTCTAGTGGGAAAGATATATTCAACAGATAAACAAGTGAGTGACTTCAACTACTGCTCTGAAGAAAAGCAGGGCAGGAGATGAGGAGTGGGGCAGGGGGAAGTAGAAAGTGGGGTATTCTGAGCTGAGAGACAATTGAAGAATGGGGAAAGTGAAGACTATTCCAGGCAAAGTGAGATGTAAAAAACTTGAACTGGAAAGGCTGATGGCTGTGTGAGAGGAAGGAAAGGGCCGATCCTGAAGGGCCAAAGTTATAAATGCAGATTGTATTCTAACTGTGCTGGGAAGACTTTAGGGAGTTTTAACCAGGTGGAAAGTGTGATCCCACTTTTTGGAAATACAGGTCATTAAAGCAGGAGTGGGTTAAATTGCAGGATTACAGATGGAAAATGAGTGTGCTACAATTTCCAAAGTGCTATTGTGTACAAAGCCCAAAAAAGGCATGGGAAGGGCAAAATAAGGGAGCAGTTTGTGAAGGAGTGGTTTGTGAAGAAGAAAAGGACAAAAACATCGTTTAAGGGTGTGGTAAACATTTGATGGGGAAAACAGGATTCTAGAAATTAACATTAAGGCCATAAATCAAGTGTTGGCTATAGCATGCAGCACAGAAGTGCTCAATTTGGGATAATTGATATTAAATTACATCAACGACTTTATTCTGGAATTATAGCACATTCTGGCCAGAAATAAGATGGAGCTTGGAGATCCTTTTGCTCTCTCTGTGCTCCCCTGCCTTCCCTTCCTATCTTTTCAGAGTAGCATTAAAATAAATGGATTGAATGAATCAGGATCTCACATTCCACCATCTGAGGAAATGGGATTTCTCTGAGACTTTCCCTCTCAGACCTGCTGTGTTGTTCCTTCTAGAAAAATGCCAATCAGACAGTCTTAAGGTTTACTGGAATTTTTTTCTGGTGAAGATTTATTTTTTCCTTATTCAAAAGCCTCTGCCCAGCCACACGGTGGAGGCAACAGGGAGATGTCTGTCCTTGGGCAGTCCTCAGTACCGACTGGGAGAAGGGAAGAAGAGATCTGGCCCTGCCTTGCGGAGCTCAGTCTGGGAAGAACAGGTTTAACCGTGCCCTGCGTACAGTGGTGCCAGCTGAGCCCCGATCCAGGTTTGATAGTCTCGAAACTAAAAGAATTTAAAGATGAGAGGGTCAGTAGAAATAAGTAGTAAAGTTTATTAAAATGAGGAAGGTTAACGCAGAGGTGCCCAAGGGATTGGGCCAACTTGTTTTATAGGAAAGTTTTGCTATGACAGGTTTCCATGTAACCTAATAATTAGGTGTCTTCTTTGTTCTAGAAGGAGATAACTAGCAGAATTCATGGTTTGTTGTCACATACCTAAAATTTATCTTTGGGCAAAATGTTAACAATCTTTATGACCCTGTGCTTCCAATTATTAAGTAAGAGTTTGCTTTGGGCCCAGTATTTTTCAAGCTTTCATGGTTTGGGAAGGATTCAGTTTGGGAAGGATTTGTTGGGGAGGTTTGGGGGCTTTGAGGAGATTTGTCCCAGGAAGTCTGTAGTTGAAGTTTGCAGCTCTGATTTAGTTCCTTTGGAGCCAAATAAGAAACAAGGGACTTGTCTTTTAACTCTTTCATAGCTGAATAAGAAACCAGGGGCTTACAATTGTCCTATTTTATCCTGCCTCACAGGGAGACATAGTAGCAGAACTCAGACTGGGGAGGACCGCTCCAAGCACAAGAGATAGAGGCCAGGAGACCCATCGTGACTTTATGCCTTTGATTTATTCAACATATACTTATCACATACCTGTTATGAATGCTGGGTAGGCCAACCAGATGTAGTCCCTGCTTTCTTGGAGCTTATAGTCTAGTGGACATTTACAAATCTACACCTCTATCACTATCAGATGTCATTTACCCTATAATATGCATAAGAATAAAAAATATGCAGACTCTATAATAATGCTTGAATTTTGGGGGGCCATATACATATATTGTTTTTTAATCAAGAGTTATTCTCCCCTCAACTCTTATTAAAGGTTTACCTTTAAGCGGTTTGTTGTTGTTTTCCTTGCTCAGCTTGAAACAATTTCAAGCTTTTGTTGCTTTTTGGCAGAAGAAGATCCTAACAGGATTATGGCATCTGGACTGGTTTGCCTTTCTCCCCCATAGCAGTCAGCCCTGGCAGGGACACAGGGTGGGAATGGTAAATGCTAATTGAATGACTTATCTATTACAGCATTTTCCAAATTTGTATGAATCACTGAAACAAAGTTTCATAATACACTGTTTATTATTCACTACATTTGAAATTTTCTATTGTACTCTGATATTTTCTGGGTTATTATTATTTTAATGCTACTTATAAGCCACTGGTTTGATTTTACACCCCATCAAAGGGTGTGACAGTTTAAAAGCACTATCCAAAATGGTCCTAGGTTCTTGAACTGGTCTACTGTTGCCTTGCCGTGTGACCTTGGGCAATTCCCTGCCCCTCTTTGAATTTGAACATGATGGAAAGTTTTGGGATGACTCAATGACCTTGAAGACTTTCTAATTCTAATCCCTCATATTCACATAGCCATTTATAGTTTATAAATGTTAACTCGCCTGTGGAGTGGGTAAACCACCATGATAATCCTATTCTCTGGTAGGCGCCTCTCCTTTGCATTCCCAAAGTACTTGAAGGTTGTCATATTACATTGTAATACTGTGTTAATATTTCGCTTTATTGCTATTTTACTCACTCCATCCCCTATCTTCCCCTGATTTAAAATCCTAGAAGAAAGGGACTATGTCTTACTAGTTTGTAGTACATAGAGGTTACTCAATAGAAGTTTGTTGAAAGAAGATTGAATGAAGAGTCACCTGTGTATGAAGGATTGAAGAATGGCTTTTACAAAAAAGCAGGGTTTGAACTAGACACTGAAATAATAGAAGGCACAAGAAACAAAATTAGGAAAAACATGGAAGTATTGCAAAATGTGGTATGTTAAGGATAGCAAAGGGTTCAATCTACCTAGAAGGTAGGAATGGTACCGGAAATGGAAGATAATTTGCTCCAGTGGCTTGTTTGGGATCAGACCTTAGAGGGCTTTATGGTTATGCTAATGATTACTTTAACCTGGAGGCAGTGGGAACCCCCTGGAGGTTTTTCAGTAGAGAAGCAGCGTGATAAAATGTGTGATTGGGAAGAATACTTAGAGCAATGTGTTAGAGAGATTGGAGGCAGGGCATCGAATTGAGAGGCTCAGGCAAGAGATGACAAGAGTTTTAATTAAAGCAACGAAGGTAGAATGGAAAAAGCCAATTTAGTTCCTACCACAGATCTGTGGGATGGGCCAGTCAGAGTGATGGTCACCCTCTAGGGAAGGCTCCCCTGACTCACTCTCAAGGTGCCTGGCCATTGTATGATACTCTGTAGGGCAGTTATTTTTATTAGTGTTTAACTGTTTTGCATGATAGCATTCCTTCTGACTCTTAACATTTTATGGTTTATACTTAGTGATTTGCATCATTTCTGTTCCTTGTCATATTATATTATAATACTGTCTTTATGTTTCTCGGGGTTTATTGTTGCACATTACTTACTCCACTTCCTCCCTTCCCCCAACTTTAAGATCCTGGAAGACAGTATCTAGAAGAAGACCTTTTTTCACTAAATGGATGCTTTCTGGGAGGCATATTATATAGTAATTTTCTTCCTGGGCTGTACTTTACCAGGATCCTGACTATTATTTGTGTTTGGCTCAACAAATAAATTAATTGTATAATTTGATCCTTTAACATAGGCATTTACTTTCTCCTGATATCCCATAGTTTTTTCTGTAAATATCTAATTTATAATAACCTTGGTTCTTTGTAATTTTTCTTTTAGCTTTGGGACTCCCCAGACCACCTTGGGTACTGGACAGTATGTGAATTGCTCCACCAGGTAGGAGGTACTGTTTTGCCATCTGAGACTTTCAGCCAGAGTACTAAAGCTGAGGAAACACTGCCTGGTGGTGAGAGAAAGCTCTCAAGGGAACCTCACCTCTCCCAATGGATTTCAACCTTGCCAATTGATTCTACTTTAAACTATTTGTTCTGCAATTCTCGTGAGTATGAAGCATCATTCCCACGGATGGAAGGAACGTTATTGCTCCCTGTTGAAGGTAGGCAGAATATATATATATTTTTTGGTTACTTGTTCTTTTTTTTTAGGGGGGAGGTACAAGCGCCAGAAATCGAACCCTAGTCCCTGGCATGGCAGGCAAGCATTCTACCACTGAACCACCCATAATGTAATGTCTTCATTACATTCCTTTTCATCAAGACAGGCCCATGCTTTCAAATTCTTCAGAATTTCCAGTGGCCCTGGCACTCAATTAATGCTTGCAGATGAAAGAGTTAAAAGTTATGTCAAAGCAAAATCAGAGGTACCATTAGAAATGATTGAACACTGGTGTACAACTGCCAGCCCTGTCTAAAAAGAATATGTGAATAATTTTAAAAAGAATTCTCCAACTATTTGCAAAGAAGGACAACATGTTGTTCAGATGCCCAAGCAAATGGGTTGTAAGATTTCACTGCTTTCCTCATATAAGAAATTGATAAATTGAGGGTCATAGGGAAACAATGATTGATTAAGAAGGGAAGTAAATTATCCTATAGAAGCTGAATATGCTGCTAGTTAAGAAGAAGAGCTAGCCTATTGGAATTTTCATGAATGTGCTTCACTATATGATTTACTATATGGTGGATCTCATTTCTGAATACATTATATGTTCATGCAGAAATAATTCTACATAGAAGCATATATGTAAAATGATGTCTGTTATGCAGTAGGCACAATTTAAGGAATTTGTAAGAGTAATTTTGTTTAAGCAATTCTATCATACACATTGTCTTTAGAATTTAACCTCTTCGTAAGATAAGATTTAAGAAGCAATGCCTTCTTTTTTTGTAGCTAATAAATATTGCTTGAATATTTCAGTCATAATTACTGAAGTGTTCTGACATCAAATTGTACTCTTATGATTCTGTTTATATGTAATTTTTCCTGTAGAACTAAATGAATCTGCTGGCAGTAGAATAAGAGCTGAAGTATGACTAAAAGATAGTACTGGTATCTAACTGACAACCTCATTTTGTTTCTGTTAAATCTATTTTTAGTAACTATTTCCTAAATGACAGTTTTAACATTCTCTATCTCTAGCAGGCAAAGAGACTCAAGAAACATGGACAGTCTCCCTAGAGCCTTTGGCCATGCATCAGAGACATTTTCAGAAACCAGTCAGAATTGTTCTAAAAGGCACGGTAAGACAGTGGGCTCTCCCACTGAGCAGCGCTTTGGGCACTGACAGCTGGATGCTACAGAGTCCAGAGGATGATAAATCAACTCAGGGGATGTTATTTCAGCAGCTGGTAAGCAGGCTGACTGCTGAAGACTTACATCTGGTAGGTATCCTCCAGATGGTAAGTTTTTCTTGTCTACTAACACACTAGAAAGTGACATAAATGTGTTAACAAAATACCAGACATAGTGTCAGTGAAACTGATGACATTTTTGCAAATAATGTTATCTACATTGTAGTATCATGACAAAAATATTTATTAGTGAAGAAATAGTTTATAAAATTACATGTACTCTAAAATCAATTAGTTAAATTAGATTCACATGGGAAAAGAGGCAGTAGGCCAAATGGAATGGCTGTATTAGGGTGGTAAGGTAATGGGTAATTTCTTATTATTTTTTAAATGTTCTGTTATGTGTTTGTTACTATTATAATATGTTTTGTTTAAGAAAAAGCTGCTGCTTTATAAAAGTAGATGTAATAGTGTAATAGTTAGGCAAACTTAGAAATATCTTCTGGAAAGGAGCATGTACGTACCCAGTTGATTTAAAGGTGGTGGGTTTTTTTGTTTTTTTTTTTAAAGCTAGCATTAAATTCCTCACCTTAGCTTGTCTCCTGCCTTTGTAATCTCAGGAGGGGTCTATACACTGGATCCCATTGTGAAACATTCTAGAGAAAAATTGCTAGTCATCTGAACAGATACTGTTCTAAGAGTCATGTTCTATAATGAAAAGAACTTCGGGCTGAAGCCTGGAGATCGGGTTAGGGTCTCATGCCGTTGCATGCTCTGCTCCTGGAGGCTGGGTAGATCACTTAAGAGGTAGCATTGCTTGGCGAGTAAGGGTGTGCTTTTTGAAGTCAGGCACATCTGGCATCTGCCCCTTGCTAATTGGGTAATCTTAAACAGGTACTCATCAACCTCAATTCTTCCTCTATAAAGTGGGGATAAGAATCTTTTACATCAGAGCGATAATGATGAGTTGCTGAGTTATAGGAAGCACATAATGAGTGTTTAGTATTTAAATATTCCTGCCACCTTAATTTTTTCTTATTTGTAAATTGAGGGATTAGGAAGAGATGATCAGTAAGTTCTCGTGGTTAATAACTCAGATTTATCTTCCACCGTTTTCAATTTTTTATTAATACTAACAATCATTGGGAAAACTCATTGTCTTTTGCTAAGCTACATTCTGCTTTAGGCCTCTGTGCAACAATATTCTCAACTAATTAGAATTTCTTCTGTAGGTTGCTGATGTGGACCCTGGCGAAGGCTGGCCCCCTATCACTGGAGTTATTTCCCCTCTCTCTGCCAGCGCTACAATTCTCACTGTGTTCCGCACCGAAAAGGCTGAATTTCAAAGACATTTTATTCAAAGGGTTGTGGGAGAGAGCCCCCAGGATACAGCTTCTCTTTTCTCTGATATTACAAGTGGCATACTGAATCAGATTCATGATCCATGGGAAGATCCTGCTACTTCTGGTAAGCTTCTGAACCAATGACTAACATAGTCTAGAGCAGCAGTTTGCGCTTTTCCAGCATCAAAAATTTTTTTTCACTGTGTATTTAATAGAACCCAATACTTTATAAAACAGATAAAAGCAGTCATCGTTATTTGTAGAAAGTCTGGAGCATTTCTGAGGCAGCCTAAGGCTTTATGAGGCCAGTTTGAAATCAAAGTATAAGGTAAACCTGTTTTTTTCAAATGTCTTTAACAAAGACTGCATGTAAAACTGCAGTGATTCTATCGACCTTGCGATTCATTGCATTGTCACTAATATGCAACCTTCTTTTTTATGCTAGATAGATGTAGAGAAATCAATTTGATATTTCTAACATTCACTCATTTTTTCAACAGTTTTACTGAGTGCCTGCTGTATTTCAGATGCTGTTCTAGATGTAGGGAATACATCAGAGAACAAAATACACAAAAGTCTCTGTTCTTAGGGAGCTTACCTAGTCAGGAGAGACAAAGCAATAAGCTAAATGAGGAAATTATATAGTATATTAGGAAGAGATAAGTATGATGGTAATAAATAAAGCAGGAATAAAAGGAATGAGGAATATTAGGGCACAGAGGGTTGCAGTTTTAAGCAGGGTAGTCAGGGAAGGCCTCAATGTCAAAGTGATGCTTGAGCAAAGGCTTGAAGGAAGTGTTGGGGGAAAACATTTCTGGTAGAGAACAGCAGCTATCAAGGCTCTGAGAAGAGTGTGCATCTGTGTGTTTGAGGAATAGCAAGGAAGGCCATGAGGCTGAAGTAAAAGGAATAAAATGGAAAGGAAAGCAATAGGAGGTAAGGGTCAGAGAGAGAGAGAGTGTAGAAGACCAAATTAAGTAGGCTTGATAGGCCATCGAAAAACTTGGGCTTTTACTGTGAGTGAAAAAGGAAATCTTTCTTGAGTTTTCCATAGTGATACAATCTGACTTTACATTTTAACGGCATTACTCTGGCTGCTGTGTTGCAAGCTGACTATAGAGGAGCAAGGCTAGAGGAAACTGGTTAGAAATTATGCAATAATCCAGGCAAGAGATGGTGGTAAATTCAGACTGGTGGTAATAATGCAGATGTTAGAAGTAGTTGGAATGTTTTTGGTCTGTTCTTGGATTGAGTGTGAGGTGTGAGATATAAAGAAGTTGAAAATGACTCCAAAGGTTTTGAACTGAGCTACTGGTAAAGCATAGTTGCTTCTGAGTTAGGGAAGGCTGTGGAAAAGTGGGAGTTGGGGAAGGCGAGGACTGGGGGTTTTGTTTTGGACATATTAAGTTTGGGATGTTTGTTAAATATCCCAATACAAAAAAAGAAAAATCCAAATACAGTATTTATCAGGCAGTTAGATGTACATGTCTGTCCAGAGTTTGGGAGGTTGGTCTGGACAAGAAAGGATGGGCGTCATTGGTGTGTGCATTGTATTCAAAGCCCTGGGATGGGTTGAGATCACCGAGGGAGTAAGTAAGTGGACGGAAAAGGGAAGAGGACCAAGGACTAACCCAGTGTTTGATGAGGAGAAAGAAACCAGCAAAGGAGACAGAATAGAGGTGGCCACTGAGGGAAAACGGAAACACAGAGGGTGGTACCTAGAGGCCAAGCCAAGAGAGTGGAGGAAGTGAGTGAAGAGTGAGTGCGAGTGAAGGAGAAAACGATCCCTTAGGTTATTTGTTACTAAGTTGAATACAGGGAAGCCTGGCCTTCCACTGAGCAACGTGAAGGTCCTTGGTGACCTTGTAGAAAGAGTGTGGGAAGAGGAAATGAAAACAAGTGCAGGCCATTTTTTAGAGGAGTTCTGCTGTAGAAGGGATTAGAGCAATGTGACAGTGGCTAGAGGGAGAAATGGAGTCAAGGTTTTTGTTTTTGTTTTTGTTTTTGATTCTTTGGAAATAACACACAACTGCATGCTGATGGGTTGGATAAAAATGGATGCAGTGGACAGGTGGGGAAACTGTTGGTAAAATGTCCTTGAGAAAGTGTAAGTAGAAAGGCTGATCTTAGGAATACATACAGCTCATCTGTGATAACTAGAGTGAAGGCAGAAATATCTAGGTTTAGATACTGGTAGGTGAGTGGATGTGGTGGTCAGAGTTTGTGGGGTTCTTTTCTGATTGCTTCAGTTTTCTTAGCGAGGTGGGAAGTAGTCATTGGCTGAAAAGGAAAATTTAGGGAGTATTGGAGGGTGAGGAGAGGGTAGAAGTAGGAAGTAGTGGTTCGATGAATGAGAGAATAAATTACTGGGAGATATAAGGTTGCTGAGTGGGGTCAGGACTATGAAATGAGAAATGAGATCCCTCAGTACAGCTGTTTGCCTCAGCCTCGTTCATCTGCCAGTTGCATGACAGAGCAGGCAGAGAGCTGGATTTAACCAGAGCTGGGGGGTTGCCAAGTGAGGAGGACAGTGAAGTTAGAGAGGTGGAAGGGATTTGAGGATCTGAGCAGGAAGGAATGTCAATGATTGTCCAAGGAATTAAGGATGGGAAAGAGGGAAGTGAGGACAGCAGAAGGTTGAAGGACAGAGAAAAGGTGACAGGATCAATGGATGGTAGGACAGCTGAGAAAAAGGACCGTTAGAGTCAATGTACTGAAGAATAGGTGTAGATGGTCAGAGTTGGGTAACTAGGAAGAATCCACCTCAAGGCAAAGTGAAAGAGGGGTGTAGGGGGAAAACAGCCAGATTTTAAGAGCTCCGCAGGACAAACGGTGTCTTCAAAAGAGAAAGAGGTGGAGTTGAGGATAAGAGGATTTTGCTGACGATAGATACTGAGTTCCAGAGGGCACACTGGAAGGAAGGCTGAGCTATGGAGACAGAAGAGGAGATGGGAAGGAGCAGTGAGAGGATTACGGTGTGGGGGATGAGTAGAAACCTGGGAGTCTCGACTTTACGTGCCAGGTGAAAACAGATATAAAATTTGGTATGAAATTAGTTCCCAGTGGTTTCAAGGCAGATAGTGATGCTGAATCTATGAGTTTTGGGGGTTAGGGAGGATAGAGGTATAGAGATTACAGGGGCCACCTTACTCTCAGGGCTTGGGGTTCCTTCTAAACCTCTGCTCATGAGAGTAAGGGGGCCAGTCGGGGGTTGGTCTTATCCTGAGTGTGAGGGGCTTCCTCTTGACTCCTACTGGAGGAAGAGCCTGGTAACTGAGTGTAAGGGGCCATCTCCATGCCAATGGAAGCTTCCAGTTCAGAGGCCTGAGGAAGGTGGCAGTATTTCTGGAGACCATTTCCTCCCACAAACCAGCATACAATGATCTGAGAAGAAACTTCCATGATTTTGTTTTTTATTTGTTTTTTCATGTTTATTTTTATAGATGCATTTGTGCTGTTGCAATTATAGGCATTTGTGCTATTACATGATATGACATGGTTTGTTTTGTCTTTAAATAACGTTCTGCAAAATCTTACCCTAAAAATAATAACTTTGAGAAAAATACAGTTGGCAGATTTCTCAAAACCTTTGGTAGTAACAAAAACTAATAGTAATCCTAATAAAAATTCTATTTCAGTTAAACTTCAAAGTAAATATATTTTGCCATTTAAAAAGAAAGGTAGTGATCGCTCAATGGATGTTGATACAAGGAAGAGTTGAGGTTTCTATACGGTGGCAACAAGGGTGAATGGCAAAGATAGGGGAGAACTGTTATAAGAAGCCTCATTGAGGGAGAGCACGTGAGCACACAACTAAATAGAAGAGGGTGGGATGAAAGGTCTTAGAATACAGTACCATTTTTCTCTTACTTGCACCCTCAGCTCTGTTGCCTGCCCCTTGGTATAAAGTATTAACCCCTTCAGGAATCATCACATCTCAGCCAACACTTTGCGATTGTATTATTTATCAGTCGTGTATGAACTTTTTGTATGGTGATAGAACAGACTATACCTTAATTATTTATAGAGTCTTGGAAGCAGGTCAGAGAATGTGATTTTGGGATTTGGTAATAGAGAAGCTGGAATATTTTACTACTCTGCTTCTTGCATGTCTCTACAGTTTTTTCCAGAGTGTAAATCAGCCTGCTTACTCATTGCCCTTTCCTCCTGCACTCCATCCAGCTGCCTCCCCACGAGTGCATCTGCCCAAATACGGCTTTTTCCCATGACCCTCCTCAGCCACCTAGACAGAGTTAGCATGTGCTAGCATGTATACCTACCCCCACAACACCACTTTCATATCTGACTCCTACTATGCTGGAAGCTCCCCTCAGAGCTGGCCTTCTGGGTATTTATCTCTGCATTCTCACATTGAAAAAGGGCCTAGAACTTGATAGTTTCAATTTGAATTTGAATACATTTTAAGTATTTGGATTTTTCCTCCAAGACTTTCTACATTTATTGCATTTCCTGTGTTTGGTGTCTTGAATAGGCCTCTCAGAATGACTAAGCTTACTGAGTTTCTGTCAGTGTCCCTCCCCTGCCAACCTCCATCCGGCTTATTCTAAGAGAACCCATCCATACCCTCCGTGACACAGGGCCAGAGTTTACTAGTTCAGATTTGCTTGCTTGATGCAGCTGTGCTAAGTTCTGCAGTTTTGTGCTGCTTTTTTCTATTACTATGTTATTTATGCTTATACTAACATCATTTTTAAGGGATACGTGCCTAAGAATTTAAAAAGAACACATTTTTATAACTAATTTAATGGAACATTTCAGAAATAAGATGATGGAATTTGATGCCAGTAATGAAAACAAAAAGACTTTGAATTGTGTTTGTACATTTTTGGAGTAGGCTTTTTCAGGGACATCCTGAGCTTGCTGAAGTTGGTGGTGCAGATGAGTGAATGTTGTTCTCTCTGTTGTTCAGAGTCTTTTTCATTGTTCTTTGGAGGAATGCATGCCATCCAGACCAGGAGCTGGTGCTTGGATTCTCTAATTTCTTTCTAATCCCCCTATATCCTCCTTTCCTTTCTCTTTGCCTTGTACCCTGTAGCTCCTCCTGTTCCAGAATGGGCGCAGCACGAATTCAGCCGCACCATCCCTTGGAGCCCGGCTGTTGCGGAGACATGGTTTCCTTTCTCTAACCTCAGTGGTGCAAGTTCACATTTAATGGAGTCGTTCTGGTAAGGCTTTTTTTCGTTTTCTGAGTATCAATATATGAAAATTAACCCTTAGTTTTCTACATGTGTTGTGCTTTATTTCGTTTCATTTTCCTTTACAGACCACATTCTCATGAGTATGATCCAATAATATTAAAAACTAATTACAATAAAAATACAAAGAAACAAACAAAAAACTAATTACAAAAACAATATACTCCCTTATATTATGGTTGTCAGAAAATACTTAGAATTAAGTATCAATGAAAATAGAAAATAGTGAACTTGTACAATGTAGCTAAATTTATACTTAAAGGAAAATTTATAGACTTAAATGATTATTTTTGTAAAGAAGAAAAATTAAAAACCAATTAGCTAGGGGTCCAACACAAGAATTAGAACAGAAAAATAAACCTCAATATAATAAAAGAAGCTAACAATAAAGATAAGAACAGAAAGGAATTAAATAGAAAACGAAGTAACAGGAGCGATAACAGAAAGAAAAAATAGTTCTTTGAAAGGCCAAATAAAACAGAGAAATCTACAGCAAGATTGAACAATTTTAAAAAAGAAAAAAGACAAACCATGCTAAAATGGAAAAAGATATAGCAAAAATTCAAAATATTATCAAGAGGTAAGGTTGTGTTTATTTTCTTCACAGATGGTTCTAGCACTATTTGTTAAAAGACAATCCTTTTCCCACTGATTTACTGTGCACCTTTATGGAAAAATCAATAGACAGCCGTTGTACAGGACAGAAATTGTCTTAGGTTCTGTAGCTTTGTAGTAAGTCTTAAGATCAAGTAGTGTAAGTCCTCTTTACTTTCCTTTTTAGAATTGCTTTGGCTGTTCTGGGTCCTTTGCAGTTCCATATACATTATAGTATCAGTTAGTGGATTTCTATACACAAAAAAAAAACCTCCTGGGAGTGCATTGAATCTATAGATCCATTTGGGAAGAATTGACATCTTAGCAATATTGAATCTTCTGATCCATGAATATGTACTTCTTCATTTATCAAGTTCTTTAAATTGTCTACATTTCATAGTTTTCAGAGTATAAGTCTGGCACATAATATTTTTAAAAATTTTTTGTTGAATGTGGAAAGATAATGAAATGTGACTCCCACTGAACACCATACAAAAAAAATTCCTGTTGGATGATATTATAAATGTTATTTTTTGTATTTCAATTTTTGAATGTTTTTTGCAATCTAGAAACAGAAGGAAACTTTCTTAATATCTGATAAAGAGTATTAGCATACCACAGCACACATGATTAAAAGTGGAACTTTAGTGGCATTCCCTTCAGTGTTAGGATTGAGCCAAGATTGCCAGCTTTTTTTTTTCCGGCATGGGCAGGCTCCAGGAATTGAACCCAGGTCTCCAGCACAGCAGTGAGAATTCTGCCACTGAGTACCATTGCCCACCCACTTTTATAAAACATATTAGAGGTCCTACTTAATGCAGTGAGACAAGAAAAAAAAGTGAGATATCAGTATTAAAGTATTGGAAGATGGTATGATTGTCTTCATAGAAAATCCAAAAGATTCTACAGACAAATCATTAAGGGACTTCAGTAATGTTGCTGGATACAAAAATCAATGTACAAAGTCAGTTGTATTCCCATATGCCAATAACAATTAGAAACTATAATTTATCAAAAAGTCTATAATTTATTTAAGCCATCAACAAAAATTAAGGTGTCTAGGAATATATACGGTAAAAGATGGGTAGGAATAAAGGACCAAGAACCAGACAGGTACACTTCCCTGAATGAGATATCAAGGTAATAATCGAGCTAAGTAAATAAGGCAGTGTGGTCTTGGTGCAAGGATAGACAAATAGACCAATGGAAAGTCACCCACATGTGTGGAAGTTTGGTGCATTACAAAGGCAGCGTTATAACTCAGTAGGGAAAGAATGAACTATTCAATAAGGGATGGTGGGACAATTGGCAACCCACATGAAAAAGATAAAAGTTAGATTTCTACCTCACAAGCATACACAATACAAAATTCATAATAGATTAAAAAGCAAATGTCAAAAGCCAAACTTTAAAATTGTTAGAAGAAAAAACGTGAAAATATTAGGCTAGGGATGGATTTTTTTACGACATTAAAAAGTTCAAACCATAAAAGAAAAGGTTGATAGATTTGACTGTAACACATTTTCTTGAATTTTCAATATTAAAGTGTTAGAAGATGGTATGATTGTCTTCATCGAAAATCCAAAAGATTCTGCAGACAAATGATAAAAGATCATTT
This sequence comes from Tamandua tetradactyla, assembly GCF_023851605.1. Lineage (NCBI taxonomy): Eukaryota > Metazoa > Chordata > Mammalia > Pilosa > Myrmecophagidae > Tamandua > Tamandua tetradactyla. Next base: position 97,601,766 of record NC_135338.1, read on the forward strand.
ATAAAAAGATAACTATAGACTTAGATAGCTACAATCCATATAACCAAAAAGATTAGAGTCCAAGTTAAAATAAAATTCCTAAAATTCAATGAGAAAGAGACAAGTCATCCAATTGAACATTGGGCAGAAATGCAGACAAGCAATTCACACGTGGAAATCCAATGCCAATAAAATATGAAAGGATACGTAGCTCAACTGAACTTTAAAGTCACCCAAAAAATATATACAGTAAGATTCTACTTTACACTAATTAGTTCAAAAATTGGTAAATCTGATAACATGTAGGGAAATGAGATTATTTAAGAGGTGAAAGTATAAATGGTAAGAATCATTTTAGAGAGAATTTGGAAATTCCCTATAAAGCAGAAAATTCACATGCTCTGACACCCAACCATCCCACTTACAGGTGTCTACACTAAAGAAATTCTTGCACAGATGCAAATATCTGTACTTGAATATTCATTGTCCTTGTTAATAGTGAAAAAACGGAAATAACCACCTGCCTCCCAGAAGAGCAATGGATAAACTATAAAATAATCATGCAATAGAATATTTCATATAAATTAGTTAAAATAAATAAGCTAGAGCTATCTATATTTATGCGTATGGAAAAACTGAGAAGTATATGGAGTAAAAACAATTGCAAAAGAATGCATATTAATATGGTATTTATCTAAAATTTATAACAAAATAGCAATTTATGCTGGTTTTATTACATATGTGTATCTCTCTAGATAAGATATACACAAATGTAAGAATCATGGTTACCTTTGAAAATTAACAGAAAAAAAAAACAAGAATAGAAAGACAGTTGTTAAAGGAAGAACCAGACATATTGCATGTATGAAGCTGATCTATCCCAAGCAGATATTCTGACCTGTGATACTGCTCAATTAATGTCACCATTATTTTTTTTAATTATATTTCTTAAATCATGATGTCAGGTAACAGAAGATAATGAAAACACAAATAATACTTTTTGAAAGTTATGCCATTTTCGTAATTTCCTTAGTAACTGATTTTTAACTCTAGTTAGAAATGTATTTAATAACTAATCATCATCTCTGCTCCATTTCCTCTTTCTCAGAAATTCCAAATTAGTTTACTACAATGCAAAAGAATGATTCAGAAGTCATTGCAATATTTTTTACACTGAATTTCATCATCTTGTACTGTAGATTTTTCCGTATGGAAAACAGAGTAAAAAATCCAGAATGAAGTAGTTAGCATAATATGTACTTTTAGGCCATGAAGATTTCTGTTAATGAATGTAGATATTATATGTAAGGATAACGGTTTTGTGAACAAGGCAGTGTCTGCCCCTGAGTTCAAATTAGAAATTAGAAAAGGGACATTTTCCGTACTGAGTAAATATATTTTGGAAGGCATCTCATAGGACATCTTTTGATTAGCTTAAAAGTATAGTTGAATTTTTGCTTGGTTGTTGCTTGTTTTTAAAGCAATTTGGAAAATCAGAATTTCTGATTTATACCAGACGTCTTGACTTGTTCACAGGTTACTACAGCCTGCTTCAACTAATAAGGAAGAAGCGTCTAAAACTGAAAGTGAATTCACACGTTGCCTCTCAGAGTTCTACCAGAGAAAATCTCGTGAAGAATCTGCTGCAGTTAGTCAGGAAGACAGCAAAAAGAAACGTATGCACATAGAAAGGCTGTTTCTTGAAGTAGTCTTTTTTGAGATTGTATGTTTTTAAAGATAGACATTCCCTGAAATGAGGTTAAAATGCTCACTGAGTAAAAGAAGGGTAAATTGTTGTATTTCAAATTTGGGAATAATTACATTAGTACATGGTGATAAAAAATCAGCCATAATCCTCTCTTCCTAACAAATTAACCATTTTTCATTTTTGGTTATAATAGAAGTTTAAAGGCATCTTTGTATTTTGCTTATAAATATTTGACCATCTGTTCTCTTGCCTTTTTAGTTATTAGTCCTCATTGCTGAACAGTAAAATCCTCACACTGTTGAGCATTGAGAATGCCCTAAAATTTTTATCGTTATAAATAACACTACAGCGTACATTAAGATAGGATTTTTTCTTTGAGTGGTTTTCTTAGCAGAAGTTTCCAGGAACAAGTAACTATCAAAGAATTTGAAAAACTGGTTCTTGATGCAAATTGTTAATTTGTCTTTTAGAAAATTTTCATTAAACTCTGTGACCATTGGGTAACGCCAAAATGAGTCTTTTAAATTTGCTAACATAAAAATCAAGTAGTTACATTGAGATATTTAGTTCCTAAACTCAAGTTGAAAGAAGACTGCTTTCTACACTGTGTTGTGAGTAGAAAGAAAAGCAAGAACTATCTCACTTGGATCATTCTGAAGGCATATACTTCCTTTCAGCAGTCTTTCACAGTGATATAAATTAAAGTACTTGACACTACCGAAATAAAAATTATTTTGCCTTTCTCCTTGCTATGTTGTTTTGTTAGGGGGTATCCCTCGTACTCCAGTGAGACAGAAGATGAATACCATGTGCCGTTCCTTAAAGATGTTGAATGTTGCAAGGCTGAATGTGAAGGCTCAGAAGTTGCAGCCAGATTGCAGTCCAGATGCAGCTGGGGAGAAAGGGGTCCAAAAGACAGCCAGTGGGAGAACAGCAGATAAATTGGAAGACCAAGGAAGAACATTAAGAAGTTCTAAACCTAAAGGTATTCCTCTGTTCCATAGAATTTTGGTGTCTAAGCTTGTGTTTACTCATTTATACCTTTCGATTTTTATAAAGACGTTCTCACTGGGAAGGAAAAGCTATACTAGGAATTGAGAAAGGGAAGGTCAGTTTTGGGCTGGAAGAGGCTGAGGGGGCTTCAAAGGAGCCAGGGGAGCCCAGGCTAGACTTTGAAGATGAGTCGAGTTTAGATGGGCAGGAAGGTGAAGGAAGGGCATCCCAGATGTGGGATTAGCGTAAGCAAAGTCACAGTGAAGAAGGGCCATGGCTTGGCCATTTTTGGGGTTTACTCTCTTGTTTTACTTCTTGTGTTGGACCCTGAGCTATTGATTTTTAATTTTTCTTCCTTACAAATATAAGCATTTAGGTATAAATTTTCAATTTATTTCAATTATTGTAAATTTAACTGCATATGCATGTTTGATATTTTTATTTTCATTGATACTTGATTCTAAGTATTTTAAGGGAGTGTTTTATTTTTGTAATTAGTTTGTTTTTTTTAAAGTATTGTTATTAAGATATCTTCATGCCCCATACAGTCCATCCAGAGTATGCAATCAGTGGTTCACAAGGTCACCCCATAGTTGTGTATTCATCACCATGGTCATGGAATTAGTTTTTAATATTTTTGGACTGTGCTCGGAATGTTGTTTATAATATACTGCTTCTTGGATATCTGTTTAAACTCTGGCCTAATCTGCAGCCAAGTTTTGTTACTATTCCTTGTGTACTTGAAAATAATGTCTTCTATCTAATTGTTGGTATTTGGTAAGACCTAATTTATACCTATTTATGAGGTCAAGTTTCTAACATTTTCATGGGTGTTTGAAAATAATGTATGTTCTTGAATTGTTGGGTACCATATTGTTGGGTACCATATTGACGCAGTACTATACTGCGTCAAGGTTATTAATGTTTGAATAGTCAACATTCTAATTAATTTTTTCTTCTGCTTTTATCTATAAAATAATTGCATTAGTCTCCCACCACATAGATTTTTCAAAGTTTTCTTACAATTCTGCCAATTTTTGCATTGTATATTTTAAGGTTTTCTTGTTAGGTCCATACAAATTCAGAGTTGTTTTTTATCTTCATTGTGATTATGTCTTTTGTCAATGAGTAATAACCCTTTTTTAAATTTATCCCTAATAAATTTATGCCTCAAAGTCTTAACTATACCACCTTTCTTCTTGTTAGTACTGGCCTAACACACATTTTTCTATTCTTTGCACAGTGTTTCTTTGTCATTATGTTTTGGAATATCTTTTGCAAACAGAAGAAAGTGTTTTATAATCCTGACTGACAATTTGTTTCTTTTAACCAGCAGTCATAGATTGTTTATAATTATTATGATTACTCTAAAATTTGGGTCTACCTAAAAAATAAATTTCTCACTTTCTGTTTTCTTTGATTCTTTTTTACTTTTCTATCATTCTGTGGGATTCATCAAGTGTTCTTTATTTTTCTATTCTGCTAGGTTTAGAGACTATATGGTTTCTTTTCCATTAGTGGTAACCTTTAGATTTGTAAGATGTATACTTGATTTTCAAAGTCTTAATCATTATCTCTACAAACAGTGTTTCTCAATCTTGGCACTATTGATTTTTTTGGACCAGGTGATTCCTTGTAGGTGACAGTCCCGTGTGGATATTTAGTAGCAGCCCTGACCTCTAGCCATGAGATGCCAGTAGCATCCCAGGCCCCTCGAGTGTGACAGTCCAGATATTCCCAAATGTCCCCTGTGAGGCAAAATTTCCCCCAGTTGACAACCTCTGGCTTAAACAATCTAAGAAACAACTTGTTGTGATAATAATTTGGCATTTTTTTCACAGATTTTAAAACCAAGGAAGATCTACTGTCTTACATACATGAAAATTACCGGAAGACTGTGGTAGGCACAGAAGACATCACATTGTATTCCTGCACTCGGAACATGCTCTCAACCATTAAAGCATTCCTAAAATCCAAAGGCACCAAGGAATTAGAAGTAAGAGAATACAGATGTAGCTTTTGGAAATTGGGACCTGGGTGTTTTTACCTTTAAAAAGCTTCTGGGAGTGTTGTGAGCCACTATTTCAGATCATGTTTTTATTCAGGGTTTGTGGTAAAAACTGGACTCCTTCTCTAAAGCGAATAGGAGAAATTGTTTACAATATTTAGACTCTTTAACCACTCACTTTTAAAAGAAAGGAAATCTGCAGATTGCTATATCTGTGCCCATTAGCTCTCAAATGTTGATTTACCATGTTCTTTTTAAAGATATAGAGACACTTTATTTCACTGTTTTTCACTCAGATGAAAGAAGGGAGATTTGTGAGAGAATTCACTGCCCTTCTCTGAGAGGGTATTAGTCAGTTGTGAAAACATTAGGAAGGATGATAAGTAATTTTAATATTCTCTTTTGTAATAATTTTATATTTTAGATGAATTACCTGAATCAAGTGAAAAGCAACCTCTTAAAAACTAGCAAAAGTCTTCGACAGAATCTAGGGAAAAAACTGGACAAGGAAGCCGAAGTCAGAGAGTAAGTACTATTTTTTTTGCCATTACTCAAAAAAAAAGTTACAAGATTTGCTAGTATCTTTAAACTTTTTATGTTGAAATAATTTCAAACTTACAGGACAGTTACAGAAATAATACAAATTCTATACAGAGAACTCCAACATACCCTTATACCCTTGATCCAGTTCTACCAGTTTTAACATTTTGCCACATTTGCTGTATCACTCTTTCTATTAATCCATCTACCTATCTATATATCTATTGATCATCTATTTTGTGAACGTTTGAGCACAGGTCACACATATAACCCTGAACAAACAGTACTTCTATATACATTTTCCTACAAGGATATTCACTTACATAATCACCTTAAATGCAGTTATCAAGAAACTTACATGCTATATTTCAATTTTCATATGTTCCAATGATATCCTTTTGAGGCTTTTCTCCTTCCTTACTAGATCCCATTGAGGATCATGTGTTACATATAATTGTCATTGTCTCTTTAACTGCTTTCTTTTTTCTGTTTTTTAAATTGTGGGAACATATACAACGCAAATCTTCCCATCCCAACCCTTCCCAAGCACGCTATTTGGCTTAATCCCATTCACTGTGTTGCAGAATGCTCACCATCATCTATTACTAGTACTTTCCCTTCATCCTAAGCAGAAATCCTACGCCCATTTTCATTAACTTCCTATTGTCCTGTTCCCCCACCCCTGGCATCCTATACTCTCTTTCTCTCAATGAGTTTGCATAGTCTGTGATGTATCTTTGTAGTTACTATGGGGCTTACATTTAACATCCTAAATCTAAAACAATCTAATTTGATTTGATACCAGTTCAAACTTCAATAGCATACATAAACTGTTCTTATATGGGTCCGTCTGTGCACCTTTAATTTGTCAGAAATTACGTATAATGCATTGTGTCCAAAATCATTGATTTACCATTATATTTTATGCATTTGCCTTTTAGATTCTATAGAAAGTAAAAAGTGGAGTTACAAACCAAAATTACGATAGAACTGGTGTTTATATTAACCTATGCCATTATCTTTACTGGAGATCTGTATTTCATCATGTAGCTTCAGTCAAGTGTTTGGTGTCCTTCCTTTCAACCTGCAGAACTGTAGCTTATCTTGTAGGACCAATCTATTGGTGATAAAGTTCTTCAGCTTTTGTTTATCTGGGAATGTCTTAATTTTTCCAAGATAGAATTCTTGGTTGGCAGTTTTTCTCCTTTCAGCACTTTAAATATGTCATCTCACTGCCTCCTTGCTTCTGTGATTTCTGTTGAGAAACCGCACCTAATATTAGTGATGCTCCCTTATACATGAAATGTTGCTTCACTCTTGCAGTTCTCAGAATTATCTATTTTTGGCATTTGACAGTTCAATCATAATATGTAATGCTAATGGGTCTATTTGGGTTTATCCTGTTAGGAGTGCATTGAGCTTCTTGTGTGTATATATTCATGTCTTTCATTTAAATTGGGAAATTTTCAGTCATTTCTTCAAATATCCTCTCTGCCCCTTTCTCCACTTTCTGGGACTCTCAAAAGGTATATATTGGTACACTTGATAGCATCCCACAAGTTCCTCAGGCTGTGTTCACTTTTCTTCATCCTTTTTTCTTGCCATTCTTCAGACTGAATGATTTCAATTGTCTTATTTTCAAGTTCCCTGATTCTTTCATCTGCCAGCTCCAATCTGCTATTGAACCCCTCTAGGGAAATTTTTATTCCTGTTACTATGATCCTCAGTCCTTTTCCTAATTTCTGTCTCTTTATCAATATTCTCTTTATGTTTCTCCATTATTTCCCTACTCTCCTTTAATTCTTTGTCCATGTTTACCTTTAGCTCTTTGAGCTATTTTATTTTTTTAGGACGTTGCCTGGTATTGTAAGAATTTGAGAATTTGCCACGCAAAGGAGGACTCCAAGAGACGTTCTCTCATGCAACACGCAAGGGGGTTATTTTCCACACATGTGTGGGGCTCGCTGAACACGCAGGAACAGAGAGCCCCGAACCTAAGTTTGCAAAAGCTTTTTAAAGGGTAAGATGAGGGGGGTGGGGGTTGAGCATGGGTCACAGGTGTTGTTTTGCAAAAAAAGCAGATAAGAACAGTTTTACAATAAGCATTTCTTAACAGTTTTACAACAAGTAACCTCTGCGCCAGGATTGTTTATCTTCAGCCTGATGGGGCCCATAATTCTTTTCTTTATAATTCTTAACTCACACCAAATGCATAGCCATGAATATAAAATCACACAAATGCTTTTGCTGGATATTTCAGAAGCTAAAATATATGTAAATAGCTAAATTAAGCAGGAAAAATTAGCTACTGTTAAGCTTTATAAAATTCCTTTTTACATTCCCCACTCCTTTTCGTATATATCTCTAATCTTAGAGATTTTCTGGATTATTTAACACTGAGAACTGTTGTCTGATGAGCATTAATTTGACATTTCCAATCTGCCCCTGTAAAAACTGTATAATTTTATTTAGAATACATGGTCCTATAGTTATTATTAAAAGTAACACAATTAAAGGCCCAACGAGAGCAGATAATAGCGTCGTTAACCAGGGGGACTTAGTAAACCAAGATTCAAACCATCCCTGTTGTGCCTCTTTTTTTTTTTTTTTTTTTTTCACGAAGGCGCTCTCTGAGTTTTGTCATAGACTTTTTAACAACACTAGAGTGATCCGCATAGAAACAACACTGTTCTTTTAAAGCTGCACATAGTTCCCCCTCTTTAAGGAAAAGTAAGGCAAGTCCCCGCTTATTCTGCAGAACTACTTCTGAGAAGGAGGTTAGAGAGTTCTGAAGGGCTGAGACAGATTTTTCTATTTCTTTTAAGTCTTGATTTATCGCGGCTTGTAATTGACTGGTTTGTTGATTGCTATGTACAATGGCAGCAGTCCCTGTGCCTATACTGGCAGCGACAGTTACCCCCAGAGTGGTAAGATTACAAGGGGGTACCAGGAACGAAGGCTCCCCTGCTCCCTCCCAAGTTTTTATAGTCTTCCCATTTTCCCATCTGGATATTGTTCATTTCCAAGGCTTATGCGGGTTGGAATTGGGTTCCCGTGGGGGAGGGAGGAGAAGGAGTAGTAATTCTATGAACCCGCAGCTTGAGAGGATTGTCAGTCCTTTCCAGTTTTCATTGGGACTAAGAGGGCGAAGGCGCAGGTTTGAGATGAGACGCATGGATCCAGGATGCGATGCCATCGACCTTGACTGCGGTGGGGGTGGTCAAGAGTACCTGATACGGTCCTTTCCAGCGAGGTTCAAGAGTCTGTACCTGGTGGCGGCAGACATAGACGAAGTTTCCCACCTGATATTGATGCGGAGTTCTGTTGTCTCCTGGCTGGTAGGAGGTGGAGAGCTGCCGCCACAGGAACCGCTGGGCTTTTTCCAAGGCTCGCAGACTGTCAAGCAAGGGGGTATGAAGGAAACTATTAATTTCTAGAATGGAGGACATGTCCTTGACTGGAGTTGGCGCTCCATATAAGATTTTATAAGGGGTTAGATTACACAAGAGAGCAGAGGGGGTATTTCTGGCTCTGAACAGGGCATAAGGCAGGAGCATGGTCCAATCTTTCAAGCCAGTCTCTATAGCTAATTTGGTTAGGGTCTCTTTAATTGTCCTGTTCTTTTTTTTTTTTTTTTTACCTGTCCTGAGCTTTGGGGTTTGTATGCGTTAATGCAATTTCCAATTAATCCCCAATATCCTGGCCATATCCTGACTTACCTGGGCTACAAATGCGGGTCTGTTATCTGACCCTATTACCTTTGGTAGACCGAACCGGGGAAAAATTTCTTCCATAATTTTCTTGATTATGACCTGGGCCGTTTTTCTCTTAGTTGGGTAGGCTTCAACCCATCCTGAAAAGGTGTCTATAAAAACTAGTAAGTATTTAAGTCCATATTTTGCAGGTTTAATTTCAGTAAAGTCGACTTCCCAGAACTGCCCAGGTTAAGTTCCCCTTAGTCTTTTTCCGTTAGGAGCTTTTGTGGGGTAGGCGTTTACAATTTGACACGCCTGACATTTTCTGGCTACGCGATCTGCCAGCTCTTTCCTTTTTGAGGCTGTCAGAGGGTACAATTCCCTCTGGTCTTGCAGGAGCTGCTGTAGTTTCCCTGTCCCCAGGTGAGTGAGCTGGTGGACCTGCTGTATGTAAGCTAGGGCTTCCGATTCTCCTAGGGGTGCAACTTCAGATAGTGTTTCAGGGGGTTGCTGGTTTTCTTTGGCTATTAGGACTAAGTTTATAAGGTCCCTTAATGCTGCCGCTTTTGCTTCTTCATCTGCTCGCTTATTACCCAGGGTTATTGGGTCCGAGCCTCTTTGTGTTTGATTTTTTATTACCAGCTGAGGTTAATAGCCCTCTTTGTTGGTAAATTGCCCCATGTACGTGGGCAGTAGCAAAGGCAGAACGGCTATCTGTATAGATAGTCGCTCGCTTTTTTTTGCTAATTTTAGAGCTTTTGTGAGGGCAATTAGTTCAGCCTTTTGGGCAGATGTTCCCTCCGGGAGGCTAGAAGATTAAATAACTTTTGTCCCACTGACTACCGCCGCTCCTGCTCGCCTCTTACCGTGTTGGAGAAAGCTGCTTCCGTCCGAAAACCAGGTTACCTCCGAGTTAGGCAATGATTGGTTTTTTTAAGTCTCTGCGGATTCCGGTCTCTTCAGCTAATATCTCTTGGCAAGTGTGCAGCACAGGTCCCGCGGTCTCGTCCGGGAGCAGGGTAGCCGGGTTTAAACCTGACGGGGCCCCGAAAGTCACCCTGTCTTTGTCTAGAAGGATGCTCTGATAGTGGGTAATTCTGGCATTTGACATCCATTTATCTGGAGGCTGGCGGATTATGCTCTCCAGGGCGTGAGGGGCTATTACAGTCAGCTTCTGTCCTAGAGTGAGTTTGTCTGCGTCTTTTGCCAGGAGGGCAGCTGCCGCGATGGCCTTGAGACAGTGTGGCCATCCGCTGGCAACTGAATTTAATCGCTTGGACAGATAGGCCACCGGTCTCCTCCAGGGGCCTAAAGCCTGTGTTAGGACCCCTCTAGCCACGCCTCTCCTTTTTTTTATGTAGAGCGTGAAAGGTTTATTCACAGCTGGGAGGGTTAAAGCTGGAGCTGACAGGAGCGCTTTCTTAATGCTGTCGAAGGCTTCCTGCTGTGCTATTCCCCACTGGAAATCAGCACTCCCTTTGAGCAAGGGGTATAATGGGGCAGCAAGGGCTGCAAATCTTGGGATCCATAACCGGCAGAATCCTGCTGTCCCTAAGAACTCTCATAGCTGCTTTCGGGTCGTGGGCGGGGGTATTTGTGTTACAGTTTTCTTTCTAGCCTCAGTGAGCCATCGCTTTTCATTCTTAAGAGTATATCCCAGGAAGATTACTTCCCTTTTACAGATTTGGGCCTTTTTGGCTGAGGCTCGGTTCCCCAGTGCGGCTAGCTCTTAACAGTTTTCGGGTCCCATACTCACAGTCCTCCTTAGTGTCTGCTGCCAACAGTAAGTCGTCCACATATTGTAGCAAGGTGACTCTGGGATGCTGAATTCTGAAGGAGCTTAAGTCTCTATGAAGAGCTTCATCAAAAATGGTGGTGGAGTTTTTGAACCCCTGGGGCAAGCGTGCCCAAGTCAGTTGGTTCGAGGATCCCGTCTCTGGATCGATTCACTTAAAAGCGAACAAGGGTTGACTGTCCTTATGCAAGGGCAGGCAGAAGAAAGCATTTTTTTTAGATCAAGCACAGTATACCAAGTCTTTTCAGGATGGAGAGTGCTGAGCAGGTTATAGGGATTTGGCACAGTAGGATGTATGTCCTGCACTCTGCTATTTATTTCCCGTAAGTCTTGCACCAGTCTATAGTCTCTAGTCCCTGGCTTTTTGACCGGCAATAAGGGAGTGTTCCAGGCTGATTGACAGGGCTTAAGTACTCCCAAGCCAAGGAATTTCTCTATATGGGGCTTGATTCCTTCCCGGTCTTCCTTGCTTAAGTAGTATTGTTTTACCCGAATTGCAGAGGTGGTGGGCTTTAGGGTCATTATTACTGGGGGCTGATTGACTGCCAACCCTAACCCGGCAACTTCTGCCCAGGAATTAGGGACTTCTTCAAGCCAGGCCTGAGGAATAGAACTGCGGAGCTGTTCTGGTTTTATATACAGCTGATATTCTTCTTCAACTGGCAAGGTGAGGGCAGTTATTACAGGTTGGCTTACTAGCGGGTTTAAAAATTCCACCTTTGGCCCCTTAGGATTGAAGGTGATTCTCGCCCTTAGTTTAGTTAACAAGTCTCTTCCCATAAGCGGGGCAGGGCACTCAGGGATAACTAGGAAGGAGTGTTGAAGCTTCCCCTTCCCCAGGTCCATGGTTCTTTTGGTAGTCCAGGTGCAGTAGCGACTGCCATTTGCTCCCCGCACCAAGGACCTTTTTGTAGAGAGCGGGCCTATAGGTTCTTGGAGGGCCGATATTACTGCTCCCGTGTCGACTCCAAAATTAATTGGTACCCCCTCCACATTAAATTTTACCCTGAGCTCAGGGAGGGGTGCCGAGCCCTGACTCCCCTAGTCTACACTTTCTAGAGCCAACGTGGCTGGTTGTTGCCAATTTGGGGGCCTAGTACCCCTCCATTTTTTTTTTTTTTTTTCCGGACAGTTTTTGGCCCAGTGCCCAGTTTCTTTGCAGTAGGCGCATTGGTCTGGACTAAGAGGGGTATGGTAACGCCGACCTGAGGGATTTTCTTTAGCTTGTCCTCTACCTTCAGTGTTTCTTTCAACTACTGTGGCCAGGATCTTTGTTAATTTTTTCGTTCTCCTTTTCTCTCTTACCAACTCTTTTTCCTCTCTCTCTTATAAAACATTTTTCAGCTTCTTTGATTAAATCTCGCGAGGCTAGGTCCTGCAACCCGTCTAAGCGCTGCAGCTTGCGTCTAATGTCTGGAGCTGATTGGCCGATAAAGGCCATGGCCACTGAGGCTCTTTGATCCTCTGATTGAGGGTCAAAGGGAGTATACCTACGGTATGCTTCCATTAGTTTTTCTAAAAAGACTGAGGGCAATTCGTCCGCTCCCTGAATAACCTCTCTTACCTTGGCCAAATTGGTGGGCCGGCGTGCGGCTGCTCGGAGACCCGCTACTAGAGTCTGGCGACAGATGGACAGATGCTCCCTACCTTCAGAGGTGTTCGGGTCCCAATTAGGGCGGTGCAGCGGGAACCGATCGTCGATGACATGCTGGAGTTGGGTGGGTCTCCCGTCTTGTCCAGGAACTTGCTTCCTGGCTTCCAGTAGGATTCGATCTCGCTCCTCCATGGTGAAGAGAGTCCCCAGGAGTTGTTGACAATCATCTTAAGTGGGCTGGTGAGAGAACATAAGGGACTCCACCAATCCAGTCAGCCTAGTGGGAGCCTCGGAAAAAGGAGGGTTATTATTTTTCCAGTTATATAAGTCAGAGGAGGAAAAGGGCCAGTATTGTAGAGCGGGCATTTCTCCCCCGTGTCCATCATCCACTGGAGGCTCGTACGGTCTGAGGGGGAGAGTGACCGCCACATCAGATGGGCTTAGTGCTCGTCTGCTTCGTGTACTATGTGCCGGTCCTGGTTCATCTGGGATTGTCTCTTGGTGAACCTGCGAAGAGGAAATGGAAGAGAGCGGGGAGAGAGAACTAGAGGAGGGAGAAGGTGAGCTAAGAGAAGGGAGGTCCTGTACCGGAGCTGAAGGGTAGGGAGGAGGGGAAGAAGGACCTGCGTTGAAGAGGAGTAGATCCGATTGGGATTCCGGTAGGACTGCAGGAGGCAAAGAAGGATAGAGTTTCGGAGCTTGAGAAGGACCCGGCTCCTTGATTGGAAGTACAGAGGGGGAGTCATGTTGACCAAGAGGAGTAAGAAACGGCTTTACCCACGGAGGTGGGTTTTCACACAGGTCCTGCCAAACCATGATGTAGGGCTGCTGGTCCGGGTGGCCATACGGGTCAGGGCGGAAGATGACTGACTTGACGGCCCGAATCAAGGGGAGATGAAAAGCTCCTTCCCGAGGCCATTCCACATTAAAGAGGGCCACTCAGCTGAGCAGAAGGTCTGCCATTTGCCTTTTTTTTTTTTTTTTTTTACAATAAGAGATAGATTCTGACCTCTTTCCCTGACCTCAGACCAGTGTCTTAAGGTCAGAGAAAGTGGAGTCGACATTCCCTGACCCATCTTCAGTAAAACAAAAACAATTTCTAACACACAAATACAGACAGACACACACAGAGCCGGCACACCACATTTACACAGTTTCAGAGACACAGCTCAGACTGGCCTGATGACTGTGATCGAGTTTCCCCCATCCGAAGGGAAACAGAATCAGAGTCGGCCCTGTAGGACGCCTCCAGGCGTCCCCGGAGGTCCCCTAATCCCGAGGCGTCCCTCAGGAGAGTGACCTGCAACCCCTGGACACGTCTGCCGGTTGCGGTCGGGGAGTGCTCACGCGACTCTCCGACAGTCACTGCCAGTCTGACAGACTAAGCGATCGCACTTCAGACAAAAAGGCCTCACTTACCCCGAGAGAAAGAGCTGTTGGAGCCTCCCCTTACGAAGAGCCGATCTCGGTGGGACCTCCAAATGTAAGAATTTGAGAATTTTGCCACGCAAAGGAGGACTCCAAGAGACGTTCTCTCATGCAACACGCAAGGGGTTTATTTTCCACACATGTGTGGGGCTCGCTGAACACGCAGGAACAGAGAGCCCCGAACCTAAGTCTGCAAAAGCTTTTTAAAGGGTAAGATGAGGGGGGTGGGGGTTGAGCATGGGTCACAGGTGCTGTTTTGCAAAAAAAGCAGATAAGAACAGTTTTACAATAAGCATTTCTTAACAGTTTTACAACAAGTAACCTCTGCACCAGGATTGTTTATCTTCAGCCTGATGGGGCCCATAATTCTTTTCTTTATAATTCTTAACTCACACCAAATGCATAGCCGTGAATATAAAATGACACAAATGCTTTTGCTGGATATTTCAGAAGCTAAAATATATGTAAATAGCTAAATTAAGCAGGAAAAATTAGCTACTGTTAAGCTTTATAAAATTCCTTTTTACAGTATGTCCCAGGTTTCTAATGTTTTAATCTTCTCCTTTGCATGGGTAATCACTTCCTCTTTCTTTGTATGTTTTGTAATATTTTGTTGAAACCTAGACATTTTAATGTGCTGTCACTGGAATTTAGATTCTGAGGAGCCTGTTCAGTAAGCTTGTATCCAGCTAATGTTAGACTTAGTTTTTCTTGAATGCTAGAAGCCAACAGAAAGAAAAAAGAAAGAAGTCTTTACAGATTGGCCTGAGTGAATGATCTCCTTTAGAGGTTAGCCATACAATGAATTTGGAAAACAGCTCTAGGAAAAATGTAGGGTCTTCCCTTTGTCCTTATTGAATGTACATCTTTTCTCGGGCATGTGTGCGTAATCCCAGGGATTTTCCTATTTATATGGATACAAAAGTTCTCTGTTTCCTAGGAAACTGCATCTCTTCTTGGTCCCAGGCTCTGTACTGTATGTCCCACAGCCAGCAAACCCATGCCCCAGGCAACCACAAGTTGATTGTTCTCCCATAGGGTTCTATAGCAGAGGTCTTTTGGCTGACTTCTACTTGCTGGGCAAGTTCTGGAATGGTGAACCCACAACAAGTGTCCTCTATCGGTCCTTCAGGCTGCTACCAGACAGATTGAGACAGACATGTATGCTCCCAGTATGTGCTCGAGGGTTACTATGCTCCTTCCTAAACTGTCACCAGCAACCTGCACTGGGAGCTGAGCTGGGGAAAGGATGTGAGGGGGCAGCAAAGGTACCAGGTGGTCCTAGCTTTTTTTTTTTTTAAATGCTTTTTTTTGTGGGGGGGAGTACATGGTCTGGAAACAATGGATTTTTTTTATCTTTACTTTTTTGTTATAAAGATAAATACAAAGCAAAGAAAGAAAAAAGAAGTAGTTTTCAAAGCAGTCTTCAACAAGTAGTTACAGAGGTCCCAGAGTTGTCATTAGCTACCATACTATCATCTCAGATATTTCCTTCTAGCTGCTCCAGAATAAAGAGGCCAGAAGGAATAAATATTTTTTTTATCATCACAATCGACTTTTTTTGTGACGAATAACAAATATACAAGGAAAAGAAAATTTCAAAGCACAGCACAATTAGTTGTAGGACAGATTTCAATTTGGTGTGGGTTACAATTCCACAATTTTAGATTTTAATTCTAACTGCCCTAAGATACTGGAGACTAAAAGAAATATCAATTTAATGAATAAGCAATCATATTCGTTTCTTAAACCCTACCTTCTCTATATAGCTCCACCATTACCTTTGAGCTTTCTCTCCCACTCTTTAGGGGTATTTGGGCTATGCCCATTCTAACTTTTTCTTGTTAGAAGGGGCTGCCAATAATATAGGGTAGGAAGGTGGATCTAGCTGATGTTCTGGAGAGGGGGGCCCTCTAGGTTTCAAGACTTGTCTTGTCCAGGACCCATCTGGAGGTTGTAGGTTTCTGGAAACTTATGCTAGTGCATGGAAACTTTGTAAAATCTTATATATTGCCCTAGATGTTCTTTAGGATTGACTGGAATGGTTTTGGTTGGGGTTTGGCAGGTTAAATATATATATATATTTAACTTTTTTAATTGTATATGATAACATATATACAAAGCAAAGAAATAAAAAAGCAATCGTTTTCAAAGCACTCTTCAACAAGTGGTTACAGGACAGATCTCAGAGTTTGTCATGGGCTACCATATGATCTTCATATTTTTCCTTCTAACTACTCCAGAATATAGGACGCTATAGGGCTTAAAGACTTTTTTATCACCACAATCGACTTTTTTTTCCTTCTTCCTTTGTGAACAATAACATATATACAAAAAAGCAATAACTTTCAAAGCTCAGCACCACAATTAGTGTAGAACACGTTTCAGACTTTGACATGGGTGACAGTTTCACAATTTTAGGTTTTTATTTCTAGCTGCTCTAAAATACTGGAGACTAAAAGAGATCAATTTAATGATTCAGCATTCATTCATATTCATTTGTTAAGTCCTATCTTCTATATATAATTCCATCATCACCTTTGATCTTTCCATACCTCTCTTTGGGGTTGGTTGGGCTATGGCAATTCTAAATTTTTAATATTGAAAGGGTCTATCACTAATATGAGGTAGGAAGATGGAAACTATCTGATGTTCAGGAGAAGCTAGGCTAGGTTTCAGGACTTATCTGGACCAGGGACCCATCTGGAGGTTGTAGGTTTCTGGAAAGTAACTCTAGTGCCTGGAACCCTTGTGGAATCTTATATATTGCCCTAGGTGTTCTTTAGGATTGTCTGGAATGATCCTGGTTGGGGGTTGGCAGGTTATGATAGATAGCAAGGTCTACTTGAAGTTTACATAAGAGCAACCTCCAGAGTAGCCTCATGACTCTATTTGAACTCTCTCTGCCACTGATGCTTTATTAATTACATTTCTTTTCCACCTTTTGGTCAGGATGTAATTTCTGATCCCACGGTGCATGGTCAGGATTCATCCCTGGAAAGTCATCTCCCACATTGCCAGGGAGACTTTTACCCCCGGATGTCATGTCCCACGTAGCGAAAAGGGCAGTGATTTCATGTGCAGGGTTGGACTTAGAGAGACTGAGGCCACATCTGAGCAACAACAGAGGTCTTCCAGAAGTAACTCTTAGGCATGCCTATAGGTAGTCTAAGCTTCTCTGCTACCTGCATTAGCTTCACAAGAGTAAGTTTCATGATCAAGGGCATGGCCTATTGATTTGGGTGTCCCTAAAGTTTGGCACAGTATTGGGAATACCTGATGGTAAGGTTTAATGATTCTATATTCATTCTCCGCTCTCAGGGGACTTTGCCAATACTTCCTGATTATCTGCTTAATATACTCTAGGATGTTTCCAGGCATTACAATAATCTATACAGGATTAAAGGACCTCTTTCTTATTCTGTGCTTCCTGTGTTTCAGTTGTTCAAATGAGCTATACGGATAGGTTGAATTAGATTATGCATCACAGAAAATTTCAGTTCTAGATCAAATAAACCTTTCTTCCATTGGTCACAAAGAGTATGTGTGGTTCTAAAATATAGACACTGTCTCCTTTATCCCTGTGTTCTGAATTACTTTAAGCCCAACCTATTTGGCTTCATTCTTATCTCTAAATAGCAGGTTATATATATAAAACAGCCTCTCAAAAATCCAGAAAGAATAATCACCACTCCTGACTTAATGTGTCTGCTCTAAAAGCTTATAATCTGGGCCCCTGTTTTCTTATGAAAATTTTCTAAAGGTGACCATTAGCATTGTTGTTGTTTGTTTCTGGCTTATTTTGTCTCATCAAATGTCCCACATGTTCACTTTGTTGCATGCCTCACGACATTGTTCCTTTTTGTAGCAGCACAACCTTCATTCATAAGTATGTTATTCGTAAGTTTGCCAATCTACTTCTCTGTCAGTGCATACTTAAGCCATCTGCATTCATCAGGCATCATGTAGAGGGCACAAAGTCCATAGTCCATCAACATTCTCAATTTTAGATAATTTCATTGTTCCCATGAGACAGAAAACCAATAAAGAAACCCTTGCCAAATAGGAGAACTAAACCTCTTAACTCTTGTCCCTCCCCCCATTATTTACCTCTGCTGTGGCTGTGGTAGTGCTGATAGTTTCCTTTTGAACATAGCTCATAGCATGCAATAGCAGTTTTCCCCTGTACCATGGACTTAAACACACTTTATACAAGAATCATATCTTTGAAATAATTCTTACGAGAAATTCATATTTCTAGTGTGAGTCAGTGGGACACTGATGTAGGTCTATACAACCCCTTTCAGTCTTGTTCGTCTTCAAAATGGTAATATTACTTCTGGACCCACTAGAGAATCACTTTCACTCCTATCCCCTTACATTGGAGTTCAACCTCTTTAGCTAATGGTTCACCTATCTCTACCTTCTATGTATCTCTAAATCCCTTATCTTCCGTATTATAAGCCTCTGATTATACCTTTGTGCTGGTCATATAAGTGGACTCATACAGTATCTATCCTTTTCCATCTGGCTAACTTCACTCAGCATTATGTCCTCAAGGCTCATTGATCTTGTCATGTGCTTCAGGTCGTCATTTTGCCTTACTACTGCATAATATTCCATCGTATGTATAAAGCACATTTTGTTGATTGACTCGTCTGTTGATGGGCATTTGGTTTGTTTCCATCTTTTGGCAATTGTGAATGATGCTGCCATGAACATGGGTGTGCAAATATCTGTTTGTGTCGCTTTTAGCTCTTCTGGGTATATACCAAGTAATGCTATTGCTGGGTTCATAGGGCAACTGATTATTTAGTTTCTTAAGGAAAGGAATCGCCAAACAGTCTTCCATAGTGGCTGCACCATTATACGTTCCCACCAGCAGTGCATAAGTGTACCAATTTCTCCACATCCTCTCCAACATTTATAGTTTCCTGTTTGCCATTCTTTCAGGTGTGAGGTGGTATCTCATTGTAGTCTTGATCTGCATTTCCCTTATAGCCAGTGAAAATGAGCATCTCTTCATGTGCTTTTGAGCCATCTGTATTTGCTCTTCAAAAAAATGCCTATTCACATCGTTAGCCCATTTTATAATTAGATTGTTTGTTCTCTTGTTGTTGAGTGTATGGTTTCTTTGTATATACAGGAAATCAAACCTTTGTCTGATATGTGATTTCCAGATATTTTCTCCTATTGAGTTGGCTGCCTCTTCACCTTTTTCACAAAGTCTTTTTTTTTTTCTTTCAGATGGGCAGGCACCGGGAATCGAACCCGGGTCCTCGGGCACGGCAGGCGAGCACTCTTACCTGCTGAGCCACCATGGCCCTGACAAAGTCTTTTGAG
Source organism: Tamandua tetradactyla (assembly GCF_023851605.1). Lineage (NCBI taxonomy): Eukaryota > Metazoa > Chordata > Mammalia > Pilosa > Myrmecophagidae > Tamandua > Tamandua tetradactyla. The sequence goes on from NC_135338.1 coordinate 97,620,849, forward strand.
ATGCAGAAGTATTTGATTTTGAGGGGTTCCCATTTATTTTTTTCTGTTCTTTCTTGTGCTTTGGTGTAAAATTTAGAGAGTTACCTCCTGTTACTAGGTCTTGAAGATGCTTCCCTACATTTTCTTATAGAAGCTTTATGTTGCTAGTCTTGTTTGATCCACTTTGAGTTAATTTTGTATGGAGTATAAGATAGGGGTCCTCTTTCATTCTCTTGGCTATTGATATACAGTTCTTCCATGCCCAATTATTGAAAAGACTATTTTGTCCCAGTTCAGAGGATTTAGGGGCCTTGTCAAAAATCAGTTGACCATAGATTTGGTGGTCTATATCTGCACTCTCGATTCAATTCCATTGGCCAGTGCTTCTGTCTTTGTGCCAGTACCATGCTGTTTTGACCACTGTGGCTTTATAATAGGTTTCAAAGGCAGGAAGTGTTAATCCTCCCACTTCGTTCTTCTTTTGTAGGATACTTTTAGCTATTTGGAGTCTCTTTCCCTTCCAGATGTATTTGTAATTAGCTTTTCCAAATCTTTACAGTAGGTTGTTGGAATTTTGATTGGAATTTTGATTGGAATTGTTGAATCTATAGATCAATTTGGGTAGAATTGACATCTTAACTCTAGTTAGCCTTCCTATCAATGAGCAGGGAATGTCTTTCCACCTATTTAGATCTCCTTTGATTTCTTTTAGCAATGTTATATAATTTTCTGTTTACAAGTTCTTTACATCCCTAGTTAAGTTCACTCCTAAGATTTGATTCTTCTAGTTGCTATTTTGAATGGAATTTTTCCTTAACTGATTCCTCAGCTAGCTCATTGCTTGTGTATAGAAATGTTACTGATTTTTGCACATTAATTTTATATCCTGCCACCTTGCTGAATTTGTTTATTAGCTCAAGTAACTTTGCTGTAGATTTCTGGGGATCTTCCAAGAATAGTATCATATCATCTGCAAATGATGAGAGTTTTACTTCTTCCTTTCCAATTTGGATGACTTTTATTTCTTTGTCCTGCCTGATTGTCTAGCTAGAACTTCTAGCACAATGTTGAATAATAATGGTGACAATGGGCATGTCTTGTACCTGATTTGAGAGGGAAGGCTTTCAGTCTCTCTCCATTGAGTATGATGCTGGCATCAGTTTTTCATATATTCCCTTTATCATATTGAGGTAGTTACTTTTGATTCCTATCTTTTGGAGTTTTTTGTACCAGAAAAGTATGCTGAATTTTGTCGAATGCTTTTCCAGCATCACTTGAGATGATCGTGTGATTTTTTTTCCCTTTCAATTTGTTCTGTATTACATTAATTGATTTTCTTGTATTGAACCATCCTTGCATTCCTGGTATAAACACTAATGTGCTGTTGGATTTGATTTGCTAATATTGTATTGAGAATTTTTGCATCTATGTTCATTAGGGAGATGGGCCTGTAGTTTTCCTTTCTTATAGCATCTTTACCTGGTTTTGGTATTAAAATGATATTAGCTTCATAAAATGAGTTAGATAGAGTTCCTTTTTCCTCACTTTTTTGGAAAAGTTTGAACAGGATTGGTGTTAGTTCTTTCTGGAATGTTTGATAAAATTCCCCTGTAAAGCCATCTGGCCCTGGGCTTTTCTTTGTAGGAAGATTTTTGTTGACTGACTGAATCTCTTTACTTGTGATTGGTTTGTTGCGATCTTCTTTTTCTTCCTGAGTCAGTGTAGCTTGTTTGTGTATCTCCAGGAATTTGCCCATTTCATCTAAATTGTCTAGTTTGTTGGTGTATAGTTGTTCATTGTATCCTCTTATGATTTTCTTTTATTTCTTCAGGGTCTGTGGTAACACACCCCTTCTCATTTCTGACTTTGTTTATTTGCATCCTCTGTTTTATTCTTCATCAGTTTTGCTAGTGGCCCATCAATTTTGTTGATTTTCTCAAAGAACCAACTTTTGGTTTTATTGATTCTTTCTATTGTTCTTTTGCTCTCCCATTAATTTATGTCTGCTTCAAACTTTGTTGTTTCGCTGCGCCTATTTGCTTTGGGGTTAGTTTGCTATTCTTTCTCAAGTTCCTCCAGGTTTGCTGTTAAGCCCTTGATTTTTGCTCTTTCTTATTTTTTAATATAGGTATTTAAGGCAATAAATTTCTCTCTCAGCACAACCTTTGCTGCATTCCGTAAGTTCTGATAAGTTGTATTCTCATTTTCATTCATCTCCAGATAGCTACTGAATTCTCTAGCAATTTCTTCGTTGACGCACTGGTTGTTTAAGAGTGTATTATTTAATCTCCATATGTTTGTGAATGTTCTCATTCTTTGGTGGTTATTGAGATCCAGCTTTATTCCATTGTGGTCAGAGAAAGTGCTGTGAATAATTTCAATATTTTTATATTTTATAAAGACCTGGTTTATGTCCCAGCATGTGATCCATCCTGGAGAATGTTCCATGAGCACTAGAGAAGAATGTATAACCTTGTGCTTTGGGGTTTTATGACCTATATATCTGTTAGGTCTAATTCATTTCTCAAGTTATTTAACTTCTCTATTTCCTTGTTGATCTTCTGTCTGGTTGTTCTGTCTATAGAGGAGAGTGGTGTATTGAAGTCTCCTACTATTATTGTTGAAACATCTATTGCTCCCTTCAGTTTTGCCAATGTCTGTCTCATGTACTTTGGAGTTCCTTGATTGGGAGCATATACATTTATGATTATTATATCTTCTTGGTGAATTGATCCTTTAATTAGTATATAATGTCCTTCTTTGTCTCTTATGATGTCTTTACATTTAAAGTCTATTTTGCCCAATATTAGTATAGCTACTCCTGCTTTGTTTTGGTTACAACTTGCGTGGAAAATCTTTTTCCATCCTTTCACTTTCCATCTATTTGTATCCTTGTGTCCAAAATGAGTCTCTTGTAAGCAGCATATAGCTGGATTATGTTTCTTAATCCATTCTGCCAATCTGTATCTTTTAATTGGTAAATTTAGTCCATTGACATTCAGAGTTATTACTGAAAAGGCATTTCTTGATTCCAACATCTTATCTTTTTTATTTTATTTGTCAAATCAATGTGTTCTCTTCCCTCTTTCTCTTTGTATTTTTTAAATTACCCCTAGTGGTACTCTTCAATTCTGTGCCCTCCTTCAGACTTCCCCTCCTGTCTTTTTTTTTCAGCCAACAGAACTCCTTTTAGTATTTCTTATAGGGCCAGTCTCTTGTTGACGAATTCTTTCAGGACTTCTTTGTCTGTGAAAACTTTAATCTCTCCCTCAATTTTGAAGGACAGTTAGGTTGGGTACAGAAGTCTTGGCTGGAAGTCTTTCTCTTTCAGTCTTTAATATATCATACCAATGCCTTTTTGCCTCCAGGGTGCTAGTTGAGTAGTCTGAACTCAGTCTTATTTGATTTCCCTTGTATGTAGTAGATTATTTTTCTCTTGTTTCTTTCAGGATTTTCTGCTTCTTTTCAACATTTGATTAGTATGTGCCTTGGGGAAGGCCTATTTGGATTTATTCTGCTTGGAGTTCATTGGGCTTCTTTAACTTGTATATTTATGTCCTTTATGAGGGTTGGGAAGTTTTCCCCCGTTATGTTCTCAGCTACTCTTCCTAGCCCATTTTCTCTCTTCTCCTTCTGGAACGCCAATGATTCCTGTATTTGTGTGCTTTGTTTTGTCTATCATTTCCCTGAGTTCCCATTCAATTTTTTCCATCATTTTTGCCATTTGCTGTTTTGAGTCTTTGAAGTCATTTATCCTGTCCTCTGTATCACTTATTCTTTCTTCTGTCTCTTCAGATCTGGTGTTGTGTGCCTCTAGTATGTTTTTTATTTGGTCAACAGAGTTAAATCTCTCTGCTTTCCGCTATTTTTCTACTTTTCCTTTCAAGTTCCTCTTTGTGCTCTTCTACTTTCTTCCTGATCTCCTTTATGTCATTTGCTATCCCATTTATTTTATTAAGGAGAGTTGTATGAACATCTTTGATTAGTTGTTCTAACATCTGTGTCTCTGATGTTTTAATTTGGTCATTAGGCAGGGCTATATCTGTCTGCATTGTGATATGCTTAGTGATCTTCTGCTGTCCTCGTGACATGTAAATATCTTGATTGATTTTAGTTGTCTAAGGCCTTTTGTTTGCGGGATGGTTGTACAGCAGGGAGCAGGGCATGGGGTTGAGCTCTCAGTACATTGATTTGTTTCAGGGCAGATATGGGCGCAGGTTGGGAATGTTAATGCTGATGCTTGTGAACGTAGGCTCCCGGCCAGGGAAGGTGTACCTGTGCAGGTGCACCGGTCTGGGGGACGTAACCCTGGTGTGTGCTGGTCTAAGACACAGAGCCCTTTTTTGCGCATACGTAGAGCTGTGGCAGCTGGTCAGCATTACACTTCCATGGATTGGGGGCAGATGTGACCAGGCTGCACAGGTCGGCACCTTCTCAGAGCTGGGAAGTGAGGCTGAGGCCTGTGCGTGTGCATGGTTTAGGACAGCTGTAAAGTGTGGTTCCCAGAGCTGAATGACGTGATTGAGGGCCCCTGTGTGTGTGCGGGCCTAGGAGTGCTGTAAAGGGATGTCCTAAGCTCAGGGAGGGCAGGGTGAGGCTCGGTGACACTATGGGTGGGGGGCAGGGGTAGCCTAGTTATGGAGGTTAGTGCCTGCAATCTTTACGTGCTGTCAGCAGCGTGCAGGGAACAGGGAGGGGGTGGGTTGCAGGAGAGGTGAGTTGGCCTGCACTTGGGGTGGGGGTGGGGGGCAGGTACGTGCACTGGGGGCTGGTGGGGTGGGGGCGCCTGGAGCGTGGGGAATGGAAGAGGGTGATGGTGTTCAGATGCGTTCAGTGTTGGGTGAGTTACTCTTCACGGGGCTGCACTGGTGAGGGTAGTGCGTCCGAGGAACCTGGCCTGGCTTACTTTCTAGTCCTATGCTCCAGTCTGCACTCCCTCAGGCTCCATGTCTCCACGCCGGGCTCCAGCTTACTGCCTCTCGGTTCCTGCCTCTCAATTCCTCAGTCTCTGCAACCAGGGCTGCCACATGTGGTGCAGAAGGCTCTCCCAGGTCAGCACCCTCCCGAATTGCCGCCTCAGTCACCCTCCTGTCCCTTCTTTAACTTTTCCATGGAGCAGGGCTAACCTCAAGCTACTCTAGTCGGCCATCTTCCTGGAAGTCTGCATTTATTTTAATTGTGGTAAAATAAAATATATATATATATAATATAAAAATCATTTTAACCATTTTAAGTGGACAATTTTTGACATTAAGCACAATACTGTATAACTTCCACCACTAATTGCTTTCAGACTATTTTTATCATCCCAAGTCAAAACTCATAGTCATTTTGTAATAATTCCTCATTTCCCCCTCCTACCACCCCTGCTAAACACTATTCTGCCTTCTTTCTTTCTGTTTCTACCATTTTTAAGATCCTTTTTCTTGATTTGGTGCTTACCTTGTTACAGCAGTCCTTTAACTGTTTTCTGGAGCTTTGAGAAAGATGCTTCTGCCAGTTCTTTTGGTTGTTCAAACCTTCTGTGGGAGGACAGGTGCCTGCTTATATAATTTTAAAATAGTCTGCTGATTGCTTGAAGATGGTTTTGTGCTGATTCTTTAGGATCTAATATACAGATTATTATTTACCTAATAATCATATAGGTGTTTTAGGAAAAGCAATGATTCGTCCTTTTATCTACTTATTTCTTATATAGATAAATCTGTGCTTAAGGAAGGAGCGCGCAGTGAATGGGACCAGTGGCATTCAGAGTAGATATGATGAAGTCTTTTTTCTTTTCCTTAAAGATGCCAACTTCAGGTATTCCTTCGCTTGGAGATGTGTCTGCAGTGCCCTTCCATACAAGAAAATACAGATGATATGGAGCAGATAGTGGAGGAGGCAAGTACAGAGCTTAATGCCATTGGGTTTGTGCTGTAAATGCTTTCGGCTTCCCTGCAGTGGGCATATAGTAATTTTCTCTAACCTCCTTCAGGTGACAGATTTGCTGCGCATAATGTATTTAACTGAAGATCCAGCATACCTAGCAAAATTTCTGGAGGAAATCTTGGGATTGTAAGTTTGATGACTGCTTTCTTAACTTTATTTAAAGTATTTTACCTACAGCTACTTATGATATTGTCTCAGAATTATTGAATTGTAAAGACTATTTTTCATGCTGTGTGAGGGAAGAAATAAACAGGGTGAAATGGTAGCTGACTGTTTCATGTTTAACCCTCTATTCCACAGGTATATTGGCTCTATTCCAAAGACACTTGGAAACCTTTATAACAGCCTCGGGTTTGTGATTCCTCAGAAGCTGGCTGGTGTCCTTCCTACAGATTTTTTCAGCGATGACTCCATGACCCAGGAGAGTAAATCACCAGTTCTTTCTGTACCTCTTTTGTCGAGTGCTAGATCCATGTCAGATCGCACTGAATCTGACCAACTGGAGGATCTTCGTTCCAGATCAGCTAAGAAGAGAAGGTAGGAGCTCAAGGAACAGAAGGAATTCTTGCAGCTATAGTTCTGATAGAGGCCGTGTTTAAACCATAGTCCAGTTGTCTTTGTCCTTGTAATTTATTGAATTATTAGTTCCCCTTATGTACTGAATTACAGAAACCAGCCATTAGAGTTCCTAACAGTGAGTTTCTGACTACTCTTTTTATATTCCAGGGCGTGTATAGTATTTATTTTGTAGTTTAAAAAGCACTTCTTGACTGTCCATATGCAGTCTCCAGGAATTAGGAGCCTTCTCTGAAATAAGTTTTGAGTTTCAGCTTTCCCTTTTTTTTTTTTTTTTTTAAATTTTCTTTGATTCTTTAGTTGAACTTATAGTAGGTACTTTTGAAATTCTGGGATTGACTTGTTTTTGCTATAAACCCTAGCCAACCTCCAAATAATTGGTTTTTATTTAAATAATGTTTTATTTTAGTATCTAGTTCCATTCCAATTGAACAACTCTGTGTTGTATAACAACTCTCTGATGTGTTTCTTTTTATTTTTAAAAGGAAAAATGCATTAATAAGACATAAAAGCATTGCAGAAGTTTCACAGAATCGTCGACAAATTGAAATTCCCAAAGTATCCAAAAGAGTTAAAAAAAATGTAAGTAATCTCCAATAGACAAGAAATTTTTTTCATTCCTGCCCAAGTTGACCGTAAATAAGAATGCAAGACTATGTCTCTACTTTTGAGTAATGCACATCAGAGGATCCAGAAATAAAATAAATATATTTATGCATGTATATAAAACTGTAATCTACAGAATAAGGAAATATAAATGTATTAAGAGATTAGTCACCTTCCCCAAAAGTGTGAAACTAGAAGTAACATGAAGAAAAGTAGCAAATAAAAATTAGGGATAAATAAATGAATTCAAAATCTTTAATGTAGATAAGAAAAACTCATAAAATAAGCAAAGAGATAATTGAAATTTGATATATAATCATAATAGCACTTTGGTTGCATGTCAAAAAGTACTTTTCAGTGTATATGTTTTACTTAAGTAACAAGTTTAAAAAAGTGGAAGAGGATAGATAGTAATTGTCTTTCTGTGGCATTAGATATACGGACTTGAGGTTTTCGTTGTGTGCCCAGAAAAATTTTTAAAAAAGTAAACAACTGGATTCTATTTATTAAATGTGAATTAACATTTTACTAAGGAAAAAAGATTAAGGATGCATTGAAACTTGAACTACAGAAATCAATTCTCTGAGTTGGAATTCTATGAAAGTATCTTTAGCAGCATTAATCACTCTTAATGCTTTGCTCTCTTTCTAGATATTAAGCTGTACTTTGGAATTGGAGGTGGGATTTCTTTTAAAGAGTTAGTAGCATTCTCTTTGTATACTTCATCTATGAATGAGATGCAAATCTCGGACTCCTTACTGGAGAATATGAAATCCAAAAGTGAGCAGCCAAAAGATTTTATGTTAGACCTCCTTTCTCACTAGTTTTGTCAATGTTTTTCAATCCAATCCTTCCTAGCCCTACTATTTGGAGTTTTTGTTTTATATTGGCCAAAACAGTTTCCTTCTTTACCAGATTCACTGCGATCAAGATTTGATTTTGGTTAATAAAGAATGTCTTCTCATGTCTAAGTCAGTACCACAGATTAATGACTGTTGTTAAACTGAAAGTACCAGATGTTGAGATTTTATAGAATAAATCTGTGTCCTGAAGGATCAATATGGTTAGCTCAAAGAACAATGAACTTGTAGGATGCATGGTCTTAAATATATACACATTAATTACAATAGTGTGTATTCATTCTTTTGCCTAGAGTATCTGGGAACTGACCTGCTCAGTATTAAATTTAGATCTCTTAACTCCAGGAGAGCACAGTGATTAAAATAATATTAAAACCCGCCCCAATACCTTGTAGCTGTACTCCCTTAGTTTTGTTTTTGTTTTTGTTTTATGGCAATTCTATACTTAACTTCTTGAGGAACCGCCAAACTGCCTTCCAGAGTGGTTGAACCATTCTCCATTTCCATCAACAGTAAATAAGTGTGCCTCTTTTTTACATTCTAGTGGGTGTGAGATGATATCTCATTATGGTTTTGATTTGCATTTCCCTAATAGCCAGTGAAGTGGAACATCTTTTCGTATGCCTTTTAGCCATTTGTATTTAATCTTCTGAAAAATGTCTGTTCATGTCTTTTGCCCGTTTTTTAATTGGGTTGTCTTTTTGTTGTTGAGTTGTAGAATCTGTATATATTCTGGATATTAAACCCTTATCTGATATGTGGTTTCCAAATAATGTCTCCCATTGTGTAGGCTACCTTTTTACTTTCCTGACAAAGTTCTTTGATGCACCAAAGTGTTTAATTTTAAGGATATCCCATTTATTTCTTTATTTTCCATTGATTCCCTTAGTTTTTCTTTCTGTGATATGGATTAACAAGACTTGACAAATTTTTTCTGTAAAGGGCCAAACAGTAACTATTTAAGGGCTTGCAGACCATACAGTCTGATGTAGCTACTCAACTCTACTGTCATACAAAAGCAGCATAGACAATTGTAAATGAATGGTGTGGCTGTGCTCCAGCAAAACTTTATTTTCAAAGATAGGAGGTGACCCAGATTTGACCTGCAAGCCATAGTTTTCTGATACCAGAATTAAGATATAATTTGTATACTAAATTTTCACAATTGCAATTTAATTCCTTAGAAGTTATTAACCAATATATATGATTAAGAGTCATCACATCCATGTGTTACCAGCAACACCTTGGTGGTATCACCAAGCTCATTTGTTAAGATCATAGTACTCTCCCATGTAAGATAGTTCATTTTTCAATTATTTATAGTGCCATGATTGAAAAAATTAACACCCTTCAAAAACAGCTCCACTCCGATGCATCTCAGATTTAGGTTCTTGAAACCTCTACTTCAAAAAGCAAATGAATAGCAATTTGATACAGATAAATTCCTAAGAGAATGGAGCTACTCTTTAATTTATATATAAGGGATTTTCTTTATTTTTTAGTTATAAAAAGTATACATAATTATAAAAAAAAATTAAAGTCATGTAAAGTGAACAGAATGTCCCTCTTGTCCCCTCTTCAGTAGTAATCACTGGTAACAGTTTGTTGTACATCTTCCCAGGCCTTTTTTGTATATGTGAATTATTTTTTTAATTATTGCATTTTTTTATGGGCATTTAGAATAATTTTTATTTTGTATTACAACAATGCAGCAGTGAATATCTTGGAACATATATCTGATTTAGTGGATTTTACAACTGTTTCTATTATGAATTCCTACAAGTGGAACTGCAAGAGTCAGAGTTTCATGTGGAATTTTTATTCCTTCATTTTAAATGAATGTTTATTTAAAATTTTCTTATTAGATATTCTTCATCTTTCAGGAGAACCTCCGCTCTATTCTTCAGCAGCCTCCACTCCCAGTAAAAGATACAGTGCAAGGTAAACTTTGTTTTCTCAGGGTATTGCTCATTTATTCACTACAATGACAAATTTACTTTGATTTGTGTATATTTAACCAGATGCCTAGCATTGTGAATAATGGTTTTGTATAATTGTTGCTAAATAAATTATATCCAGATACCATGCTTAGAGGAAATAAGATATCTCAAAATATTGTATTCTTACCTACATAATTTGCCAAACCCAAACCAAAATCATTCCTGCCAATCTTAAAGAACACCTAGGGTGTTATATATAAGATTCTACAAAATTTCCATGCACTTTCTGGAAAGTTTCTGGTAACTTTCCGGAAACCTACAACTTCCAGATGGGTCCCTGGACCAGATAAGTCCTAAAATGCAGAGGGCAAACCTCTGCAGAACATCAATTAGTTCCTTCCCCTATTCCATATTATTGACAGCCCCTTCTAACAATGTACATAGCCCGAATAACCCTTAAGATTGGGAGAAAGATCAAAGGAGATGGTGGAGTTATACAGAGAAGGTAGGGTTTAACAAACAAATATGATTGCTGAATCATTATATTGCTATTTCTTCTAGTCTCCAGTATGTTAGAACAGCTTGAAATAAAAACTTAAAATTGTGGAATTGTAACCCACACCAAACTCTGAAATCTGTTCTACAACTAATTGTTGTGCTGTGCTTTGAAATTTATTTTTTTTTTGTATATATGTTATTTTTCACATACAAAAAAAGGAAAATGAAAAAAATCTCATTAAAGCATTTTAAAAATTTTTTTGGGTGCATGGTTCTGGGAATCAAACCTGGATCTCCTGCATGGAAGGCGAGCATTCTACCACTGAACCACCTGTGTACCTTCCTTAAAGCATTTAAATATGTAGCATTCTACAAAATGGAAATCTTAAAAGCATTGTCATGAAAGATAAAGAAAAAAAGGCACAGGAACTGTTTTAGATAAAAGGCTTTCAAACGTGATATCTATATGTATTACATCTTATATCTTAAATTTAGCAAGGGGGAGGCATAAAGAATATTGGGACAACTAGAGAAACTCTAATATAGATTGTATACCAGATAATATTGTCAGTGTTAAAAACATTTTTAATGTAATAATGGCATTGTAGTTATGTAGGAAATGTCCTTGTTCTTAGGAGTACATGCTCACATATAGGGATGTGAAGGGTTATGATGTCTGCAGCTTACTCTCAGATAGTTCAAGGGGAAAACTGTATCTGTACAGGGGTGAGGGGCGAAAACAATTTTAACACTGAGTTTTGTTGAAGAGCATATGTTTATTGTTCTTTAAAATTTTCTGTAGATACTACATTTTTCAGAATAAAAAGTTGGGGGGGAAGAGAAAATAAAAAGTTGAATTTAGCTTTCAGATTCACAGATGATCAGTTTCAGACAGCCTAGATATGTAGGGACTTTATGTAACAGGGACTTTTAAAATGTTTTTAAACATTTAGAGAAATGTTTTTTGAAGCTATGATACGTGTTATTGGTGTCATTAGCATTGTTTATGTCATCAGTGGGTAAATAGGGACTTCTTCCCAGTTTGTGGATCCTGGTTCATTTGGTTTTTTTAAATGAGTTGCGTAAAAGAGTGAAATTGAAAGACACAGGCTCTAGGTTCCATACTTGAAGCTGAACTGAATCCAAGGCAGCAAAAAAGTCCAAAGTGAGAAAAATAATCCTAATGCTGGGGTGTATTAAAAGACCATGACTGCTGTAGAAAGCAATTTGGCGGTTTCTTGAAATTTCAAACATATAACATATGACCCAGCAAACCCACTTCCAGTTATATACCCCAAAAGAATTGAAAGCAATGACTCAAATAGATTTGTACACCAATGTTTATAGCAGCTTTTATTCACAATAGCCAAAAGGTAGATGTAACCCAACTGTCCATCAACAGATGACTGGATAAACAAAATTTAATATATTATTCAGCCTCAAAAAGGAATGAAGTTTTGATTCACACCACTACATGGGTAAACCTTAAAGATATGTTCCGTGAAATATGTCAAAAGAGGTAGAGAACATGATTCCACTTATATGAAATAGCTAGAACATGCATGTTCGTAGAGACAGAAAGTCAGTATAGGTACCAGGCATTGGGGGGTTGGGGAATGGAATTAATGCATAACGTGCATAGGGTTTTCCCCACCCCCTCCTTATTAGAGAGGTTGTAGGTTTACAGAACAATCATGAATAAATTTAAGATTCCCACATACCATCCCACCAACAGCAGTTTGCATAGGTCTGGAACATTTGTTACAATTGATGATAGTACATTTTTATCATTGTCCTAGTAACTAAAGCTTAATTGTACTGTTAACTAAAGATCATGGTTTAAGGGGCTTAGGGCTTTTGGGGGTTGATGAGGAAGTTCTAGTAATAGATGGTAGTGAGGGTAGTAGAACATTGTTTTGGTTTGCTAAAGCTGCTGGAATGCTATATACCAGAATTGGGTTGGCTTTTACAATAGGGATTTATTAGTTTATAAATGTATAATCTATGAAAATGTCCAAATTACGGCATCTACAGGACAGATACCTTCTCGGAAGAAAGGCTGCTGGTATCTGGGGTTCCTCATCAGATAATAAGACACATGGCCAGCATCTCATTACACTCAGCTTCTTGTTCATTGGCCTCCTCTCTGAGCTTCTGTGGGTCCTCTCGTAGAACCTCTGGGGCCTTTCTCTCCAAGCTTTCTTGGTGTTTCTCTCTGAGTTCCCTGGTGTTTTTCTCTTTTATCATCACAAAGGACTCGAGTAAAGAATTAAGATCCAACTTGAATGGGGTGGGTCACATCTCAGTTGAAACAACCTAATCAAAGTGTCCCTCCTACAATAGATCTACACCCACAAGAGAGGATTTAAAGAACATGGCCTTTTCTGGGGTACAAAACAGCTTTAAACCACCACAGACATTGTGAATTAATTATATTTATCGCATTTGTGATTAATCCCACTGAGTTGTATGTCTGGGAGTGCCTGAGATGGAAAAGTTTATATAGCATGTATGTTTCCACAATTTAAAAAAGAGAGAGAGATTAAAGAGACAATGACAATTAAATGCATACATGATCCTGGAATGGATCTTCTAATGGAGGATAAAATACCCAAAAGGACATTACTGTGACGTATGAAAAAATTGGTGTATGGACTGTTAGCTTTATATCAATATTAAGTTTCTTGAACTCTTTAACTATACATAAGCGATTATCCTTGTTCTTAGGAAATAATACATGGAAGTATTAAGTATTCTGGGAGCATGTCGTATACAACCTACTCTCAAATAAATAGCTAGACAGACAAATAGAATGATATGACAAAATGTTAAAAGTTGGTGGATCTGGGTATCTGGATGTTGGAGTTCTCAGTATGGGGTTCGTACTATTTTTGCAGCTGTCCTATAAGTTTAAAAGTATTTCAAAATATAAAGTAAAAAAAAAAAAATACCACGACCTACATTAGCCAAACTCTTACTTAAGGATTAAGTCTATTTTACAATGATCAAAACTAATTTAAGTGATGTGGCTCTTGTGTTCCTGAAAAACTGGATTTAAATTGAATTTGTAAGAGTAAATAGTTTTAGTATCATGGGGATGTAACATTGTGAGAAATCCGCTTAGTAAATTAAAATAGCAGTCAGTCTCTAGAGTGTTTTCCTTAAGCAGCTTCTCTCTTGGATATTGGGGCTATCTTTCTTTTCTCAGATATGACATTTGTCAGTGATAAATATGTGGCTTTTTTTTTTTTTTTTGATGCTTTTAGAAGTGACCAAAGTTCGAAGAAACCTCTTCAACCAGGAAATGCTTTCTCCTTCAAAGCGACCCCTAAAGCAGGGACTGCCTCGAAGCCATTCTGTGTCAGCTGTGGAAGGTCTGGAGTATAAACATGACAACTTCAGGAGGACTAAAGGTACTACGTTTTCGGGAATCCAAGAGAAGGAATGGGGGTGGGGGGTGGTCTCAGACCCAACCACCACTTACTATTGCAGAAGCTCATAAGGTCCCAGTCAGTTTTCCTCTCTTCTCTGTGGTTGCTATCAGTTAGTTTTGTACTTGGGGTTTCTCTCCCTCCAAGCTTGAAATTAATCCTGGTTTATTCATATTGTAGCATATAACAGTACTTCATTTCTTTTGTTTGTTTTCTTTTTCTTTTCTTTTTTTAAATTAGAACAGTTGTAAGTTTACATAAAAATCACTCAGAAAGTCCAGAGTTCCTATATACCCCTTTTACACAGTTTTCTCTATTATTAACATTCTACATTAATGTGGTACCTTTGTTAAAATTGATGAAACAATGTTATTATAACTACACTATTAACTGTAGCCCTTTAGAGCTCACTGTTTATGTGGTACAGTTCTATGGTTTTTGTTTTTGTTTTTAATTCTGGTAACTTATATACAGCCTAAAATTTCACATTTTATCTACTTTCTCTGTGTTAAATACATTCACAAAGTTGTGCCTCCATTACCACCATTCATTACCCAAACTTTTCCATCATTCCAAACCGAAACTCCGTACCAGTTAAATACTAACTCTCCATTCTTGACCCTGCCCCTGCCCTGGCAACCCATATTCTAGTTTCTGATTTTATGAATTTGCATATTCTACTTATTTCATATAGGTAAAATCATACAATATTTGTCCTTTTGTGTCTATTTCACTTAAGGTGATGTCATCATAGCATGCATCAGAATGTTATTCATTTTTTGGCCAAATAATATTACATTATATATATTCACCACATTTTGTTTATCCATTCATCTGTTGATGGACACTTGGGTTGTGTCCATCTTTTGGCAGTTGTGAATATGCCACTGTGAATATCAGTGTGCAGATATCTGTTAAGAGTCCCTGCTTTTAATTCTTTGGGATTTTTACCTAGACATGAGATTGCCTGGTCATGCAGTAATTCTGTAATTAACTTTCTGAAGATTCACCACTGTTTTCCACATCAGCTGCACCACTTTACATTCTCACCAACAATATGTAAGGATTCCTATTTCTCCATATCCTCTCCCACACTTGTAATTTTCTGGTTTTGGTTTTGGCTTTTTTTTTTTAGTAGTCATTCTAGTGGTTAAGAAATGATATCTCACTGTGGTTTTGATTTGCATTTCCCTGAAGGCTAATGATGAGTATCTTTTCATGTGTTTATTGGCCACTTGAAAATACATTCTTTGAAAAAATATCTGTTTGAATATTTTGCCCATTTTTTAATTGGGTTATTTTTCATTTTGTTCAGTTGTAAACGTTGTTTACATATTCTGGATATTATACCACTATTAGATAGATGACTACCAAATATTTCCTCCCATTCTATAGCTTGTCTTTTTCTTTTCTTGATAAAATCCTTTGATACACTAAAAGGTTTTCATTTTGATGTAGTCCCATTTATCTATTTTTTTCTCTTATTACTAGTGCTTTTGGTGTGAAGTCTAAGAAATCACTACCTAACACAAGTTAGAAGATTTTACCTTATGTTTTCTTCTAAAACTGTTATAGTTGGGTTCTTAAATTTAGGTCTTTGATCCATTTTGACTTATTTTTTTGTGTATGGTGTGTCTGTGTTCATTCAGTTCTCCCAGTACTATTTGTTGAAGAGACTATTCTTTTCCCCATTGAATGTATTTGGCAACGTATAAAGAATTCTTGGTTGACAGTTTTTTCTTTCAGCACTTTTAATATGGTGTACCCCTGCCTGTGGGTGCCTCCATGGTTTCTAATGATTAATCAGCTCTTAATCTTTTCGAGGATCTTTTTACATGAGTTGCTTTTACTCTTGCTGCTTTTAGGATTCTTTTTCCTCTTTTGACAGTTTGATTATGGTGTGCCCAGGTATGGATCTCTGAGTTTATCTTACCTCAAGTTCATTGAGCTTCTTGGGTGGGTAGTGTTTTATCAAATTTGGGGAGTTTTCTTTTTTTTCTCTTGGGCAGGCACCGGGAATCGAACCCTGGTCTCCAGCATTGCACACGAGAACTCTGCCTGCTGAGCCACCGTGGCCCGCCCCAAATTTGGGGAGTTTTCGACCAATATTTCTTTAAACGTTCTTTCTGTCCCTTTCTCTTTCTGGGTTTCCTGTTAAGCATGTGTTAGTATACTCAACGGAGTCCAACAGTTCTCTAAGGCTCTGTTCATTTTCCTTCTCGCTTTTCTTTCTTGTCCTCAGGCTGGGTGATTTCAGTTGACCTACTTGAAGTTTGTTGATTTATCTTCTGTCACTTCAGATCTGCTGTTGAGCCCCTCTAATAAATGTTTAATTTCAGTTATTGTACTTTTGACTGCCAAAATTTCTATTTGGTTCTTTTTTATTATTTCTGTTTTTTATTGGTATTTTCTATTTGGTGAGAGATCATTTGCTTACACTTTCCTGTACTTATTAGAAATGATTTCCTTTAGGTTTTTTTTTTTTTATTAACTGAAAGAAAAAAAAGAAATTAACACAACATTTAGAAATCATACCATTCTACATATGCACTCAGTAATTCTTAACATCATCACATAGATGCATGATCATCGTTTCTTAGTACATTTGCATCGGTTTAGAGGAACTAGCAACACAACAGAAAAAGATATAAAATGTTAATATAGAGAAAAGAAAAGTAATAATAGTAAAAAAAAAACAAAACCCTATAGCTCAGATGCAGCTTCATTCAGTGTTTTATCATGATTACTTTACAATTAGGTATTATTGTGCTGTCCATTTTTGAGTTTTTGTATCTAGTCCTGTTGCACAGTCTGTATCCCTTCAGCTTCAATTACCCATTGTCTTACCCTGTTTCTAACTCCTGCTGGACTCTGTTACCAATGACATATTTCAAGTTTATTCTCGAATGTCCGTTCACATCAGTGGGACCATACAGTATTTGTCCTTTAGTTTTTGGCTGGACTCACTCAGCATAATATTCTCTAGGTCCATCCATGTTATTACATGCTTCATAAGTTTATCTTCTCTTAAAGCTGCATAATATTCCATCGTATGTATATACCACAGTTTGTTTAGCCATTCTTCTGTTGATGGACATTTTGGCTGTTTCCATCTCTTTGCAATTGTAAATAACGCTGCTATAAACATTGGTGTGCAAATGTCCGTTTGTGTCTTTGCCCTTAAGTCCTTGTCATATGGCAATTCTATATTCAGCTTTTTGAGGAACCACCAAACTGCCTTCCACAGTGGTTGCACCATTTGACATTCCCACCAACAGTGGATAAGTGTGCCTCTTTCTCCGCATCCTCTCCAGCACTTGTCATTTTCTGTTTTGTTGATAATGGCCATTCTAGTGGGTGTGAGATGATATCTCATTGTGGTTTTGATTTGCATTTCTCTAATGGCCAGGGACATTGAGCATCTCTTCATGTGCCTCTTGGCCATCCGTATTTCCTCTTCTGGTAGGTGTCTGTTCAAGTCTTTTTCCCATTTTGTAATTGGGTTGGCTGTCTTTTTGTTGTTGAGTTGAACAATCTCTTTATAAATTCTGGATACTAGACCTTTATCTGATATGTCATTTCCAAATATTGTCTCCCATTGTGTAGGCTGTCTTTCTACTTTCTTGATGAAGTTCTCTGATGCACAAAAGTGTTTAATTTTGAGGAGCTCCCATTTATTTATTTCCTTCTTCAGTGCTCTTGCTTTAGGTTTAAGGTCCATAAAACCGCCTCCAGTTGTAAGATTCATAAGATATCTCCCTACATTTTCCTCTAACTGTTTTATGGTCTTAGACCTAATGTTTAGATCTTTGATCCATTTTGAGTTAACTTTTGTATAAGGTGTGAGATACGGGTCTTCTTTCATTCTTTTACATATGGATATCCAGTTCTCTAGGCACCATTTATTGAAGAGACTGTTCTGTCCCAGGTGAGTTGGCTTGACTGCCTTATCAAAGATCAAATGTCCATAGATGAGAGGGTCTATATCTGAGCACTCTATTCGATTCCATTGGTCAATATATCTATCTTTATGCCAATACCATGCTGTTTTGACCACTGTGGCTTCATAATATGCCTTAAAGTCCGGCATCGCGAGACCTCCAGCTTCGTTTTTTTTCCTCAAGATGTTTTTAGCAATTCGGGGCAACCTGCCCTTCCACATAAATTTGCTTATTGGTTTTTCTAATTCTGAAAAATAAGTTGTTGGGATTTTGATTGGTATTGCATTGAATCTGTAGATCAGTTTAGGTAGGATTGACATCTTAATTATATTTAGTCTTCCAATCCATGAACACGGTATGCCCTTCCATCTATTTAGGTCTTCTGTGATTTCTTTTAGCAGTTTTTTGTAGTTTTCTTTATATAGGTTTTTTGTCTCTTTAGTTAAATTTATTCCTAGGTATTTTATTCTTTTAGTTGCGATTGTAAATGGAATTCGTTTCTTGATTTCCCCCTCAGCTTGTTCATTACTAGTGTATAGAAAAGCTACAGATTTTTGAATGTTGATCTTGTAGCCTGCTACTTTGCTGTACTCATTTATTAGCTCTAGTAATTTTGTTGTGGATTTTTCTGGGTTTTCTACGTATAGTATCATATCGTCTGCAAACAGTGATAGTTTTACTTCTTCCTTTCCAATTTTTATGCCCTTTAGTTTTTAAAACGTGTTTAGAATAGCTGATTTAAAGTCTTTGTCTAGTATGCCCAATGTCTGCTTTTCCTTAGGGACAGTTCTATTTGCTTTTCTCTCCTGAAAATGGGCCATACTTTTTAGTTTCTTTGCACTTTCCGTAATTTTTTATGAAAACAGTATATCTATGTAATATATTAAATAATACAAGGAGGCAACTCTGAAAATCAGAGTTCCCTTTCCTCCCAGGTTTGTTGTTGTCGTTGCTGCTCCTGCTGCTATTTGTTTGTTTAGTGACTTTCCTGGATTCTGTAAAGTTTATTCTTTGTCATGTATGGCCACTGAGGTCTCTGCCGGGTTAACTTAGTGGTCAGTTAATGATTGGACAGAGATGTCCTTAAATGCCTAGAACTGATAAGTTTCCCAGCCTTTGCCATTTGTGCATGTTGGGACACATCTTCAACACTCATGCGTACAGTTTACACCTGCACCTTAGCCTTCACTTCTTGCTGGCCCAGAGCCTTGAGGGCAGCCAGAGGTGGCAGCTAAGGGCCCTCTCAGGTCTTCCTGAACACAGCTGGCTGTATACATGCTTATGGATTTTCAGATTCCCAGGAATATGCCTGAGCTTTTCAAAGCCCACTTGCACAACTCATTTCCCTGTTTTTTAAGGTTTTAGTCAGCTTGTTGTTTGCCCCAATTGTTCTCACCACTTCCTGCAGCCTTGATGTTTAGCTGTGCTCTTGCTTACATTTACATATGTCTCCAGGTAAAAGGCTGTTAGCATTGGGTGGAATCTGAGCCAGGTCATATGAAGACAATCTTCTTGGATGAGATTTTCCAGAAACTGCCAGACCTGTCCAATAATGATAGTTATCTAAGAATTGGGCTTTGTAGGAGCCCCAATTCTGTTTTACCCCAACCATAAGTTGCTAGGCTGCTGGTTTTCAACATGATTACAAGGCTATTGATTCTTAAGGCTCCCAGGCCAGGGAGAGGGTAATGCTTAAAGTTAAAGTGACACAAAGCTCATTGTTTCAGCTGCTTTTCTTGAAGAAACACTGCCTGGATTGTTGAAAGCCTTTCATTAATTTCCAGTGTTCTAAAAAAGCTGATTTTGGTCATTCTTGTCATTGCTTTTATGGAGGAAAGTTTGAAGGTCCTTACTCCACCATTCCTGCTGATATCATTCCTTTTTCTAGTCATTTTTAACTCACTTTAATCTCTAATAGTGCTAGTAACCTATTCTAGAAGCAAAGACCATTAAGTCTACTCCAGATAAATTAATAAGCCATAGAAAAGTTCAAATTGTTACCTTTGCTTTGCTCTTGATTTTTAATAAGGTTAAATGAAATTTATAATTTATGCTGTTTTTATGTTTTAGATTATCATAAACTGCTGACCAGGAGTGTGGCAGAGACTCCAGTACATAAGCAAGTCTCCAAAAGACTGCTTCACAGACAAATCAAGGGCAGGTGGGTAACATTGTCACTCAGGGCTCTTTATAACGATTTTGGGGGCCACAGCTTATCTTTTCTTGACATATTTAAGTCTTAGTTGCATTGCTTATAAACAAAGAGTGTTCTGCGAACTCCCTGTAGGGGCTAGAGAATAACATATTATTCAGCTTAACAGTAGTAATGCTATAAGGTAGCATAAGATATATTTATATGGCATTTCAAAGTTTATAAAGCATGTTTCATTTATATATTACCTCTTTTGAACCTCATAACCCTGGAAACAAATATTGTGTGGATTTTATAGATAAAGGAACTGAAGTTCAGATATAATACATAACTTACTATAGCTTAAATGATGTCAGAATCTAAAAAAAAAGTCAACGGACTCTATCCATTGTGGTTTTTTTTTTAATTTTTAAAATTTTTATTAGAGAAGTTGTGAGTTTACAGACAAATCATGCAGAAAATGCAGAGTTTCCAGGACCCCTGTTCTAGTTTGAAAGCTGCTGGAATGCAATATACCAGAAATGGAATAGTTTTTAAAAAGGGGAATTTAATAAGTTGCAAGTTTACAGTTCTCAGGTTGGAAAAATGTCCAAATTAAGGCAAGGCTATAGAAATGTCCAATCTAAGACATCCAGGGAAAGATACTTGTCAAGAAAGCCATTGGCATTCAGGGTTTCTCTCTCAGCTAGAAGGGCACGTGGCAATGTCTGCTAGTTTATCTCCAAAGGTCTCTGGCTGCCTAAGCTCTAAAACTTTTTCCAAAATGGTTTCCTCTTAAAGGACTCCAGTAAACAACCCCACCTTGAATGGGTGGAGACACCCCTCCATTAAAACCATCTAAGCAAAAGTTACCACCCACGATTGGGTGGGTCACATCCCCATGAATAATCAAAACACTCCCACCCAGCAATATTGAATGAGGATTAAATGACTTGGCTCTTCTGGGGTACATCACAGATTCAAACTGACACCACCACCCCTCACACGCAATTTTTCCTATTGTTAACACTTTGCATTAGTGTGGTGCCTTTATTACAACTGATGAAACATTATCCTGTTAACTATAGTCCATAGTTTATATTAGGTTTCACTCTTTGTATTGCACTGTCCCGTGGTTTTGCTTTTTATTCTATTAACATATATTCAGTACAGCCTAAGTCATCCCATTTTAACCACATTTATATATATTCAGCAGTGTTAATCACATTTACAATATTGAGCTACCATCACCACCATTCATTACCAAAACTTTTTATCACCTCAGCAGAAACCCTGCATCCATTTTGTATTAACTCCCAATTTCCTGTCCCCACCCTGGCCCCTGGTCACCTGTATTCTAGTTTCTGACTTTCCGAATTTGCTTATTCTACTTACTTCATATCAGTGAAATCATATAATGTTTGTCCTTGTGGGGAGCTTATTTCACTCAGCATGACATCTTCACATTTCATCCATGTTGCATGTATCACAACTTCATTCCTCTTTTTTGGCTAAATAATATTCCATTGTGTATATACACGACATTTTGTTTGTCCATTCTTCTTTTGATGGATTCTTGGGTTGCTTCGTCTTTTGGCTATTGTCTAAGTTCTAGTGTATTTCCACTGCAGTCTGGTCCACGAATGGGTGAATCACAGTACTTTTCACTAAAAATCAGTTTATTAGTAAATGACAGCATATATTTTATGGTACTTTTCTCCTACTTGGGGTATTATAGACTCCTAACTGGTCTCCTATTCTTTCCACCCCACAATCCATTCATTTCACATAGCCAGAGTAATCTTCTGGTTTTAATTTGGGTCAGATTCTCCTGTGTGTAAAACCTCCAATGTCTTTCCATGCCTCCTTCTTATGAACTGCTTGTCCAACCTCAGTTTTTCCATTCTGTCCTCATTTCCTCTGTTCAGCCGTTCTGTTATACTCGAGCTCGATCCAGCCCGAGAGCCTTTGAGCTAGCTGTGCCCTCAGCCTGCACTGCTCTTCCCCTTCTTACTGTTTTGGTCTTGGCCAATATCTCAGCTGCTCGCAGGGTCCTCCTTGATGCCCCTGCACAGGCTTGTCCAATCCCCTCATTATACCAACGCTCTTTAGCACCATTCTCTGTTATTTCCTTCAGAGCAGTTACCACCTTTTTGAAGTAATCTTGTTTATTTTAAAGTTAACCTATTTATTGTCTTATCCTACACTAATCCCCCACTGGAATAAACATTCCAAAAGGCAAGAACATTTTCTGTCTTAGTCCACTATTCTATTCCCACTGCTAGGCACATAGTAAGAGAAGCTCAATCCATATAGATTGAAAAATTACTTATTATGGAAAACTTTGAACATATATGAGACCATTCACTCTTATAATGAAGGCCCATATGTGCATAAGCCAACGTCAACAATTATCAACTTGTGGCCAATCATATTTCATCTAGTCAATAAATATTTTAAGAATGAATTAATAAATCTCCTCATTTTCCCCAAAATGGAATCATTCCTTACAGTTCTATGCTTTTTCTTCCCCACTTATCTTAAATATCATTTCATATCAGTGTGTATAGAAATCAACCCTTTTTTTAACAACTTCTAAACTTTCTGTAATATGGATGTATCATAATTTAACTGATTTTTTTAATCGATAAAACACCATATAAGCACATACATTCCTAATATACAAACATTCCATACATGGTAGGCAGTCCATGACTCACAATGTCATCACAAAGTTGTATATTCATCACCATGATCATTTTTTAGAATATCTGCATCACTTCAGAAAAAAAGAAACAAAAAAAAAGAAAAAACTCATACATACCATACCTCCTACCCTTCCCTCTCATTGACCATTAGTATTTCCATCTACCTAATTTATATATTTTCAATTTTAACATTTGTTCCCCCTATTATTTATTTATTTGTATTCCATATGTTTTAGTCATCTGTCCATACCATAGATAAAAAGAGCATCAGACACAATATGTTCACCATTACACAGTCACACTACAAAAGCTAAATCATTATACAGTCATCTTCAAGAAACATGGCTCCTGGAACACAGCTCTATAGTTTCAGGCACTTCCCTCTAGCCTCTCTAATACACCTTAAACTAAGCAGGGGATATCTGTATAATGCGTAAGAATAACCTCCTGGATAACCTCTCAACTCTGTTTGGAATGTCTCAGCCACTGGCACCTTATTTTGTCTCATTTCTCTCCCTTTTGGTCAAGGTTTTCTCAATCCCTTGATGCTGAGTCCAAGCTCATTCTAGGATTTCTGCCCCACATTGCCAGGGAGGTTTACATCCCTGGAAGTCACGGCCCTTGTAGAGAGGGGGAGGGTGGTGAGTTTCCTTGTCGTGTTGGCTGAGAGAGAGAGGGCACATCTGAGCAACAAAAGAGAATCTCAGGGATGACTCAGGCCTAATTTTAAGTAGACTTAGTCTATCCTTTGTGGGGATAGTTTCATATGAAGAAACCCCAAGATTGAGGGCTCAGCCTATTGATTTGTTTGTCCCCACTGCTTGTGAGAATATCAGAAATTTTCTAAATGGGGAAGCTGAATTTTCCCCCTTTCTCGCTGTTCCTCCAAGGGGATTTAGCAAATACTTTTTTCTGTACATGGGCAGGCATCAGGAATTGAACCCGGGTTTCCAGCATGGCAGGGGAGAACTCCTCCTGCTGAGCCACTGTGGCCCGCACTGCAAATACTTTTTTATTCACTGTTCAATCACTCTGGGATTTATCGGGGCATCGCTCTGAACTAACCTACAAAATTTCATGCTCTAGTTAAGGTTCCATGTACTTATGGTGTTCAGTTAAACTGTCCATATAAGTTATATTAGGAAAGGCACTAGTCAAACTATAAATTTTGTGCCAAACATTTTTTGCTTTAGTCTCATACATAAGTTAAAGTTTTAAAATATGAATTACCATCTATTTTCAATACCCTGCAATATTGACATTCCTTTGTTCTTCCGCATGCAAAAACATTTTTTAATTTGTACATTTAGTCGCTATCATTGTGCGCTCTAGGCATTCCTAGATTATACCATCTCAGTCTTTATCGTCTATCTTTCTTTTTGGTTTCATTTGTGCCCCCAGGCTTCCTCCATCATTCTCACATTCAGCTTCATTCAGTGTACTAACATTATTGTGCTACAGTTAGGTAGTATTGTGCTATCTATTTCTGAATTTTTACATTGAATCTTGTTGCACAATCTGTATCCCTTCACCTCCAATTACCCAATATCTACCCTATTTCTATCTCTTGATGGCCTCTGCTCTTAACTGAAATTCTCCGAGTTCATTAATTAATGTTAGTTCATATCAGTGAGACCATGCAGTATTTGTCCTTTTGTTTCTGGCTTATCTCACTCAGCATAATGTCCTCAAGGTCCATCCATGTCGTTACATTCTTCATGACTTTATTCTCTTACAGCAGCATAATATTCCATCGTATGTATATACCACACTCATCTGTTGATGGACATTTGGGCTGTTTCCATCTCTTGGCAATTGTAAATAATGCTGCTATTATAAACATTGGTGTGCAAATGTCCTTTTGTGTCCTTGCCCTTATGTCCTCTGAATAGATACCTAGCAATGTTATTGCTGGATCATATGGCAATTCTGTACTTAGCTTCCCGAGGAACTGCCAAACTGCCTTACACAGTGGTAGTACCATTTGACTTTCCCACCAATAGTGGATAGCTGTGCCTCTTTCTCCACATCCTCTCGAGCACTTGTCATTTTCTGTTTTATTGATAATGGCCATTCTGGTGGGTTTGTGATGATATCTCATTTGTGGTTTGATACCAGGGTAGTCGAGCATCTTTTCATGTGCCTTTTAGCCATTTGTATTTCCCCTTCAGAGAAGGGGATGTCCATGTCTTTTGCCCATTTTGCGATTGGGTTGTTTGTCTTTTTGTTGTTGAGTTGAACAATTTCTTTATATATTCTGGATATTAGACCCTTATGTGAGATATCATTTCCAAATATTATATCCCATTGTATTTTATTTTCTTGACAAAATTCTTTGATGCACAAAAGTATTTAATTTTGAGGAGTTCCCATTTCTCTATTTCTTTTTTCAATGCTTGTGCTTTGGGTGTAAAGTCTAGGAAGCTGCCTCCTATTATAAGGTTTTAAGATATTTCCCTACATTTTCTTCTAAAAGTTTTATGGTCTTACATCTAATGTTTAGGTCTTTGATCCATTTTGAGTTAATTTTTATATAGGGTATGAGATATGGATCCTCTTTCATTATTTTGTTTGTGGATATCCAGTTCTCCAAGCACCATTTATTGAGAGACTGCTCTGTCTCAGGTGAGTTGGCTTGACTGCCAAAGATCAATTGTCCATAGATGAGAGGGTTTATATCTGAACACTCTGTTTGATTCCATTAGTCAGTATATCTATCTTTATGCCAGTGCCATGCTGTTTTGACCACTGTGGCTTCATAATACACCTTAAAGTCAGGTAGTATGAGATCTCCAACGTTTTGCTTTCTCAGGATATTTTTAGCTATTCAGGGCATCCTGCCCTTCCAGATAAATTTGGTTATTGGTTTTTCTATTTCTGAAAAGTACATTTTTGGTGATTTTAATTGCATTGAATCTATAAATCAATTTAGGTAGAGTTGGCATCTTAACTATATTTAGTCTTCCAGTCCATGAACACAGTATGCCCTTCCATTTATTTCTTTTAGCAATTCTTTTAGAAATTTCTTGTAGTTTTCTTTGTATAGATCTTTTGTATCATAGTTAAATGTATTCCTAAATATTTTATTCTTTTGGTTGCAATTGCAACTGGAATTTTTTTTCTTGATAGCTCCCTCAGATTGCTCATTACTCATGTGTAGAAACACTACAGATTTTTGAGTGTTGATCTTTTAACCTCCCTCTTTGCTGTACTCTTTTATTAGCTCTAGTAGTTTTGCTGTGGATGTTTCGGGGTTTTTGACATATAGTATCATATCATCTGCAAACGGTGAGAGTTCTACTTCTTCCTTTCCAACTTTGATGCCTTTTATTTCTTTTTCTTGTCTGATTGCTCTGGGTAGAACTTCCAATACAATGTTGAGTGACAGTGGTGATAGTGGACATCTTTGTCTTGTTCCTGATCTTAGGGGGAAAGTTTTCAATTTTTCCCCGTTGAGGATGATGTTAGCTGTGGCTTTTTCGTATATTCCCTTTATCATGTTGAGGAAATTCCCTTCTATTCCTATCCTTTGAAGTGTTTTCAACAAGAAAGGATGTGGAATTTTGTCAAATGCCTTTTCTGCACCAATCGAGATGATCATGTGGTATTTCTGATTTGATTTGTTGATATGATATATTACATTAATTGTTTTCTTATGCTGAACCATCCTTGCATACCTGGGATGAATCCTACTTGGTCACGGTGTTTCATTCTTTTAATGTGCTGCTGGATTCGATTCACAAGAAATTTATTGAGGATTTTGCGTCCATGTTCATTAGAGAGATTGATCTGTAATTTTCTTTTCTTGTAGTATCTTTGTCTGCCTTTAGTATGAGAATGATGTTGGCTTCATAGAATGAGTTAGGTAGCCTTCCCTTCGCTTCAATTTTTTTTTGAAGCGTTTGAGCAGGATTGGTACTAATTCTTTCTTGAATATTTGGTAGAATTCACATGGGAAGACATCTGGTCCTGGACTTTTCTTTTTGGGGAACTTCTTAATGACTAATTCAATTTCATTACTTGTGACTGGTTTGTTGAGGACATCTGTTTCTTCTTGAGTCAATGTTGATTGTTCATGTCTTTCTAGGAAGTTGTCCATTTCATCTACATTGTCTAGCTTATCAGCATAAAGTTGTTCATAGTATCCTCTCATTACCTCCTTTATTTCTGTGGGGTCAGTGGTTATGTCTCCTCTTCCATTTCTGATTTTATTTATGTGCATCCTCTTCTTTTTGTCAACCTCGCTAAGGGTCCATCGATCTTATTGATCTTCTTATAGAGCCAACTTCTGGTTTTGTTGATTTTCTCCATTGTTTTCATGTTCTCAATTTCATTTATTTCTGCTCTAATCTTTATTATTTTTTTCTTGCTTTGGGGTTAGTTTGCTGTTCTTTCTCTAGTTCTTCGAAGTGGACAGTTAATTCCTCGATTTTTGCTCAGCCCCTGCTGCTCGTAAAGTCCCTTTCCTTTACCCTCTGGGAAGCAGCCTGTTGGGGAGGGGCACCAACCACCACGGCTTGGGAGACTCATGGTTCTGGGGGGGCTCGCAGCCAGTCCAGCTTGTCCAGACTGGGCTATGCTGTGTGTCTGCTCACTGATGTGGCCCCACCAATTGTTCTGTACTATTCCTGGCTGTTTACTAGCTGCTCTGGAGGACGAAGTAAATTCCACACCTCACTAATCTGTCATCTTGGACCTGGATCCTTAACTAATTTCTTAATGGCTATTTAAGTTGTCTACAAATTTCACTATTAAAAATTATATTGCAAAAGTAGTAGAATATGGTTAACTGTTACTTTGTGTACTTATTTTTTAGAAACTTCACTGAAGTATAGTTCATTACCAATAAACTGCACATATTGAAAAATTTGGTACATTTTTACGTCTATACACCTGTGAAACCATCACCACAATCAAAATAGTGAACATATCTGTCAGCCCCAGAAGTTTATCTGTACTCCTTTGTAATCCTTTCCTCCTGCTCCTCCCTGTTTCCTTGTCTTCAGCAACCACTGATCATCTGTCAGTCACTATTGATAACATTTTCTGGGTTTTATATATGTGGAATCCAATCATATAGTCGTACTCTTTGTCTGGCCTCTCACTCAGCCTCATTACAGCTGGGAAAGGGTGGTGGAAGTCTAAATCCCCCACTCAAACTTTGCTGACCGAGGTGGCAGTGAAGCCACTATTTTTTCCATGGCAGTTGGTTTGGAATAGGGAGATTATTGTCTTTAAGTTTTGTCTTTCTAGGCTGCCCCTTTCTGGTCCTTTAGGTAGAGAGTCAGGTTTTTTAGAGATTTTTTTGGTCTGCATCTGTTGGTGTATCTGGGTTATCAGCTTCTCCAGTCTGAGATATATGAGACAAAAAGAAAGCTCAGAAACCCTACTACCCTGTCTTTCCTTGAGTCCCAAAGTCCTTAGCCAGTCTGCCTTCTCCACCTTTCAGAGTCTTATGTTTGTTTTATATCAAGGTTTTTAGTGATACTTATTTGAGGAATAGAGAGAAGAGCAGCTACTTTATCTCATCAAGATACAACCTTTCTATGTTTTTTTTCCTTAATTTTTATTGTGGGAACATATGCAGCATAAATTTTCCATTTTAAACCATTTACAGGTATACCGTTCACTGATATTAATTACACTCTCAGTGTTATGTTACCATCACCACCATCCATTACTAAAACTTTTCCATCGCCCAAACAGGAACTCTGTGCATTAAGCAGCGACTTCCCTTTACTTTCTTCCCCTGCCCTTGAAAATCTGTAATCTAATTTTTGTCTATAAATTTGCATATTCTGGTTATTGCATATCAGAGATCATACAACATTTATCCTTCTGTATCTGGCTTATTTCACTCAACATGAGTCAAAACACCATCTTGACGTTATTTGTGTACATATTTTTACACCCTGTGCAGGTTCATCCATAAGATAAATTGCTAGAGGTAAAATTGATGGTTCAAAAGGTACATATTTTAAATTACTTTTGATGTCATAAAGTCACTTTGCAAAACAAGTTCTAACCATTTTCACTCTTGACGATAATGTATGAGAGTGCTTGCCAATACAAGTATTATCAAATCCTGGGATCTTTGTTGCCTGTTAGGTGAGATGTTCTCCCTTTCTTTAATGTGTTAAATTAGAGTGATGTGGAACAGTCCTTGTCCTCCTCCCTGTCCTTCCTCCATCCAGGTCCTCAGATCCTGGTCCTGATATTGACACTGTTGAAGAGTCCCCTGAGAAAGGAGACAGCGGTGAGCGTTACTGGCATTTCATTTATTTTTTGCATTTTATCAAGTTTCTGGAGAAGAAATGTTTTTATCCAATAAACCTGGTGTTGAGAGTGAAAGCTAAATGATTACTCCTGTGTGCTATGGCTTATTGAGAAGCTATATGATGAAAGAGGGGATTTTACAAACAAATTTCTCTTTTTGATTATTCAAAAAAATTCATGTTTCTTGTAGAAAACTCAGAAAATACAGAGAAGCCAAAATTTGAAAAATTGATAATACCAAAATTCTGAAATATTTTGTTAATATTTTAGTGTATATTCTTATAAGTATTATTCTATAAAATATATGTAACATACAGAAGACATATATTTGTGTGTATGTGTGTGAGTATGTGTTTTGTTTTTGTTTTTACAGAAGTCATACTATACACCTTTTT
Source organism: Tamandua tetradactyla (assembly GCF_023851605.1). Taxonomy (NCBI): domain Eukaryota; kingdom Metazoa; phylum Chordata; class Mammalia; order Pilosa; family Myrmecophagidae; genus Tamandua; species Tamandua tetradactyla. The sequence continues at coordinate 97,650,121 of NC_135338.1, forward strand.
TCACACTATGCTTAAAGGTGTGATTTAGGAGATATCTGAAAATGACAGTCAAGTGGGCCAGTGTTTTTTGAACCTTGCTGAAGCCATATATTTTTATTATTATTATTATTAATAAAACCAATCAACATACAATATGAACATTCTTTTTTTTTCATCACATAGTTGTATATTCATCATCATGATTATTTCTTAGAATATTTGCATCAATTCAGAAAAATAAATAAAAAGAAAACGGGGGAGAAATTCATGCATACCATATCCCTTAACCCTCCCTTTCATTGATCACTAGCATTTCAATCTACTAAATTTATTTTAACATTTGTTCCCCCTATTATTTATTTATTTTAAATCCATATGTTTTACTCATCTGTCAATAAGGTAGATAAAAGAAGCATCAGACACAAGGTTTTCACAATCACACAGTCACATTGCAAAGGCTATATCATACAGTCATCTTCAAGAAACATGGCTACTGGAACACAGTTCTACATTTTCAGGCAGTTCCCTCTAGCCTCTCTGTTACTCCTTAACTAAAAAAGTGATATCTATTTAATGCGTAAGAATAACTTCCAGGATAACCTCTCAACTCTGTTTGGAATCTTTCAGCCATTGACGCTTTGTCTCATTTCCCTCTTCCCGCTTTCGGTCAAGAAGGTTTTCTCAATCCCTTGATGCTGAGTCTTAGCTCATTCTATGATTTCTGTCCCACGTTGCCAGGAAGGTCCACACCCCTGGGAGTCATGTCACACATAGAGACGGGGAGGGCAGTAAGTTTTCTTGTCGTGTTGGCTGAGAGAGAGAGAGAGAGGCCACATTTGAGCAACAAAAGAGGTTCTTTTGGGGTGACTCTTAGGCCTAATTTTAAGTAGGCTTAGCCTATCCTTTGTGGGGTTTAGTTTCATATGAACAAACTCCAAGATTGAGGGTTCATCCTATTGCTTTGGTTGTCCCCACTGCTTGTGAGAATATCAAGAATTCTCCACTTGGGGAAGTTGAATTTTCCCCCTTTCTCACCATTCCCCGAAGGGGACATTGCAAATACTTTTTTATTTACTGTTCAAATCCTTCTGGGATTTATCGAGGCATCACTCTGGACAAACCAACAAAATCTCATGCCCTACTCAAGGTTCCATGTACGTATAGTGTTCAATTAAGCTGCCTATATAAGTTATATTAGGAAATACACTGGTCAAAATATAAATTTTGTACCAAATAAACATTGTTTGCTTTAGTCTCACACTCAAGTTAAAGTTAAGCTGAAGTTTTAAGATATGAATTACCATATATTTCAACACCCTGCATTATTGACATTCCTTTGTTCTTTGAGGCCAAATATTAAACCTCTCGTAGCCTTGATACAATTCGGACATCTCTGAAGGCCAATAGTTTGTCTCGAATCTCCACCTTGTACTCGGTATTACATAAACTTTACCCATTTCTGACAATATGAGATAATGCCAAGCTTGTACTTCTCTGTGGTTACTAACTATGGTTCTTGTTTTATAGAAATCTGTTTGAGACGGAGTCCTCGAATCAAGCAATTGTCGTTTATCAGGAAAAATTCTGGCTCCTTCTATTCTGTGTCTCAGCCAAAGTCTCGAAGCATGCAAAGAGTTCACTCATTCCATCTAGACAGTTCAGGTAACATGCCGACCCACCTGTCTTTCAAGTCCATGCTGACTTAGTGGGAACTGTTTTTGAGAAAAGAAATATGCAATTTGACATCTCGCTTCTTGACATTGAAGAAGCAGGTCTATTTATCTGGAGTTCAGGATGATGACTATATGAAAATTCCTGCCACGATTTATATTCATCCCTTTGGATTCCCACGGCTGGCTGTCCTCACTGTCATTAGAGGTCACTCATTCACTCAAGTGGGGTTAATCCCAGTTCACCCATAATTCCCACCAAATGACTGTATCCTACCCACGGGCAACCTAGGTGGAAAGGGATATCTTTTTTTTTATGTTCTTTATTCTTCATTATCAGATATGTATTTTAATATTTATATTTACAAATTAAGTCATTTTAGTTGCCTGCTGTCCTAACGTCTGGGCTGGGACTGACATGCAGTCTTATCAGGGTCCAAGAAGGCAATCATGGCAGTGGCTGACATAATTAGGTAGAATTTATCCTCCAGTTGCTCTAAAGAAATCACCTTCTTTTTTGTGTGTATTTGGGAAGGCTGAAGTTGAGGGGGAAAAAAATTTCACTTTTTATGACTTGCAGAGCAAAGAAAACATTTTCCAGCCCAAAGTATTCGGTCTCCCAAGAAGCTTTTTTTTGGTGCAGTGTCTGAGATGATCAGCCCCTCAGAGAAGAGTTCAGCCCAAATTCAAAGGCCTTCAAGAAACACATTTGGTTCTGAGACATTTACGGCTTATCAGGTATAAAATTTCTGCAATATTCAAAATAATCTTGGGAGACACACAGACATGGCTAAGTGGCCCCATGGCATCTACTAGGGAAGAGAAAGCCAGGTAATAATATAGTATTATAATGCAGAACCATGATAGTAGAGATTTGGGAGGATTGGGGTGGATTCAGATGAATGATTGTGAGGTAGGTGGAGGCTTAAAGCAGCAGGTTTGGCTGAGGCCAAGGTTGTGGGAGGAGATAGAGATGATCTCATCTCTCTTGGCCTTACCTACCATTTAAACTCTACCTTGTGTAAATGTCTTTCTGAAACATACAGTAATCATTCATCTATTCAGTTAGGTGCCCACTCCATCCAGTCCTGTGTTACAGACCTGGAATTGACCTTGCATTCTTCTCTCCCTGGGCAACGCCAATCCATGAGGTCCTGCCTGTTTCATTTACAGACTATCTTAATCGCATCCCCTCTTCTCACTTCAGAGGCTGCCTCATGTGCTTACCCTCATTCAGTATGTATTTACTGAGGACACAGTATGTGTGGTGAGGGGTGTAAAGTAGAGAGATATGGGCACAGCTACCAAGATAACGTCTCAGAGGACACCCTCTCCTATAAATCTCCCAGTGGCCTTACTATGTGTATTGTAGATTATTAAAGCTCTTTGGAGAAAATAGATAGGATAATCAAGCACTGAAATGAGCAGTTTTCTTTACAGACTCCCAAGAAGAGTTGCTGGAAATCCCCAGGCTCTTCCAAAACTACACCAAGGAGATGTCCTCGTACTCCACAGACTCTGCCTTACACACCAGAAAGACTGTGGAAATCCCCCATGGAAGCAACACCTGCAAAACAGGCGATTCTGAAGGAATGTTTCAAAGACCCCTCCTCGCATGGCTGTGAATCGCCTTCTGGAGAAAAAGGATACTCCCTAGGGAAAGAATTTGCCTCTCCCCTGGAAAAGACAATACCAAGAACTCCCAGAAGGCAAGATGGCCAGCCACCTGAATTTCTGCAGAATTGTACTTTGTCACACTCAGTAAGTTCCAGTCCAGAATGTGCTTCCTGCCCAGGAGCCCAGACTCCACCCGCTGTCCAGACCAGGAGTCAATGTCTGACTCCTGTCAGATACTCCCTCAGAACACCTGTGAAATTGGCAGCCACGGGGCTGCTAGGAAGAGCTGACTTCCTAGAGACATCCCCTAATCAAAACAGCCAAGGTCCCAAAGTCCCTGGTGCTTCTCAGGCAGAGGAACCAGTACAGAAACTAAAGGCCAACGATGTCAAAACCCCAAAGAGACCAGAGAATATGACTATTACTTCCTCCCCATCTACTTCTCCAAAGAGTCTATCTAAGTCTCCTTGCCGTGATATTTCTGAAAAGAGTCCATGCAGAAAATCTTTGATAGACTCTTCTCCTAAAAAACTGGATTGGAAAATGCCCCAGAATGTAGCCACATCTCTCTCCTGTTCTCTTCCCTCAACTCCCCCCAAAATGTCACAGACCGCTATATCTGAAACCATTCCTCCGGCACCCCCTTGTAAAATCGGGAAGAAGTATAGAAATTCTTCTGGTCTTGCCAGGAGCTTCCTGGAGTACCAGCTTAACACTGCTCACCTTGCTGTGGCTGGCATGACTCCCAAAGCCACTGCCGTCACAGACTCGAGAGAGGAGCGGGAGGAATTTAGCCTCTCTCCTCGGTCTTCTCCAGAAAGACACAGTGCCCCTGGAACTGGTCCAGGGGGCGACTGGCATGTTACCTCCCCTGCGCTCATTGCAAGTGACACAGAATATCTCACTCTCCTTGATAAAGCTGAACACCATGGCAGTGATACCTCGAATAATAACATTTCTCCAGCAGAAAGTGAGGGGTTAAGGACAGTGATCCCTGACGAGAAGTCTTCCCTGTCTAACCCTGGCACTCCTCCATCTCCTCCTTTCTCTGGGCCCAGCTCTCCTGTGACACCGTCCTACGACCTGTGCAGTACCACAGACGGAAGGCAGCAGCACACTGCAGCCCAGCAAGACACTCTGCAAGTTTCAACTCAATTTCCGAAAGCCTCTGCCAGCCCACAGACTTACGAGGTTGAGCTGGAGATGCAAGCCTCTGGCCTTCCCAAGCTTCGAATTAAAAAGGTTGATTCCAGCTCTTTGTTAGAAGCCGAACCCCTAAGAAAGGAGGCTAGCTCTCTGGGAGAGGAGACCTCATTCCCTGGTCTTGGCATGCCCAGGGCCAGTAAGTTCTCAAGCAAACCCGAAACCACCTATATGTCACCCCCCTGCCTTCACTCCTCACATAGCACCCCTGGCAAGAGCGGGGGACAAACCTACATCTGCCAGTCCTGTACCCCAACCCACTGCCTCTCTAGTACTTCGTCGCCTTTTCAAACAGATATTGGGGTTCCTTGGACACCATCTCCCAAACACAGTGGAAAGACTACTCCTGACACGATCAAAGGCTGGCCCAGGAGGAAGAGGGCAGTGGACTGCAGCACTGGCACCTCCGCTGGGAGAAGTGAAGTCAGTGCTGACCTCCCTGGGATCATGTCAGTGCTTGAGCCGGAGGGCAAGGAGTCGGGGTTTGAACTTGGCATCGACAAGCCCCATGCCTTGGGGGATTTTGAACTCGAGGGGGTATGTCAGCTGCCAGACCATTCACCTCCCAGAGATGGTATGCCCAAGGCTGAGGAATCCTCATGGGGACAGTTTGGATTGGGTTCCAGAAAGAGACTCCTCTCTGCCAAGGAAGAAGCTGAGTATCGAGGCAAAAGAGTTTGTGACAACAAGAGAGGAAGCTTGGAAGGTTTTAGCAAGGCAAACGAAGAGAGGTCCCCAAGAACCAGCGTGCCACAGCTCCCTTCTATAGGGGACGACGAGGTCTTCGATTCAGGTGAGTTTGTTTTTGAATGTTTTCCACATGGTTTCTGTCAAGATGTGGGTTTGGTGAGGAGGCATTTAAGAGTTGCTTCTTAAGGCAGCTCGGGTCTCCTAGAGGGAGCTGCTGGGCTGGGTTTACATGTGTGGACTCTCTTCAGGTTCTAGCCCACCTCCCTGCTGCATTGTGCGGAGCTGCCTTTCTGCCAGTGGCCTCCAGGCCCTGACCCAGTCTCCACTGCTCTTGCCGGGAAGAACACCATCCTTTCAAGGCGGAGACACCAGAGGTAATTTGTTCAAGTCCTGATTCTGTTACCAGGATCTAACTCATATCCTTTGGGTAACTCTTGGCACTCTGTCAGGGTCTTCAGGAGAGTTGTTTCCAGAGGCATCTTCAGGAATGCCGGAGTGTGGGGGAGATAACTTTGTGCCTCAGTGTCATGTGTCCATCCCAGAGAGACTTCACATTACAGTTGCTATGCATTTTAACAGAAACCCCCTCAAAACTCCATTAAAATACTTCAGTCTTCTTGAAAATGACTGAAGTGGGTGTATGACATATTGCTATTCTGCAGTCATTAGGATCTGAAAAGAAAAGCGTGCCTTGAGTAACATGAGAATAGATAGTATGTAGGGAGTCAACTGTTGCCCTGCAGTTGGTTTATACCCATGTTTTTCTGAATATTTGGGATGATAGACCTTGACCCCACCTGGAAAAGAATAGGATTTGGCCTATTAACTGCACTGGTTAGAAAGGTTTCCTTCTGCCCCTAGAACTGAAGGGGAATATAGGTGTGGGTGGACTTAAAACAATTGCCCTTCTGTGCTTTTCTTCCCTGGAGACTGATGTAAGTCACAGCATAGTGACTGAGGTTTATGTAAGCCACAGCATAAACCTCACCCATCTGATACCTAAAAACAATGCTCAAAATATCAAACTGAGGGGATTCAAACCACAGGTACTTTGCATTTCCACAGCTGCTTATTGCTGTCAGCTAGCTACATAATCATGGATAGAGGGCCTTGTAAAAAGCTTAGATAATATTTGTGCAGCGTGAGATAACCTACAAGCAATGCTGATTTTCTTAAGTGTAACCCTCCTCAGTTTAAAGCCATTTTCTTTTGTTTAGTTCTCAGTTACTTCCCACATTGCAAATCTTTCTGCCTTTTTCTAGATGAGGACCTCGACATATTTCCCTCCTCCGCAGAAGAGTCCCCTTTCAGCCGCGCATTCTCAAGGAGACGCCCCATCAGCAGGACTTACACACGGAAGAAGCTGATTAGCTAGTCAGGGTGGAACCAGGCTGGGGGGCTTAGAATTAGACAGAACTGAGCCTGTCCTGAGCAACTGCCTCGGTCCCTGGACCACGAGCAGTGTTCGAGTGGTGTTAGGAATTCTAGACTTTCACCACACATGCATTCTTAGCCTTGTGCCCAGGGACTCAGTCCATCTGACCTAGGGCCTTTTTAGTCCTTTGTATGGAGCCCTGGGCATACTGCCCAGAAAAAGGAGTAACCTGGGTTTCTTAATGGAACCAAGAAAGTTCAAAAGATGAAGGCAAGTTGGCTCAGGTCTTAATCTGAATAAAGCAAATAGGAATCTCGTCTCAAACCTCTTACTGGGGTCAGCTTTCAAAGTCCTGTTTGAATGTCTTTGCATCATGAATCCATCCAATCCTCAGGCCCTACGCTTAATCCCCCCTCACCTGCCCGTTATTAGAAAGATGGAGGGCGGGCGATGGTGTAGCTGGTGCTATAAACCAGGCAGCCTGAGAGGTCAGCAGACTGGACAAGGCACTATAAGACTGGGATCCCATACCAGTCCCGTCCCACCCCACCTGTGACTCTGGGTAGGACCACTCTGCCTTGCTTGTGAACTGGGAAAGGAAGGATCCCTACAGTGTTCCTTGCAGAGCTGCTGTTAAAGCTTGGGCACTGGTATAGGGGGTATTTTATAAACTGTAAAGCACTGTGCACATACATGGACATGAAATAAAGACTGCATCTGGGGTGGCAGAACAAGTATTTTGCACCCCCATATAGAACAATAAAATCACCCGTGGTGACTGGGCATGTGGTACGTTTCTGTTTAACGTTCCAGCCGATGGCTGATTGTGACCAAGGACCAGCTCTACTGGTTTCTGTGGTCCGCGCTTCCAGGTTTGCCCCAAGAGTCAACCAGTTCACGGCACAGACCTCACTTGCTCATGGGAAGACCCTCGGCTGACTCATGGTTTCCTCCCGGAGTGCCCCCATCACAAGACTGTTCTGTCCTGGCCACGGGCCCAGCTACCAGTGAGGACTTGCCTCACTTCAAGTGTTCCAAGCCTCTTGTCTTCTAAGAAACCATTGCCTAAATCTAATTAGAGATAAATCTTTTAAGTGAAAACTCCTATTCTTTCCTTCAGATGTTATTTTTGTTTATTGTAAATTGTGTAAAAAATATTCTAAAACTTAGCTTTCCCAGTTCCCCTTATATACACAGGACCATTTAAATCACAAGCCTTTTGCCGTTGGCCACTCTGTGACAGATCCCGGATGGCCCCAGAACCACAGGCATGTACTGCGCTTCGCCCTTCCAGAACTCAGGCAAGCCAGAGGGCAGCAGTCAGGTACTGCCGCTTGAAGGGAGTGAGTGGTAGGGATTTGTATGTTATTTTAAAAACTGATTTGGGTCCAGTTCTTTTGGGCTGTGGCCCAATTTGTTGACTCTAATCAGTAAAGACCAGGCCCTTGATTTTGTGAGGTGAGGGCTGGAAGCGAAACGGCAGGTGACAGCACCTTCAGCAGGCTCCGTCTCCTGAAAGCCTACAGGGGGTTCTTCCTGACATCAATCATCCCTGGACTGGCTCTCCGGAGATCCCGCCGGGGCCTGGACAAGGGCCCAAAGTTCCAGGGCAGACTCCCCTCACCGACAGGCAACACCCGCCCCACCAGGGGCTCAGCCTCCTCCCACTGCCTCAGCTCCTCAGGGAAGCCCTGCTCGTCGCCACCCAGGCTCGAGCGTTTCCAGGTCAGTGGTAACGGGGCACGGACCAAGTCCCGCATCTCCTCCCGGACATGGGGGGTACCCTCAGTAAGAGGGGCCTGCCAGGGAGCTTCAGGAGCCGGGTGGAGCATGTCTTCACTCGCAGGCTGTCTGTTCTCCAGGCACAGGGTCCTCTTTTCCCCACCTGTCACCAAGAATAACGACATCCTGGTCAGAAACAGCAGTACCAGCACCTTCTCAAAGTCCCAAGTTCCCAATGCCCAGTACAGTAAGCAACATGGGAAGTAATCCATTAGGAACTCAAGTTAGGGTGATTTCGAAGCTGCCCCCCACTCAGGAAGTAATAGGCCTGATTTCAGAGCACCGTCCAACTCCATGATAACAGATAAAAATTACCCCTGCTCTGGCCTGAAGCATTCAAACTACTGAGCTTCTGTTTTAGTTCCTGGTTTATCCACAGGTGGCGGCCCAGTTCCCTCTCCAGAGCTTGAATCCTGGTCTCGTATTGCCTCTTGCTGTCAGCTAAGCCTTCACCAAGGTTGTCTAGAGTGAAAAGGCAGAGAAAAGAACAGTGAGGGGCTGCAGCTATGGAGGGCAGCAGCAGCCACCAGAGCCTTCAGGGTAGGCCAGGGCCTGTGAGCCAGTCCGTCGGCAGGGGTGCCTGACCTCGACTCTGCTGGAGGAGCAGCTGGGTGTTCTGTTCGTGCTCCTTCTGCTGCAGGGTGAGCTGGCGGTCCATCTCCAGCCGCTGCCGCTCCAGGGCCACCTCCAGCCAGTAGACCAGCCGCTGCTGCTCCTCGAGCTGCATCTCCAGCTCTGAGAAGGCGATCTGCTGCTGGTGCTGTTCCTCTCGGAGTGTCACCACCTGTCCCAGACCAAGCCAGGCTCAGACCAAACCTCCGCTCCCATCACCCAGGCCATCCTCCACGGGGCACCACAGATACTGACAAACCTGCCGTCGCTAGCCCCACGGCAGACATCAACAGGAAGTCGCCACAGTCTTTTCCTGCCTGCCAAGGCTTGGCTGCGTCCTTCGTAAAACTGTTCTAGGCACCAATTTTCAGACGGCTCGCAAGGTGAAGTTTATCTGCTATTCCTGCCTCAAACCTTTTCCTGGCCAGAGCCTCAAGCCATGGAATTGCATACTGTGGCCAGGATTTCTCAATCCCAACACTAGTGACATTTGGGGCCAGATAATTCTTTGTTGTGGAGGCTGTCTTGTGCATTGTAAGATGTTTAGCAGCATCCTTGGCCACTACCCACTAGATGCCACAGCACTCCAACATGTGCCATGTGACAACCAATGTCCCATGGGGTGCAAAATCATCCCCAGTTGAGAGCCACTGAGGTGGGCCAGGGCCCCCCAAAAGTGGTTAATCAGTCTGGGGGAGGGAAGTAGAGATTTTAGCTTCATTAAGTAAAATAGGCTTTGAGGAAGAGAGTCTAAGGCAGCCTGGAAACTGGAGGTGGTCCTGATTCTGCACCCCCACCCTATTCCAGGAGGAAATAGGGTTTTCTGGGGCTGCCATCAGACACCAACCCCACACAAGTTCCGGAAGGAGGCAGGTGACCCACCTTGTCAAAGTACTTGCAGAGCAGTGCTCTGGTCTCCGAGGATGAGAGGTAGCTGAGCTTGGCCATGAGGTTCATCTCACACTGAGACAGCAAGGAGGCCGAGGCGCGCAGCACCCGCTGACGGCACGTGATGGCCTCGTTCTTGTACTCGATAGCAGCATCCAGGGCCTCGATGGCCTCGTCCAGCTGGAACAGCGTCCGCTCCTCCTGTGGGGACAGGGATGTGCGTGGGTAGGGGTGCTGGGCTCCCTATACCTCAGAGCACCTGCTCCTTGAACAAGTGCCATGCTGACACAGTGCCACAGTGGTCAACACTTAGCCACAAATGTGTCATCAAATATCCCCTCCTCGGAACCGACTACATCAAGAGTGGTGCCTTCTGCTCTCTATGGCAGGACAGCAACCCCAACCTCAGCGTGAGAGGCAGAGCACGGCGCAGAGGCTCTTTACTAAAGTGCACTCCCCTGTCGAGGGATCGCCACTCGGGAAACCAGAATACCCTACACCAAACGGAAGACAAGGCTGGGTTTGCAGCAAAGGCACCAAGGGGTCTGCTGAAGTCTCTATTAACATAGGCGTTCTTCTCTGCTGTTCAGGAAAAGCAAAAGCCCTGAGACACTTTAAATGTGCTCCCGAGGCGGCTGGTGCCCACACAGGGTGCTGAGATGTGCGAGGCGTCGAATGCAGCACAGAGCGAAGGAACCGAGGTTAGCAAGGCCCAGCCCCTTCCCGTCCCACACAAGGGCACGAAGGCTGCGGGCAGAAGGGCCCAGTCCTGGGCTCTCACCAACCCCCCTCCCTCCCTCCTTTCTGGGCATAAGGGGAGGACGGAGGGAAGCTGTGCCCAAAAGAGCAAGGCTCAGGAGCCAGCAGAGAGCCAGAGCCAGGGGGCTGAGGAGCGCAGGTGGGCAGCAGGAGTCCAGGGCCGAGGCCCGTGACGGGCAGTACCTCAGGCGACAGCAGGCTGCCCTGCCTCAACTTGCTGTCGATCTCCAGGCGCTGCTTCAGCAGCAGGTCCTTCTCCTGGCGCAGGGTGTCGATCTCCCTGCGGATCTGCTGCTGGCTGTGGGCACTGCCCTGCCGCAGCTGCCCGCTCTTCTCCGACAGCTCTTTCTCCAGGTGCTCCAGCCGGCTGGACACACGCACGATGTCCTCACTGAGGGCCTGGGGCAGCAGCACCAAGGAGTAGGGAAGGAACAGGATCTCTCCCATGAGGATGACAGAAACCACCCAGCCATCCTCGGTCACTAAGGACGATGTGAGTCCTTTGGTCAGGAAACCTACAGTCCAGAAGTGAGGCCCTGCTCTGACAATGCGGGAGTGCCCTGCCCCGGGGGCCTGGCTGCTAGCCCTGCAGGTGCTCGGGGTGTGGGCACTGGAGGGGCCTCCAGAGATGGCCCAGAAAGAGGCAAAGGACAAGCAGCAGGCGGTGTGGCCCAAGGCGGAGTGAGGTGGCAGTGGCCTGTCACTGGATGCTGTGACTGGAGAGTATGTTACAGGAATTACAGGAAATGAGCGGCCAAACCCTGACGGCCCTTCAGGGAGCCTGGCGTGGGAGGAAGCGAGGGCTCCCGTGGCCACGTGAAGTCAGGGACCCTGCAGCGGTAGCCCAGAACCCTCGTGTCCTTACAGAGCCGGCTGGGCCATGGTTCCTGGCCTCCTTGCGTCTGGAACCGTCTGGAAATCTAGCCCAAGCACCTGCTATGGAGCAGGCCTGGGGTTTGTGCTTGACCCACTCTCATCCTCATTGCATCATAATGATTCCATCTGATGGAGGGGGAACTAAGACTCAGGAGCACACCTTCCTCCCCTACCCTCCTGTGCAACAGGAAGCAGTGCCAGGTGGAGCCAGTTTCAATTCCAGGCCCATCTGCCTCCAAAGCCAGTGAATGCTCCCTCTGTTGGGCTCTTCCCACTTATCTTTACCTGCCCAGGTCCAGGGCTAATGAGGTGAAATGCATCGCGGGATTCAGGTTCCTTTACCCACACATCAGAACGGGCCATAAGTGCCCAAAGGCCCTGGTGTTCTGACCGCTGAGCTACTGCCTAGTAGGACACAGCTTTAACTAACTGGAACCCGCCTAGCAGGAGCATCCCCTGGGAAGGTCTCACGTGGCAGGACCGCTCCTGGCTGCACCTCATCTGGCAGGGATTCACCTAGTGGCAAGATGACCTGGCCAGGATCTCATGTGGCAGGAACCTGAGAGATGTCCCCTGGCAGGGCCTACCTGGCTGGAGCGCAGGCGCTTGCTCTCCAGCCCTGTCTTCTCCTGCACCAGGACCTCCTTCTTGGCCAGGATGGCCTCGCGCTTGTGCAGCTCCCGCCCCAGCTCCTCCAGCGCCCGGCGCTGCTGCAGGACTTTCTCCATCTCCACATCCAGCCACTTCCTCTGCTCCTCGATCTTCTAAGGGAAGGAGGTGGGGGGGACTCAGTTCTCACCTTCGTCTGTGGGCAGTGACCGTGGTGTCCCCACCAGCTGACTCCCACGGCCCTGGTGACCAGTCCTCCCCCCGCCCCCCACCTCCCCACCCGGGCCCCACCTGCTGCTGCTCCAGGCTGACCACGGAGCCATTGCTGCCGCTGCGCCTCTTCCTTTGGAATGCCGCGATCTCTTCCGTCTTGATCTTCAGGATCTTCTGCTGCTGCTCATGCTTCAACTCCAGCTCCTGGGGAGGGGGCAGGCGGGGAGCTCAGCAGGCAGGGCCTCCAGCTCCCGGGGAGGGGGCAGGGCAGGGGAGCTCAGGGGGCAGGGCCTCCAGCGGGCAGGGCCTCCAGTGGGCAGGGCCTCCAGCTCCCAGGGAAGGGGCAGGGAAGGGGAGCTCAGCGGGCAGGGCCTCCAGCTCCCGGGGAGGGGGTGGGCAGAGGAGCTCAGCGGGCAGGGCCTCCAGCTCCCAGGGAGGGGGTGGGCAGAGGGGGGGGTGGCTCAGCAGGCAGGGCCTCCAGCTCCTGGGGGAAGGGGCGGGGCAGGGGAGCTCAGCGGGCAGGGCCTCCAGCTCCCAGGGAGGGGGTGGGCGGGGGGGGGCTCAGCAGGCAGGGCCTCCAGCTCCCGGGGAGGGGGTGGGCAGGGGAGCTCAGCGGGCAGGGCCTCCAGCGGGCAGGGCCTCCAGCTCCCGGGGAAGGTGCGGGGCGGGGGGGGCTCAGCGGGCAGGGCCTCCAGGTCCCTGGGAAGGGGCGGCACGGGGAGCTCAGCGGGCAGGGCCTCCCTGGCACCAGCACCTTCCCAGGGCCCTGTCTGGGACCCTCAAAGCCTCAGGGAGCACCCTTCCCACCCACACACAGCCTGCAAGAGATACCCCAACCTCCCCCAGGTCTCTCTGGGATCTGCAAACACTCCTCTAGCCCCAAGATGCCAGATACCTTATAACTAACTAAATCCTAACTCTAGTCTTCAGTTTCCTGAAGACTATTCCTATAATTCTCATTTTCAGATGAAAAACAAACTCAGAGAGGCTACGTGATCTGCCGTGTAGGGTCACATGGCTGTGAGCGGTGGGTGGGAGGAGCAGGGAGTCAGGGACAGACCTGTCCAGGCTTCCCCCCAGCTGGACACAGACCCACCCAGCCAGAGCCCACCTTGACACGGTGCTGCCGCTTGGTCATCTCCGTCTCCAGGCGCCGCTTCTGCTCCGTCTCCTCGCGCAGCCGCCTCTGCAGCTGGCCCTGCTGCTGCCGCATGAGCTGCACGTTCCTCTCGAGCTCCCGCAACCGCCGCTCACTCTGGGTTGACAGCGACACCAGCCGCTCCGTCACCTGCTTCTTCTCCTTCAGCACCTGAGATGGACAAAATCTCCGCTGGGCCTCACAGGGGCCACCCGCGAGCCGGGCATGGGGCCTGACACTCAACAAGGATGGGCAAGTGGACAGAGGGAGAGTTCCAAGGGCAATGGTGGGCAATGGACTAGTCATAATACTGGTAGCTGACACTTCCACAGCATTTACTATATACTATATATATATAATCTATATACCAGGCACTCAACTCAGTGCTCTGCGTGTATTAAATAATCTGAGCAATGCTATGAAAGAACACGACGATGATCATACAGGTTAGGAAACTGAGGCACAGAGAGGTTAGGAAAGTTGACCAAAGACACACAGCTAGTAAGTTGGGATTCAAACCCAAGCAGTCTGGCTCCAGAGCCCCTGCTCTCAATCATTCTCCTGTCTTGTCTTGGACACCTGAGTTGATAAAAGAAGAGAAAAATAATAGATGGAAAGGTGGGTAGACAGACAGGTCAATGGGATATAAAGGTCAAAAATAGGATAAAACATAGACTGATAAGAGGGAATGGAAGGGTGGATGGACACACAGATAAATGGACAGTTGGTCACATCAACTGATGAAAGGATAAAGGGATGGATTATATGAGCTGACAGATGGCAAAAGGATGGAATGGAGGAACAAGTGAATAGATAGCTAGAAGGCGAGTTAGGTGGAGGGAGAGGAAGGCTGCATGGTGGAGGGTGACTTTTCTTTAGATGACTGCCCCCCTCATTTGTCTCCTAGATGGGTTCAGGCATGACCCGCTTCCCTGCCTCTGTAAAGACTGCCAGCCTCGCCCTGAAAAAGGCCAGGCAGGAGCTGGCACCACCAGTCAGGGCCTCGGCCCGCACAGCTTCCACACAGAGTTTGGGTGCCCCTCTGGCACTGCACTAGGCCCCGGCACTGACCTGCACCTGGCTCTGGGCCGCAGCGACCCTCCTCTGGAACTCCTGGAGCCGGGACCGCTCACCAGCGTCCTGGGGCTCCTGGCCCTCAAGCTCCCGCAGCTGCCTCTGGCCTTCACTAAGCTCGGCCCGCACCCGCTCCGCCTCCTGCTCCAGCTCCCGGATGCGCTGGCTGTGCTGGCGATTCAGGGCCTGAGCCGCCTTCCCTGGAAGGAGAGGGGGGCTGCGTCAGCACAGGCCAGCCCTGCTGCCCAAAAGAGCCCAAGAGAGCCCAAAAGAGCATAACCCCTGGGATTTTGCAGGCCTGTCAGCCCCAGACACCTGCAGGGGTTTGCCAAGCCTCTGGACCACCAGTACTGTGATTTGCCTAGTATTTTCCTTTAAATCAGTTCACTTTTACAATTAGCCTCATCTTCAGCAGTGACACAGAAATTATAGTTTAACTGGTTTTATCTTTTCCTAACACCCCTTAAAATACATATGCAACTTGGACCTGCATATAATTAAGGCACTGGAACTAACTTCCATTTGCAGGAAGTGTGGAAACAAAAGAACAAGTTAAATGGCACCAAAAGGAAGCGGAGACAAACCCAGAACATTCTGGGTTGGAGACATTCTTAAGGACAACTGCAAAATGAGAGAAGGAAGACTCAGAGACCAAGCAAGCAGATGCAATTGTGTGGACCAAGTCTGATTCCAGCAAACACGGCCGAATAATTGAGGGACTATGGATGGGCATTAGATGGCACTAATTTTGTTAAATGTCCTAATGGCATGATGGTTAGGTAAGAAACGGCCAAAATTTTTAGAGTGGCATGCTGGAAGAGGTGGAATAAAATGACATGATCTCTGGGATTTGCTTCAAAATAGTTCAGCAAAGAAACACAGGAGGGATGAAGTGAATGTGGCAAAGTGTGGGATAAGTCTAGGTGATGGGTGTAGGAGTTCCCTGTATGTAGTCTCGCTTTTTGAATGTATGCTCATAAACTTTCATAATGGATCTTGTAATAAACGAATTCATAACTATTAAAATAGAAGGGGCCAACCAGTCACCGAAAATCAGCCCCCAACCGTTCACATGTATCCCAGCAGCGGACATGGCACAGCTGGAGACACCCGGTCATCGGTCTGTCACTGGGTGCCCCTAGGTCCAAAGGCTCCGCGCCCAGCACAGTGGCTGACACAGGGCAGATGCATCACAAGCAATAACAAGAAATAACTGCAATAGGAAGAGACAGTTGTCATGCTTCCCAAGAGTTCTCAGTATTTTACTGGAATTAACTCATCTCATCCTCCAAACAATCCTATGGTGCAGTAACTACTCCCATTTTAGAGATGAGGAAAGTGAGGCAGAGCGGGGGTGTGCCACTTGTTCAAGGTCACACAGCTGGAAGGTGAGGCCACCCGGCCCTCCTCACCCGCTTCTGCCGTGCACGGGAAGTCACGGGGCGCCCCTCACCTGTGCGGACCAGCTCCCCGATGAGCTCCTCCTTCACGCGGATGTTGATGGCCAGCTCCCGGATCTTCTGCTGGGCCTGGGCCAGCCGCCACTCAGAGGCCGGGCCGGCAGGCGCCTTGTTCCCGCCGGCCGCTGTGACGTATGGGCCCTGTCAAGGCCGCTGCCCGCCCGACGGTGGGGAGAGATGCAGGAGGGGTGGGGGAAGCCGGGCCCTGGGCAGCGCGGTGTGGGGGCCTCTCCACGCCACCCAACTCACCTCTGCGCCCCAGGACGGCCACACCCAGCTCCTCAAGGCGAAGCTCCGGGCCCTTCCTGTTGGGTGGACTCCCCAGACAGGCCCCCGCCCTCCGGCTCCAGTTGCTGATCCCATTTCTGGAGGACAGAAGCAGGAGTTAGCACCTTTCCCCAGCCCTGCCCCAGACAGCCCCCAACAAGGCTGGGAGGGGGGAAAAGCAGCCACCAGGCCGTCCACGCCCCCAGGTCAAACGCAATCCCCAGATGGAAGTCTTAGGACTCTGAGATGGAGGCTGTGAAGCAGGGGGCCTGGGCCCATCCTGCCGCCACCCACCCCAGTGGGGTCTCCTGGCTCAGAACCCACAGCCCCTGGCCTGCTCTGCCCCAAGACTCGCCGGGGCAACACCAGTGGGGGCACCCTGAGACCCGAGGGCAAAATTCACTGCTGTCAGGCAGGACACAGGAGGTCCTCCTCCCGCCCAGCCCTGGCCCCCAGTGGGTGCCCATCAGGCCCGGGCAGTGGGTCCCTCTCACCTGCGCAGGTGCAAGGCCCGCTTGGGCGGCTCCTCCTCTTCGTCCTCCTCTGATGGAGTTGGGGAGCCTCTTCCCAGCTGCCCTCCCTCGGCCAGCGGCTCGGCCCCCGCTTCCCTGCCACCTGTCCGCTGCTGTGGGAGGGTCAGGGTTTCACAGCAGGAACGCTTCCAGGCGCCCTCAGTCACTGGGCATGCCCTGCCTCGCACGCCCTCCCCACGTCTCTGCCTCCCCAAGCCCAATCTTTACATTCAAGATTGAACATGATTTTTTTGACACCTCTGGGAAATCTTTCCAGTCTCAAACCCGAGACAATAGCTTCCTCCTCTCTCCATACCCCACCCTTAACTCCCACAGCATCTGGCACTCCCCAGGTGACAGTCTGCCCCTTCTATCTTGTGTACTTCCCACCAAGAAGACCCTGCCAGAAATGTGTACCTGACAGACTTCTGCCATCCCAAGTCCTCCCATCCCTCAGTCCCTTGAGCCTTTAGAGCTGAACTGACACAGAGCATTCAGGTAGATACAGGAGTAGCCTTGGTCCAAATGGCCCCAAATGAGAGGACCAGACATAGCAGAACAAGAGACCAGACACAGGAGAACAGGTTAGGGTGCAATGGAAAGATGAACTTGCAAAGAGAGCCATCCAATGACAAAAAAGGTGTCTCAGAGATGGTGAACTCTTCATCTCTGGAGGTATGCAAGCTTTCAATCCAGTGCTGGAAGCCAGAACCCTCTCTTCACCATCTCACTCCAAGCAATCTCCAGCTACTCCCAGGAAACCACTGCCCCAAAGCATCAGACCCTCCTGAGAGCCCCAGAGAGCCCCGGAGTCACCCAAATCTTGGAGCAGGGGCATTTCACATCTCACGGCTGGTCCCATGAAAACATGAGGTGAGGAACATGTGCCCTAACACTGCCCTGCCCCTGCCCTGCCCAGTCCAGCAGGACCCAATGGCTGCCCTGTCTCGCTACCTCCTCACCTCTCCCCACTGCTCAGGACGAGCTTCATCTGCAGGAAAGCAGGCAGGGAGCCCCAGGCCAAGCACGTGGGTGTGAGCACTCCTCAGGGGGGCTGTGTGAGGCCGGGGCACAAAAGACCCGGGAGGCAGGTCCTGCAGGAGCCCCGGGGCCCCCCAGCCAGGCCGCACCGTCTCCAGCCGCAGCCGCAGCTCCGCCATCTCTTTCTGCTGCTCTCGCAGACGGTCACTCTATAGGACAAGGGCTGAGTGCTGATGGGGAGAGAGGCTCTGGCCGTAGGATGCAGGTGCCGGGATGGAGTGGGCAGGGATGGTGGGGGCAGGGGTACCGGGGCCACGGTGCCGGGGCAGCAGTACCAAGGCCAGGGGTGTTCACTGACAGGCAGAAACGTAGGAAACTGAAGAACCCTGCCCAGATGGGAACTCTCATACATACAGGGCTCAGCGGCCTGTAAAGGAGAGCACTGCCCACACACCCATTCCACGGACACAGAAGGGCAGCTCAGAGTGGGTGAGTGCCCCATGGACACACACCAGCCTCTAAGCCACCCCACGCTAGTTCAGGCAGAAGCTCTCACCCCACCTGCACGTCCCCTTATCACACCCCCTTCATCATTGTGAGCAGAGACCACGAGGAGCAGGGCCCACCCTGTCACGGCCTGGCTCCACTGACCCTCTCTGCTACCCCATCTCCCAACAGCACTTGTGGCCATCCCGCAAAGCTGAGCTGCTAGGCGGCTGCCCAAACTCAACCGCTCCGCTCTGTTCCTCACCTCCACACTCTGCTCACACGGGCACCCCCGTCTCAGCCTGTCTCCGGCCAGCCTGGCTAACTCCATCAGCTCAGACCTGCCACCCCCGGAACCTTCCCTGCACTGGAGAAGGGGGACCCACCTGCAGCTTGTACTGCTCCATAGCATCCTCCAAGGCTGCCAGAAAGTCTCGGTTCTCCTCCTCCAGCCGGGCCACCTGGGCCTGCAGGCTCAGCAGCTGCTGTGTGCCCTCCCCTTCCTGGGGCAGGAGAGAGGCTTCAGGACGAGCTGCCAGGGCAACTCCGAGGACACTGCCCCCAGTTCCCCAGCCCTGCCTGCAATGGGGCTCCAGACCCATGGTGGGGTGGGGACCCCAGACCACGCCTGGCCTGGGATACCCATGCAAGCCGTATAAGCTAGCTCTGATAATCAGTGATTATTCGCCTTATGAATTATAACATCACCACTATTACACTAGGAGCAAGTTTCTGGGCCTTCAGCTTGTTAGACATTCAGCCCTCACACACCCCCAAGGCTAAAAACTAACCTTATCCCCACTTTACAGATGGGGACCCCCAGGTGGGTGAGGTTAAGGAAAGTGACCAAGGTCATCAGCACAAGGGAATGAATGAATTTTTAGCGTGCTCTGCTAATGGACAAGCGGCAGGCCACGGCTACAGGCGTAGGGACCCTCTCCCCCGACCCCCCCACTCCGGCCCCGGGCCCCAGGGCCACCCAGCCCTTGGCCACCTGCTGCCCGCACGGCCCCCGTGCGGCCTGCTCCTCGGCGGAGGCGCTCTCGACGCCGCTGTCAGGCCCGGAGGCGGAACTCAGGGCACTGCGTTCGCCCTCGACGGTGCCCAGCCAGGCGCGCAGCTTGCGGGCGGCGGCGCCGGGCAGCCCGGGCTCGGCCTGCAGCTCGCGGAGGAGGCCGCAGGCGGCGGCGGCGCGGGCCCGGTAGCGTGCGCACTCGGCCCCCAGGCGGGCGGCGGCGGCGGCGGCTGGGACCGGGCCGCGGCGGCCGCGGTGGATGATGCGTGTCTCCGAGCGGTGCCGCGGAGGACCCCGCGCCCCAGCCGCCGCCTCGTCGGGCGCGCGCTCGGCCTCAGGCCGCCAGTTGACCGTGGCGCGGTTGCGGATGCTCTGGGCGCGGCTGGCGTAGTTGAGGGTGTTGAGGGTCTCGTCGAAGTCGCAGGCCGAGGGGCTGACGCAGGCCACCATGACGGTCTTGGCGTTCCCGCCCAGCGAGTCTTTGAGGATCCTGAGGGCGAAGCGGTCAGGGCCCCTCGCGCCAAGACCAAGCGTCCCGAGGCTCCCCCAAGGTTCCCCGAGGCTCCCCCGTGGTTCCTCGTGACTTCCCCGAGGCTCCCCAAGGCTTCCCCGTGGCTCCCCGACTCCCCGAGGCTCCCCCGGTGGTTCCCCGTAGCCCCCCGAGGCTCCCGCGGGCAGGCCCTGGGTACCCCCGGCTGCACTGGATGGCGTCTCCGCCCCGCCTGCGCCCGGGGCTCACCGCGTGATCTTGGAGTCGCGGTAGGGGATGTGGCTGCC
Source organism: Tamandua tetradactyla (assembly GCF_023851605.1). Lineage (NCBI taxonomy): Eukaryota > Metazoa > Chordata > Mammalia > Pilosa > Myrmecophagidae > Tamandua > Tamandua tetradactyla. The sequence continues at coordinate 97,670,104 of NC_135338.1, forward strand.
GCGGCGCTGCGGATCGGCCAGGGCGCTGATGACGTTGCCCAGGGCCAGGAGGCTGCTGTTGATCTGGATGCTCTCCCTAAGCCGCTCATCCGAGCCCCCCGTCTTGAGCACCCTCTCGGAGCCCGCCAGGTCCACGAAGTGGAACTTGGAGACCAGCAGCTGGCCGGCAGCGGGCCGGGGCAGGCGGCTGGGGGCGCGCCCGCGCTGCTCCAGGGTCACCGTGAAGACGGTGTGCGAGCGGCTGGAGAGGCGGTTGAGGTGCGTGGCGCCCGTGTGCCGCGCCGCATTGCCCATCTCCAGCAGGCTCAGCACCTCGTCCAGGCCCTCCACGTCCACCTCCTTCACCCCGCACAGCACTGTGGGCACAGCGGCTGTAAGCCCGGGCAGGCAGGCAGGACCAGCCCTCTTCCTGGCCCTGTCCATCCTGGTTTGGCCTTGAGAAGCTCCAGCATTCACCCCCAAACCGTGACCACCTCAAAGCCTTGCACCCTGGGTGCATGATTATAATACACTCCAGGGCTGGGGTCTCCTGAAACAAGTACTGCTCCCAGACAGGTGAGCCCCCCTCTGGGCAGGTGAGCCTCCCCAGGCCAGCTGGCCCACCTCAGTCCCCCTGGAGGAGGGGAGGGGGATTCCTACCAACATTCCCACGGTCATCCTCCCGGAGCTGGATGTCCCGGCTGGCAGTGCCCACCTCGAGCAGGTCGCGGAACTCTTCCTTGTACACTTCCAGGTAGGACACGTGCACCAGACAATCGAGCAGGTCATTCTCGTCGATGAGCTTGAAGGCCTCCGCCATGGCCCGTGGGATGATGCCCTGCTCGTCCTCATGGAGGGAGGCTGGGGAGACACCGCAGGGCCTCCTGCCACCGCGCCTGCAGCCGGCACCGCGCGAGACCCCCGCCAGCAGCTGGAGGAGGGGGCTCCAGAGTGGAGGAGGCAGCGGCAGAGGCCAGGCTGGGCTGGGCAGCCTGAACCAGGCAGGGCGCCAGGGTAGCCAGAGAACAGGTCAGGCAGCAAAACAGAACGACAGAGTTGGAAGGAACCTCTCCTGGTTCAACCAATCCACTGCACTCCTATAGAATATCAACACCCTTGACTTGACTCCTCCTGGGAACAGGGAGTTCATTACCACGGCCTGTGTGCTCTGTTATCTAAACGGTCCCCTTAAACTTATCCAGAAGAAGTAATCAGAGGGTGTTCAGAGCAGGGTTTTTTAAAACTTCAAAAAAAAATGCAAACAGCCTAAGTGTCTATCCTAAGACCCAGCGGCCATCCTGGTGACCCCGAGACCTGCAGCTTCCCTGCCCTTCCTCCCCAGATGCCCCAGAACTAGGCAGAGGGGCCCCATCTCTACATGGCAGTTGAGAAAGCCGCCCACCTCCAAGGACCGCCCTCCCATGGGCGCACCTGAGGCTTTTCCTGCCCAGCCTGTCCCCACTCTGGGCTGCAGACTCTGCCGCACCCTGCTCCCCCTCATCCAGCACCCCCAACTTCCTGCAGGGAATGCAGCGAAGGGACAGGGACAGACATTCAGGAGACCCTGAGGGCCGTCAGCAGGGTCACTCACCCACGCTGGCTTCCCCCATGGTGTACGTCTTCCCAGAGCCCGTCTGACCGTAGGCAAAGACGGTGGCGTTGAAGCCCTCGAAAAATGCCTCCAAGAGGGGCTGCACGCAGGCCTGGTACACAGCCTCCTGCCCCGAGTCCTCGGCCAGCACCATATGGAAGCCAAAGTGGCGGTCGCGGCCCAAGGTGACGCGGCCATGGCCCGGCTCCACGCGCAGGCAGCTGTGGTGCCCGTGCAGCAGCTCCTTGGGCAGCAGCGGGCGGACTCGCAGGGCCACCCTCACAGGGGCCTCCTCTGCCCCTGGTGCCCTCTGCGCCTCCAGCCCCATGTCCAGGGAGGGCTGCTTCGGGCCCTGCTGAGAGAGGGAGAGGCCCCTGCGTCAGGTGACTCGGAGCCAAGGCTAGCAGCGCCTGACCTTGGAGGGATGCAGGGGAAGGGTCAACGTCCAGGACACCCACCACACGCTGACCGGTTCCCAAATGCGGCAGGCACAGTAAAGTCCTACACAGTTCCTGTCACAGCCCCTTTCACTGGCAAAATAAGAGGCTAAATCCTCTGTTGACACCCCAGGGCTCCTGTGCTCCAGCTGCACCCTTCCCCTGTAACCCCGTCTCCCAGAAGACACCCCACCCCTTGCACACACACACACACACACACACACACACACACACACACACACACACACCAAGGAACTCCTTTCTTAACACGCACTGGATTTTCCAAAGTCAGCCTGTATCATATCACACATACCCCACCTTGCTTTCTTCAAAATACTCAGCCATTCCTTCAAGGCCAGGCCCTATCACCGCAGCCACCCAATCCCACCTAAGTATCTTTCGGGTCTCCCGATTCTCCCTGTGGCATTGTGCAGGCCTGCCAGGCCACCCACATCCTGCGGGGATTTTTACCAGCTTACCCCTTCCAAAGTGGGAGCCAGAAGCATCTTTCAAAAGAAAAAGTAAAGGCGACTGTGTCACTCCCCTGCATCACTGTCCCCTCCAAAGGCTCCCCACCGCCTTTAGGGTTCAAACCTTAACAGGCCCTGCCTCCCCTCCTGCTGTGCCCCAGCCCTTTCTCTGCCTGCAGCACCTCAGTGCAGCCATTGCCTCCTCCTCTTCAGGGCCCCAGGGAAGCTCAATCTGGGCTCCTCTGCCCCACCCCTCTCCCTCCCTCCCGCAACCCCCGTGGGTCCCCACCAGTCACTGCCACTCAGGGACTGCCAGGTTACCTGTTTGTACCCCCCACCACCCAGACCGGAGGCTGGACCACAGGGACCCTCCGTGCGCCCCTCGTGCTTATCTGAGCACCCAGCACAGGATGGGCACGTAGTAACTGCCCGATAAATACTGGTAGGTGGTGCTCATTCAAGGAACCGTCCCCATCCTCCCTCCTCATCCTGGTCCAGGCAGCCGCCTTCCCCCTCCCCACCCCCACTTTATTTTATTCGTCTTTAAAAAAATTCTCTCAGCACATATAACGGTTCTTTCGTCCATTCAATCATTCATGCACCCCTGCTGAGCGCCGGGCCCTGGGAACACGGTGGTTCCACGCAAGCCCCGCGGGGTGGGCTCCTCACCGCGCGCCGTCCCGCCGCTCCGCGCCCTGCTCCTCTCACAGTGCTCCGCGCCCTGCTCCCGGCACAGTGCTCCGCGCCCTGCTCCCGGCACAGTGCTCCGCGCGGCGAAGGCGCTCCGCCACCTCCACAGGCGCGTCGGGCCGAGAGTGGGCGATGGGCCCGGGACGAGGGTGCTCAGGAAGTTTGAAGAAGTGACTGTGAATGAGGACCCGACCCTCGCAGCCTCGGCGCCCGCTCCTCAGGCCCCCTTAGGGAAGGGGGCGGCCGCCGGCCCAGGAGGGGCCTCGGGGAGGCCGGGGCGCGCCGACGGGGGCTCCTCGTGCCGGGTCAGGGCTCCCGGGCGCCCCGGCTCGCGGAGCCTCCGGCCCAGGCCTGCGCAGGGACCGGGACGAGCGCGCCTCCCGCCAGCGCAGCCGAGCCGGGCACCCCGCGCCCCCGGCGCACACCCACCTGCTCGGAGCCGGCGCAGCCCCCCGGCGCGGGGTCAGGCGCGGAGCCCCGGCGCGGCGCGCTCAGATGCCGTCATCGGGACCCCCGCCCCCCCAAAACATCCCTCCGCTCACCCTCAGCTCCTCCCGCCTCGGATTCGGGCGGCGCCGGCAAGGCGGCCCGCCGACCGGGCGGGTGGGGGCGGGCCTAGGGGCGGGGCCTGGATCCGGGGGCGGGGCCGCCGCTTTCTCCCGGTCCCGCTCTCCGCCCCGGGCGGCTGCGGCCGTGCTGTGGTCCCAGCGCCCACTCCCGCTGGAGCCCGGGGACACCGCGATCGGCGCGGCCGGCCTGGTTCTCCGAGCTGGGGACACCCAAGCACCCATAGGGCGGGGCCCTTACGGTCTCAAAATGACAAGTTGCCGCAGATGAGGAGACAAAAGCTGACTAGAGGGTTGCAAAGGGAAGGCGGACTTTCCAACTTTTCCCGCCCTGCAAAGCGAGCTTGGATTTTCCAGTCCTGAGACTCTGGATAACAGTGAACTAAGGAAGAGCTGCTATTCGTCTATTCATTCATTCGTGCGCACAGGACCCCTCTCCCCCATGCCGCCCCTCTACCGCGATGCTCCCTGCACAGCAAAGAGCCTCTATCCTCTCTTTTTCTCCTCCCCTCTTTCTCCTCTGATTCCACTACCTCTTCTAGAGCTGGAAGGGATGATCCAGCCCCGTGAAGTCTTCCTGGGTGCGATGGACCCACGCTGCCCTGTGTGTGGGTCCTGGCTGCCCCTCTGCACCCACACCACGAAGAGTCCTGGGTGTGCCCTCCTCTCTGACCCAGGTGAGTGGATGAAGGCGGCCAGAGAAGGCGCTCACATGCGTGCCTTCCGGCAGGCCAGACGGAAAACAGGCCTGGCCCCACGGCTCTGTCTCCCCGTTTGGCATGGGCGTGAGATCCACTGGTCCATTTGTACGGGATTCGTTGGTGGGCCCCACTGACCCCCAGCCATGAGTTCCTGGATGGACAACTGCCCCTAGGAGGTGCCGTTGAGAGATGGGGGTACTGGGAAGTTCTTAGCCAACTTTACATGGGGAGGTTATTCTTTGGGCAAATGACCAGTGGAAACCTGGCAGAGGTGTTCATCCTGTGGCCACGTGGGCAGGTGCTGCCCTGGGACTGTCCCCTAACAGTTTATATTCCAGTGTGTCCTCTGTCATCACCCCCATTTCTCAAATCAGGCAAATCAGACCTGGAAAAGACCGAAAGACTTTTAAAAAGTGGTCCTAAATATGCTCAAAGAGCTAAAGGAAAATATAGACAAAAAACTAAGGAAATCAGGAAAGTGATAGATGAGCCAAAGAGAGTATCAATACAGAGATGGAATTTATGGAGAGGAGCAATTTTAAATCACAGTAACAGAAATTTTAAAGTTCCCTAGAGAGATTCAGTCCAGTTTGGAGCTGGCAGAAGAATCAGTGAACTCGAATTTAAGATCATTGAAACCACCCAGTCTGAAGAACAGAAAGGAAAGAGTGAAGAAAAGTGAACAGAGCCTTGCGAGCCTGTGGACACCATCGAGAGTGGCAACATATGCACATTGTGTGAGTCTCGGAAGGAGAAGAAACGGAGAAAGGGGCAGAGAGAATATTCAAAGAAATAATGGCTCAATACTTCCCAAATTTAATGAAAGGCATGAATACATTCATCCAAGATTCTCAGCAAATGCTGGAGAGGATAAACCAGACAGACCCACATGGGTAACATAAGAGCGGCAATAGTGGTTGGGGAGACTTCATATGTCAGAGAAGGAGGTGGAGTTAAAATTACAAGTACAGTAAATCACAGAGAAAATAAGATTGGAATTTTGAGGTTTTAGTAACATTTTAAAAATAATTTAGTGATGTTAGAGTTCATCGGAACCACCATGTAAATTGACCTGAGAAAGAAATACCCTTTTCCCAGCTCTGCGGCCAGCAGGTGTGGTACAATGCTGTCCACCAGCGAAGTCACATGGAATGAAATAGTAAGTCACAGAAGAGTACATGCGGTTCTACCTAAATAAAGTTCAAAGAATGGCAAACTGAATCACATTGTGATGGGTTATGTACATAAGAGGTGAATCTATAAAGAAAAGTCAAGAGGATGGCAGACATAAAATTCTGGATTGAGTTTTTTGGAGGGGGTGACAGAGTGGGAATACACAGGATGTGTTAAAGGTGACATGTTCTTAAGTTGAGCGGTGGGTATGCAGGTAGAAAGGCCACCACCGTTATGTCCCAGGGGGAGACCTGACCGATACAGGCTCAGTCCCTCTTCTTCAAACCGAGGACCCTCTGGAGAAGCCTGCTAACCACAATGAGATGCTGTTAAGGCATGTGGACGTTTTTATTGATTGGGGCTTATAGAAACGTTTGGAAGTATTTGAATCTTTAATTTGTGATCAACATTTAAATATTAAAAATAATTTGATTTATGCATTTTATAAGTTTTGATTGCGTATGAAATGTTTAAATGTTTAGGAACATTATGCTTTAATGCATTAAGCCCAAGTTGCAGAAGGTATCTTGGACATCGAGAATCCAGAAAAGTGTGAGAGAATAAAGTGGTGATGTGCTAATAAAGTGGATAAATGTGTGTTATCTGTTAGGGGAAAAGAAGACCTACACATAATGTATTGACTCTTTTTCCACTTCCAGGTGCTGTGTTTGAGTTGCTGGCACATTTTGTTAGCTGGAAAAGAGGGCAGGGTAATGTGTCTGGGGAAATACCTGCTGACCTTGGCACCCAGTCTGAAGTGTCTGCTGCGAGGTCTTCCTGGAGATACTGGGCGTGGAGGGGCCTTCGTATCCACAGGACCAAGAACTCTCACCCACGTGAGGCCTCCAGAGCCAAAAAAAAATCCCACGTCCCACCTAGAGCCAAGGAGGCATACTTCTGCCGTCTACAGTAGCTATTTTGCTCCCATTTTCAGCCAAAAAGTGTGAAGAAATACAGAGGGCCTGGCTCTCAGCACCTTGCTGAGTATTTCCATGGTAAAGAGAGACGTTAAGATTTGTTTGTTTCCTGGTCTGTCCTCTTCCATGCCCTGTCCCTGGCACCCTGGTCACGAGGGGTCAGGGCCTGGCAGCAGGAATGCTGATTACCGTGGCCTTGTCCAGGCCCCGGCCCCCTGGGCTGCCCGGAGGCAAGCTTCTCCTTCTGCTGGGCAGGACCTAGAAAGAGGAGCCACAGCGTGCTGCGGAGGACCGGACAGCGGATGTGGTGTCCAGGACCCAGGGAGGAGAGCAGTGTGGGTTTTTCTGGGCATTTCCCTCCGCCCACCCAGGCCTGAGGTCATTTCTCCTGCAGCTGCCCATGGGAGCCCTGCCAGGGCTCGGCTGGACTCTGCCTCCCCACCCCGTCCTGTCGGCTTTCAAAGCACTGTGTGCATCATGAAGGTGGCGCAGGAGGCCCAAGGCCTGGCTCAGGGTCCCAGCTGTGGCCACACCACGTGTGCATGTCCACAAGCCACTGCCCCTTCCCATTCAGGCATCCAAAATTGTGTCACCCAAAACTGTGACTCATTATATCAAAGATCCACCAGGGCCCCAGAGTTAATTCCTGGGAGCTCACGTCCTAGGTGTGCAGGAGAGTGGGGGTCAAAGCATGTGCGTGAGTATGAGGGGGCACTTGGGAGATGGCTGTGCATATGGGTTTCTAAAAGGCCATAATTATCTGGACACATTCTTGCGGCCACAGAGAAAAATAGCAAAAAAAGCAGGGTTTCTTTGGAAGCCTATTTAACATTACCTATCAGCATTTAAAATACACATACCCTTTCACCCAGTATGTCGCAGTTACACATTACAAATATATCCTACAGATATATCCACACACGTACATGAAGACATTTTTTATAAGGATATTTATTATACCACTGTTTGCAGTAGCAGAAAATGGGAAATCTGAAAGTCCTTCATTAGGAAACTAATGAAATCAATCACGGCTTATTATATTAGTCTGGGTTCTCTAGGGAAACAGAACTGACAGAATATATATATATATATATACACACACACACACATATATAGAATGCAAATATTATAAGTTTTGTTAATAGGAATTAGTCATATGATTATGGGAATGGGCAAAGTCCAAATTCAGCAGGCCATGCCACGAGCTGGCCACTCCAGTGAAGGCTCTCAGTGAAGTCCCCAGGAGAAGCTGGCTGTCTGAAGTGGCGGTGGAAGTCTTCCTTCTGACTGTGAAATCGTCACTTCTCATTGCTGAAGTCAGTCCCCTCAGCTGATTGTAGATGTCGTCAGCCATAGACGCGATCAACAATGATTTCAACCCAAGAAAAACCTCACAATAACAATCAGACCAGGCTTGCCTGAGCAAACAACTGGACACCACCCCCTGGCCACGCTGACACAAGCCCTTAGCCATCGCATACATCCTAATGTGAACTTACTACGTGGCCATTAAAAAGAACAAGGAGGATTTATAGGAACTAATATAAAAAGATGTCTACGATGAATTATTAAGAGAAAAAAAGCAGGCAAGTATAATACCCTATGGCTTGTGTAGACAAAGCTGTAGACAAGACTTGTACCTGTGGAGCCTGTAGCTGGAAGGAAACACAAGAAACTGGTCTATGGAACTGAGGAACTCAGGGAGTAAGACCTTCTTTTGCAATATCTAAAATTTTAAACTATATATGCATTTCCTCAACTTAACAAGGATTGGCATTGTTTCAAACAGGGTTTGGGATAAACTGCAGCCACCGAGTCTGTAGTCTACATAGTGCAGACAATAGGGTGAGAGGTCAGCATGGTCACCCCCTAGCCTTGGAGGTCGCACGATTCCGCGGGCGAATAGAAGGGTGAAGATTCGGGTGGGAGGCAACAGCGATGCACACGGCAGTGCGGTGGTGAGCAGGGGCCGGGCCGGGGCCAGGCCGTGGGAGGCAGTGAGCATCCACAAAGCGACACAATTGAAATGTATGCACGGGAGCTTTGCAGCTGATGGTCCGCCACAGTGATGAGCCAGGAGCCCACACACTCCTCTGAGGCCCGGCGCTAAGATGTGCCAAGATCTCCTGTCGGGACCTTCGGGTAGGTGGCAGTGCCCGCTGTCCACAGATGACAGGTCTGAATTTTGAAAACTGCCGATTGACATTTGACAAGTTCCGTGAAAGAAGTGCGAGACCAAGTGAGATAATTACTCTTTTAGTAGAAATTAAGACAGAGTCGGGAGGCTGCTGCTTTGGGACTTTTAAAAACAAAAAGGCTCTGACTGCTGAGCTCAAAAAAAGATGCTATGAAGTGTGCGCGGTGGCAGGGTCTCCGACGCCACCTTGGGGAAGTCAGCTTCCGCCGGCGGCGTGTGGGCTGCTCATTGCACCCGCGGGGCTCAGCTCTTCTTGCGCCCGGGGCTGCCCTGCGCGCGCGCGGCCACGGGCTCCAGGACGCTGGGCCGGAAGAAGCTGTCGCTGACCCTGCGCGCCGGCCTCTCGCGGGGCCCGGCCGGGAAACCCCGGCGCGGCCCGGCGGGCGGCTCGTCCTCTTCGTCCTGCCCCGGACCCGAGGGCGCGCTGGGACCCCGGGCGCTGCGCAGGCCGCTGCGGTGCTGCGCGGGCGGCAGGGAGGCCAGGTCCCGGAACTCGCTCTCCGGCTCCATCAGCGACAGCCTGGGGAGCTGGGGGACAGCGCGGCCGCCTTAGGCTCCGACTGGGCCCTCGCCCCCCGCCCTTCCCCACGCGGCCCTCTGGGACCCTCGCGCTCATCCTCCCCAGGGGCCGCCTGCCAGAGGATCAGTCACGGCCTAAGAAGCGCGTGGGCCAGGAGCCCCTGCATGCAGGCGACAGGGAACACCCCTGAGGCACCCGCAGGTCCGGTTCCGGATCCCGGGGAGCTCCCTCGGGGGAGAGGGGGTGACAGCGGCTCTGTCCCTGCCGGCCCGTTGGCGCCTCTGTGCAAAGGGGAGCGGGCTGGCTGGCCATGCCCCTGGCAAGTCACCGAGTGCCCTTGCCCTCGACAGCTCTGGACACTGGGGATTGGAGGAGGGTCTCCAGGCAGGTCTGGGGAGTGGGGGGTGAGGTGGCGGCTCCTTCAGTCAAGTCTCCTTCATCCGTCCCCACTCAGCTGCCGAGGTGGCCCGAGGAGGGACTCACCGGCACGTACTGCACCACCGTGTCCACCACGTTGTCAGTCACGCCCTTCAGGGCGTCCGACAAGGACATGGCCCTCCTCTTGGCAGCGTCGGTGCGGGCGGGCGTGAGGTGCAGCAGCCTCCCGGCCGCACCCAGCACAGCCGCGGGTGCCCAGGTCACCGCTGAGATGGTGCCCTGCAGGGTCGCCAGCAGGGCCCGCGCTGTGCTGCCCACCAGGCCTGGGGGGCCAGCCGGGGCTGCCACCTATGGGCCGGAGTGGGGTCAGCGGGGCCAGTAGGGCCAGGCCTCCTACAGGGAGCCCCTCCCTCCCCAGCCGCAGCGTGAGAGGGGAAGGGACTTAGGCTGGGTTCCCTCACGGGCTCTGCTGCTAGCTGTGTGGCCTTGAGCAGGTTACTTCCCCTCTCTGAGCCTCAGTTTCTTCATCTGCAAAATGGGGACAGTGCTCTGCCCCCTGTCTGTCTTACCGGGTGCTGCTAAGGTCAACTGAGAGAGGGACGTAGAAGAGCCCTGTGACTGGGTTCCTGGAGCTGGGTGAGGGGGGCCGCCGTGCACCCCCGTGCACCCCTGTGGGTTGTGGGAGCTGGAGGCTCGCCTCCCCGACACCACGCTGCCCCTCACCTCACTGAGTTTGTTCTTCTCAGCCTCCACTTCCTCCTCCTCCTCCTGCCCCACCTCGTCCCCCTCTGAGTCGCTCTGTGGGTCCTGGGCCTCCTCCTGGGTGGCGGCGAGGTGATGTAGCCAGGGCACCTGCGCCGTGCTCTGCCTCCGGGCCACTGCCTGGGCCAGGCTGCTCTGAGGGCGGAAGGCGAAGGGTGCGGTGCTGGCCTCACCGGGCAGCCCCCACAGACCCCACCCCGAGGGTCTGGAGGGGGCAGACCCTGGCAGCAGCAGACTTTTCTTAAAGTGCAAACAGCTTTAGGGTACTGTCCTCTGCACTTCTCAGGTATGTACCTGGGCACCCACCTCCAGACTGAACCCCCAAAGGCCCCCTGTACCCCCACCCAGCCAGCACGCCCTCAAGCATGGCCACAGTTCTGACCTCTATCACTATGGGCTAGCTTGGCCTGTTTTGAGCTTCATATAAATGGAATCAAACCGTCTGTATTTCTTTCATGAATATCCTTTTTTGGAATTTCAGCCACCTGCCTGTTTATAGGGGTCGCTCCTGCTTGTTCGTTTCTATGTAATATTCCACTATGCGAATAAACCCCAGCTTATTCACCTCTGCTTGTGTTGTTTCCAGTTCTTGGCTAAGAATACAAGTGATGTGACTGTTTTCGTACATGTCTTTTGGGGGACCCAAGTGTGTGTTTCGGTTGGGTACACACACCAAGGATGGGAACTGCTGGGGCAGGGGACTTGCACGGGATTAGCTTTAGTTGATGGTCCTTGCATTTCTTTGAAAAGTGAAAAAATGAAGTGGGCCAGAGCGTGCCCATGGGAAAAAATGGACCTAAGCAGGTGGGCTGGTGTCCCCTGACACCAGTTCATTCAAAACCTCTAGGGACATCCTCCCCCACCCCCCAGGGCCTCCATGGGGTGCAACTTCAAAGCATTATTCTATTCCATGGGAACGACAGTGCCTGAGGTCGCAGGGGTGGCCGGGGGTGTGAGGGGCGGCCTTGGTTCTCATTAGTAACGGGTCCTTGGTGCTGGCTGACAAGGAAGGAGCAGGAGAAGAGGGGGGCTGGTCCTGCTTATCCGCTAGAGCCTCAGCACCTCACCATGTGCTTGAGTGAAGGGTCCAGCCCGACGATGCTTTTGAAAGTAGCATCCTAATAACGGATGGAAGTGGTTATCTTGTTTGCTGGCCTTAATGCTTCGTGTTGTCTTTATGTCCCTTTCTGTTGTTGTTGTTTTGTACACGGGCAGGCGCCAGGAGGCAAGAAGTCTGCCTGCTGAGCCGCCGTGGCCCGCCCTATTTCCTGTTTTGGCCTTAGTTTCTTACTGAGTTTCTTATTTAAAAAATCTAGCCTATGGAGGGAACTGCCTGAAAATGTAGTGCTGTGTTCCAGTAGCCATGTTTCTTGATGATGATTGAACAATGATATAGCTTTCACAATGAGACTCTGTGAATGTGAAAACCTTATCTCTGATGCTCCTTTTATCTACTATATCAACAGAAGAGTAGAACATATGGAATAAAAATAAATAACAGGGGGAACAAATGTTAAAATAAATTTAGTTTGAAATGCTAGTGGTAAATGAAAGCGAGGGGTAAGGGGTATGGTATGTATAATCTTTTTTTTCTCTATTATCGTTTTATTTCTTTTTCTGTTGTCTTTTTCTTTTTCTAAATCGATGCAAATGTTCTAAGAAATGATGAATATGCAACTATGTGATGATATTAAGAATTACTGATTGTATATGTAGAATGGAATGATATCTTAATGTTTTGTTTGTTTTTTTAAATTAATATAAAAAAGTTAAAAAAAAAATCCAGCCTATCTGTATTAGAGAGGCTGGCAGGAACTGCCTGAAAATGTGGAGCTGTGTTCCAGTAGCCGTTTCTTGAAGACGATTGTATAATGATACAGCTTTTGCAGTGTGACTGTGTGATTGTGAAAATCTTGTGTCTGATGTTCCTTTTATCTATGGTATGGACAGATGAGTAAAAAATATGGATAAAAATAAACAAATAGTAGGGGGAACAAATAAAATAAATTGAGTAGATTGAAATACTAGTGATCAATGAAAGGGAGTGATAAGGGGTATAGGAAAAATAATAGGGGGAACAAAGGATAAAATATATTGGGTAGATGGAAATACTGGTAGTCAATGAGAGGGAGGGGTAAAGGGTACGAGTTTTTTCTTCTTTCTTTTAATTTCTTTTTCTGGAGTGATGCAAATGTTCTAGGAAATGATCACAGTGATGAATATACGACTACGTGATGATATTGTGAGCCACTGATTGTCCACCAAGCATGGAATGTTCATATATTAAGAATGTGCACGTTTGTATGTTGTTTGGTTGGGTCAAAAGTATATATATATTTTTTAAAAAGCACCACAGCAACAAAAAAATCCAGCCTGTCTCTACTGAAGTTCACAGACAGGTGGGGTGGGGTAGGGGCGGCCCCACCTGAGTGTAGAAGAGCCGCTTTACCTTGGGGACAGCGGGAAGGCGCTCGGAACACTCCGGAGAGGAACTGAGAAGCCTGGGGGTGGTCAGGGGCCCAGGCAGGCGGGGCGCTCTCCCTGACACCATGGATTTTGTGCTTTGTTTATTGCAGGGTGATGCTCCCACTTGGAGGAGTGATAGCAGATGGGGTCTCTGCTCCCTCATAGGCGGGAAGACCTACTTGGGGGCTGAAGGCTGAAGTGGGACTGGGAGACAGAATGGGGGCGAAAGAGGTGGTGGGGTGGGACCCCTGGCAAGGCAAGCCTGCCCATCTCATAGCCTGTCCTTTCTCTTCCCCAGGACCTAGGGCACTAGCCCTACTCTTGTCCTTAGATCTGACACCCCAGCCCAGCCTAAAAGGAAAGAAGGGGGGTGGGTGAGAGGCCCGGACGCCTTCACTGCCCAGGAGCTCCAGGGCAGGGCCCGGTCAGAGCTGAGGGCGAGCACTCACCAGGGGGGCCACGCCAGGGATCCACATGGCCAGCGCGTGGCCCTGCTTCAGCGCCCAGGCTGTGGTCCGGAAGGTGTGTCGAGAGAGGGTGTCGGCAAGAGCCCCAACCCTACTCACAAGGCTTGGCTTGGCCTTGGGAGGCTCTTGCTGAGTCCATTGGGGTCCAGAAGCAGGGACTGGGGAGGGGGGTCGGGAGAAGACGAGGAAGCAGATCAGAGAGGGGGCTGGGAAAATCGGGCTGCGTCCAGGGCTGGACAGCTGTGTCCTGGGTCTACCCCAAGCTCACCATCAGTCTGGGCAACTCAGCTTCCCCATTTACAGATGGAGGGGAGGATCTGATGATTATGGATCCATCTGAAAATCCTGCTGGAGGAGCCCCTGCCATTTCCCACTGATTCCCAGGTAATTTGGGAGATCACCTTGCCCATAAGGGTGGCTCTCCCTGGCCCCTCTCGGCAGGTACCTGGCTCCTCTTCGTCTGGAGGGAGTAGGAGCTCCACTGCCTTCTCAAGGCCGCCCAGCGCCAAGTCGGCCCCACCAGAGGCCAGCCGGCCAGCGCGGGTGTTGGCAGCAAACTCGGCGGTGTCTTTGGCCAGACCCCAGGCCAGCTCGCAGCTGGCCAGCGCAGCCCCCAGGACCTTGTCCGACGTGCTGGCGATGGGCCCGCTGATGCTGTTCCTGGCGCTGCGCAGGCGGGTGGAGATGGTGCCCTTCAGCTCGGAGGCAATCTGGGGAGGGGGCGTCACACACATGGATCTCGCAGACCCTGCAAGGGCCAGCCTCCCAGCGCCCCAGGCCCGGGGCCCAGCTCCAGGAAGACCTCCCTGACAGAGCCCACCGGCTGGCGAGAACATCTGCGCCCTGAATTAAGATGGGCTTTAAAGGAAAGGGCCGAACCGTCCCCGCGCCCGGCGCCCGGATCTCCTGGCTGTTGGCCCTTCCCACCCCGTGGGGCAGCCCGAGAAGCCACCTCCCTGCGATGCCCGAGAACACGGAACACGTGTCCGCCTCCGGATTCCCGCGCTGTTTCCGCTGCCCTTCCCTCGGAAGGCTGCTCACACTCCGTCTGCGTTTATACTGATTCCCGGACTTGCTTTATCTTCCTACAAGTTCTGTATTAGATCAATTTACTTGTCTTTCTCTCCTATCCGTCCGGTTGCCTCTTTGTAATCTAGCCATTGCCGTCACCTGGATGGGTGGGGAGTGAAGGGCGCAGACCTCGGAGCCAAACCGACTCAATTCGCGTGGCCCTGCTGGAAGATGCGTGGCGGAGGGACCTGACTAGTTTTCCTATATGCTAAAAGGGGATCACAACCCCTTAGCCCGGAGAGCTGACAGAAGGATCCAGTGGGGCTCTGTAAGGCACGTGCTCTTACACGTGGCTCAGGAAAGGCTTGTGAGCTGGGCAGAGAGTCGGTCAGTGAAATGGAGGAGGTGAGGGACTGAGATGAGTCCCCAAAAGCACCCAGCATGGGCCCTGTTTGCAGCAACCACCCAAGACCCATGTGGCCAGTTGGTGTGACCTTTTTGGTCTTGTTGTCCCTAAAGGGTTGGAGCTTGAGGACGGGGACCTGTAATCCTGGGACCCACGTGCGTCACCCATGACCTTAGGAGCTGTAGGCCCAGTGCAGGCGCCGCAAACTCCAGATCCCAGGATCAGGGTGTCAGGAGACAGTGGGAGCCACCCCACGCCCTGGTTGGGGTTTGCCTATGGATGAGGGAGAAAGTCGTGTGGCTTTGGGGGGAGGTGTACTCCTCCAGCCTCCGCAAGGATTTTTTCTAACATTTTTTACTGTGAAACATAGCATATATGCAGGAAAGGGATAAATTTAAAAGTACAGTTTAACAAGTAGTTATAGAGCAAACTTCAAAGTACGGTAAGGGTTACAGTGCCACACTGTCGGGTATGTCCTTCTAGCTTTTCTAATACACTGGAGACTAACAAGAATTTTCAGTATAGTGATCCAGTGGTCACAATCGTTTGTCAGATCCTGTCTTCTCTGGCACACCTCCTCCCTCTCCTTTGATCCTTCTCCCAGTCTTCAAGGACATCAGGGCAATCACCATTCTAACTTCTTCACGTTGAAAAGGGGTGTTGACATTATGGGATTGGGGGATACAACTGGTCGAGGCTCCTGGAGAAACTGATGCCTCTGGGTTTCAGGGCTTATCTGGCCTAGGAACCATCTGGAGGTTTTAAGTTTCTGAAAACTGAACTTAGTGAGTGAAGCTTTCACAGAGTCTCAGATAGAGGGTGTTCTTTAGGGTTTTCAGGAATATGTTGATGGGGCTTGGCATACCATGGCAATTAGCAACATCTAGCTGAAGTTCACAGGTATCTGACAGAGAAGCAAAGCAAAGTGGTGGCGGCAGCAGCTGGCGGCCTCTCCTCCCCTCCGGCTGGAGGAGGAAGCAATGACAAGAGTGGGGGAGCGGGGGAAAGGGAAGGGGCTTACCTTTTCCGGAGGGTACTGGAGGGCCGGAACCTTTTCCTCCAGGTGGTCCAGGCCTCGGCAGGCCAGCTCATTAGCGGCTGTGACTGGAAGCAGAGGCCAGTTTGGGGTGAGCCCTGCACCCTAAAGTGAGAACCAGCAGCGGCCTCGGTGCCAGGGAGACCCCCGATCCCTCAGCTCGGCTCTCCTCCAAGCACCCCTGACCCCAGGGTCCTCTGCCCTCCCCATCACCCCACGCACTGTGACCCCTCGAGGCCAGGGTGGGTTCCTTTCACGGTGGGGGACCCTGCAGAGAGTCGCCTGCCCCAAAGCCGGCGCCCCTTCTGCACGGACACGTGGCTTCTGCTGCACCTCACCAGCTCCTCGGCTGGGTGGATAAAGGTGTCCACCTCGCAGGTTGTGGGGGGAAGTGACAAACTGCATGCGCCACCCACCAATACTGTCTCTGCCCCGTCACTTCCCTCCCCGCTGCTCTGGGGCTCTGGGTGGGCTTAGGGAGGACAGCAGGGGTGGGCGAGTGGGGGTGGGGCAGGGGCCCTGGCACAGGCCCCGGACTGAGCAGACCCTTCCTTTAAACCACTGCGCGTCGAGCACATGGGGTCTGAACAGCGGCACAGGGAGAGAGGTGCTGCTCCCGGAGGGCAGGGCCAGCCCCTGCAGAGGCAAATACTTCGAGGGGGCGCTGCCCAGGGACGGCGGAGGGCAAGTGCCCTGCAGTCAGAGCACGGGGACTGCAGCTTTAAAGGACACAGCTATGTTCTCATGTATTAGTGACCCAGATACACTTTTCTTCACAAAATTCTTGAGCAGCAGAGACAGGATGAGTGGAGCATCTTCTGATTGGGCGAAACTAGATCCAGCGAATTTACTGGAGGGGGCTGCAGGCAGGGAAGCTGGCCCAAGTCCTGGCCTCTCCATTGCTATGCAGAATCCTCAGATGCCCATAACTGTCTAATTAGGATAATGGAATGCTCTCGACTTGTGGGCTTTGCTGGAATTTCCCTTCTTTTCCCTGCCCTGGAGACCACAATTTCAAATGAGGCATAACAATTTGACGGGGGGCAGGCCTGTCCATGAGCATGGACAGATGCCCTCAGCCTCTACCACCCCTGCCTGTTGCAAACTGGTACCATTAGCTGCTGGGCCAGAGGGCTTTGCCCTCTCCCTCCCAGCAGCACTGCCAGCCCTGCCAGCCACCCTAGCGCCTGCTGCCCCTGCCTCTGCACCAGCCTCTGCTAGCTCCTGATGCTGCTGCTGGTGCTGCTGGATTTGAACCTGGTCTGCCATGAGATCCCCTCCTACCACCTCCCACACATCTCTGCCCGTCCCTTCCCTCTGCCCATTCTTGACCCATCGTTGTCATTCTAGGAAATGCCAGTGGGGCAACAGATGCCTTAGAAGACCATGCCATGGAATGCAGGCAAGTAGTTTTGCGTATGGGCAGACAGACAAGCAAGTTATCAGCAGACAGATGACAGACAGCAGACAGACTGGCAGTGTCGGTGAACAGACAGCAGGCCAAGGGCCGTGGGAACTCACACTGGGTGGACAGCCGGCGGACCACTGGCTCCATGCCCCATGCAGCCAAGGCACCGGCGCCCTGCACGCCCTTCTCGTAGGCACCGCACACAGAGGCCACCAGGGGGTGGGCCTCCTTGGTGCTGGTGTAGGTCTTCTGGATGCACTCACGTGTGCCGCTCACCACCGGCAGCTGCAGGACCCGCTGCAGCACATTCTCCTGCTCCTGGCTCGGAAGGAAGGGGGGAGGTATTCAAGCTGCCCCACCTCCCTCTCCTGCCTCCCCGTGCTGTGGAGCCCCTCAGTGGGGCTCGGTCAAGTCCAAGTGAGGGACCAAGACCAGAAGGGTCTCTGGAGGCCCCGACCACAGTGTGGAGGTACTGGCAGGAGACAATGAGGGCCAGCCCGCCATGATCTCCTGGTCGCTGCCCAGGCTCTGCAGAGCTGCAGAGGCAATCTCGGTCCTCCAAAGGCCAAGCCAGCATCCGTCCCATCTTCCACCCCACCTCAAAGTCTCCAATCCACACTCCCATGCAAACTTCCTGGTAGAAAGCAAGTGCTGTCATCCTACTTGTCCAGAATGCAGTCCACCCCACATTGGTGGCTTCCCTTACGCATTTTTCCGGCCTTTCTGAGATGCTGCCTCCCGGCCTGTGTCTGTTAGTCCCACTGCCTGGAAAGCTCACCTTCCCTCCCAAATCCCTCCCTGCCTGGCCGAGCTGCTCACTTAAGACTCAGCTTAGCCATCAAGTCTTCTGGAAGGCTTCCTGACTCCTCTCCCAGCAGAAGCCACACACCCCCCTTTCTCCCCTGGGCTGGTGCTACATTCGTCACACCGTGCCGTGATCGTGTGTCTCCCTGCCTGGCTCTTATAGCTTATATTCCTGGTTAATTGACCTTCATATCTTAGCTATTTGTGTCCTCGCTACCTTTGCAGGGGGACTACTGGAGGAACTGAAAAGACGCATCCTTGAGGCACACATACGTGCCCTTGTCGTCCCTATATCCCAGCACCTGGCATAATGCCTGGCACAGTAATATTAGCTGAGTAAATGAATTGCCTTCAGGGATGCACCTTTCAGAATCTGATTGCTTAGATCTGCCCAAATGTAAAGAATCACAGAATCTTAGGCCTCGAGGGGACTCAGCGGCAAGAATCATTTACACAGTTTCCCTGGTAGCCATATTTGAATGCCACCTATGATGGGCGCTCACCCCTTCCCAGAATGGCCTGTGCCCCTGTTGGACAGCTTTGCTGAGCTGAAATCACCTTGTCCTGCCCTCTTGAACGACACAGAGAAAATCTATTTCATCATTCATGGGTCAGCCCCTCACATATTTGAAGGCAAATATGTCTCCCTTTAAAGGTCCCTTCTCCATGCTTAATAGTTCCTAATTTCGTTTACAAACTGTTCACCATCCTGCTCTGGTGACCCCTCCACTGGACAAGTCATAGTTTGAGATTGTTTTCCTAAAAATATAGTGTCCAAACTTGAAGACAGCATTTCAGGCGTGGGCTGCGCATGTGAGGCATAGGAGAACTGTCACATCTCATTATTGCTGTCCTCTCATTATGTATTTTCACTTTTGTGCAGCAGTCACATAATTAAACTTTAGGTCACCTAGGAAATAAAAAACACTAGTCTTTGAGTAAAGGAATGTAGACTCTAGTCATGCAGGGGGGAAGTATATCTACATTTACTTGATGTAATTATGCTCCAGGATCAGATATGGGTGCCTTAGTGATCAACCTCTGAGGTCAGCATTCTCACCACCATTCTGTCGATGAGGAAACTGGGACTCAGAGGTGTTAAGTGACTTATCTAAGATCACACAGCTAATAAGTGGCATAGCTGCAATTCCAATTCAGGTCTGAAATGGCACGATATCTTGGATTTGCTTCAAGGTAACGCAAGGGGGAGAGTAGTTGGAGGTGTGGTTAAGGCAGGACTAGCCATGGGTAAATGCTTGTTGGAGCTTGGAAGGGCACATGGAGATTGAGTATATTCTTGTGTCTACTCTTATGAATGTTAAGAATTTTCCATGTAAGAAGCAGAAAGATAAAAATTCTCGGATTTGACGTGGAAGCTCGCGCTCTCTCTGTAGCTTTGGGTGTGGCACTGCTGCCTGGCTCTGCTCTGGAAGTGAGGATCCAGCCTGATGTGTTTTTAGGAGACTGAGCTAGAAGGACTGTGAAGGAGACCCATACAGACCCTAGACAGGGCAGGCCGCAATATTTTAACTTTCCATCCTGCAAACGAGTTTGGAAATTGAACTAGAAAAAGACTATGATTGTACAATAAGAAAACTTTCTTTAACATTTTGTACAGTCTTCAGGAGTTGTTTCGTGCCAAGCTAAAGGGGGAAGAAGTCCTGGGAAGGGAATAGACAGCCGTCTATTAGGATGGCTTACCTATGCACCAGACCTCTCCATACTCCACTTATGATTCCATATAAAATTTGACACAGTGATTCCTAGTGAGAAGGTTAGTTAAGGCCTAACTTGGGACAAGATGGATACATCTGGGTTCACAATTTTTATGTTTCATAAGCTATCTGAACCGCGCCTGAGTCGGAGAGGCCTTGCCCAGAGGCATTAGGCACACCTAGACGTGTCGAAACCACTCCAAGTCACAACAAAAACCAGGTCAGAGACATAAGAGTGGACACGCTGAACCCCCACCCCTGTCCACATACAGCAGCACAGGCCGTGCCCCAGGTGACCCCAGGAACGTCATGCACGTAGGCCACAACCTGAACGCCGCCCTTGGAGTTTAGAATGCAGCGGCTCGGGGTGGCTCTCACCGAGTGTGCGTTCAGCCTGGGGTGGACAGAGCATGGGCTTCTGCTTCAGGGTGCAGAGCGCAACAGTTCACTTCCCTTCCACCCCCTCCCAGCGAGCGCTCCTGGCCCTTTTCCTCTAAGGTGCTCAGTTTGCTTTTTTTTCCTTCTTTTCAGTTCCTCCAATAGTCCCCTGCAAAAGGTAGCGAGGACAAGAATAGCTCAGATCTGAAGGTCAATTAACTAGGAGTATAAGCTGGACATGTCTTGCTCTACACCCCCTGAACCTCTCTTCCCGCCTGCTCCTGCCTTTCCTGCAGCCCACACCCTGCCCCACAGGAGCCCGAGTCACTCACAGGGAGGTCTCCATCCGGCACCGTTAGGCTCTTGTTGACTTCCATCCGGCTCCTCGAGCTGTGAAGCAGAAGGTGCAGCTTCCTGAGAAAGCCCCCTGGCTTGAGAACCAGAGAACCAATTCCCTACTTCTCATGGTCATCAGCTGCCTGGACAGCCAATTTCCCAGAACAGAAGGCCAGGTGGCGGGTGAATGTCCCAGACAAGAGGCTATTCCTTAAAGTCCCATAGGGAGCAGTTGCTCCACTGCCCACTTGTTGAGACTAATGCTTCTTAACAGAACTCAGGGTAAGAAATGAAGACTGAAGATAAGAGATAGCTTTTAGGGTGCAAGATAGTACAGCGGTAGAATTCTCGCCTGCCATGTGGGAGACCTACGCACTTTGATTCCCCATCTACGCACTTTCCCAAGACAAACAAGCAAAACTAGCAAAGGAAAAAAAACAAGCAACAAAAATTCAAGAAATGGTGCTGCAATACCGGGATACACACATGGAAAAATAATGAAATGTGACCCCCGCCATACAGCATACAAAAAAAAAAAAAAGAGATGGCCTTTAGATGAAGTCTAGGGGCTCTGAAATGAGGGTACAAAGAAGACTGAAAGAAGTTCCAGCTTTAGTCAATTTGATGAGAAAGCTCTGGGTTAATTCCTCTATTTCTAAGCAAGCATGCCTGCCAGTCCTTTCCCCTACACTCGACCAGGTGAGAAAGTCTTCACTCTTAAAGCCAGCTGGTTCAGCTGAGTCTTGGAGAAGTCATGGGCCCCAGAAAGTCATCCCTCTTGAATTCTCTCTCCCTCAGTGGTCCTCCTGCAGATCACCCTACACCCAGCAAACCTTCCCAGGAGATCCTTACCCTTAGCTTCTTTCTTTTTACTCAGAAACAACCCACGTAAGGTGAGTCCCCTAGGACCCCAAGCAGCTGCTCCCACACGCGCTGCAGCTGACCTGCCTCCGCCGCTCGAGTCCCAGGATGTAGAGGTCTCCTCGGGTAGTGAAGCTTCCATTTGTTCTGGGGAGTCTTGGGCAACGCTACACCTCCCAGCTGGGGGAGGGCAGAGAGAAGAGAAAGCTGGGCCAGCCGGTTGCCGTGGTTATTTGACCCAGGGTCCCTGGGGGCATACCCTAACTTCTGCAGGGAGATTTAGCTAACCAGGAGGTGGATCTCAGAGCTGAAGGAATGCCAGGCTCCGAGGACTTATTTCAAGAACCATGAAATATTGGTTCTGTAACATGTTTCTGGTCTCCAACTCTCAAAATCCTGTTTTCCAGAAAGATGGTGTTGGGATATATGTCATTAAACTCACAAGATGGGAAGTTCTATGGAATTTTTATCATCTTTGGCTCTTTTTCCACAGAGGAGCCTCTCTGGAAGTTTTTAATCCAGTTCTCTCATCTTTGATTATTTACTAACAAGAGTGAATTTTTCAACAGTAAGATTTAAATTTACCCAAGGGCGAAGTTCACCTAAATATTCTACATTTCTATCATGGACATAAAATTGTTCTCAGTGGAAAAGAGAACCAAAGCTGGGGGTTGAGTCCTGGGCAATCCACCTTTGAGGGAAAAAATTCAACCTCTGTCAATTCCTAGAGTGCAAGAAAGTTTACTGAATTTTACCTGGCCTAAGATTCCACCCAAATGTGCAGTGGGAGAGTCAAATGGATTTTGTTCTCTTAAGTCTGGAGAAGAATTGACCAGGATCCTATTACTGATCATTTGTACCTAGGTAGTCAGAAACTATCACCGCCCATCCCTTCTTTAGTGAAAAATCAGGCAAGCACCCAAGTTCTACTTTCTGGCTTCAAACACGATGGGGCACTGTGGTGTACGTCATAGTTTTCAGACCCTCTACGAAGGGCCTCAATTAAAAAGGGGAATAGGTGGAAAAACTTATTTTCCTTGTTGTTGGTAGAATTTTATCTATTGTTGACTCCCTGCTAAGTTGTATGCCATGGGCAACAGGGGAATGAGGCAGGGGGTGGGGGAAAACAGTGCTTTACGATACAGACTTGATGATAAACTCAATATCTGTTACACAATAAAACAGGGAACGAAGTCAGGAAAGGGAGGGGACAATCAAGCAAGGAGCCTCTAAAAGGAGTAATAAATATGTGATTAATTTAGTATTTATCCAACCTGGGCTTTAAAAAAAAAAAGTGTGATGGAGAGGGGGGGAAGAAGTATCTAGAATGGCCTCTGCCCTCATTTCAAGAATCAGCACAAATCACAGGAAGGCTGTGTTTGGAGAGCAACCTGAGTCAAAGGGCAGTTTTCAGCCTTGGAGTAGTGGCTTTGAGCCAAAGGGAGTATAGGACTTCGTGCCTGAAAGCCTGCTGGCAAAGGCAATCCCTTGGCTGCTTCAGCTGGCAGTCCAGAATGTGGGTGAAAGGTGAGGAGTGGTGAAAGAGCCTAGGAGAATCCCTAGGGGAGAGGGAGGAGTCAGGTCTCCAGCAGCAGCTTGATGGGCACAGAAAAATCTTGTTTCCTTGCCCATCTCTACTCCCCAACCCACAAGAGTAGGGACCTTGGCCATCTGTTCACACGTGGATCCCCATTACCAAGCATAGCACACAAACATTCCACGTTGAAGAAATAATTAGGCAGTAATGTTCAGATGTGAGCGTGCTGGCCTGTTACATCTCTAGGAACATCTTGGTTTTTAGAATCTCTCATAAAAGTGGAGGCTCGGGGTCGGGAGGGTTGGCTAGAAAGGAGAAAGATGCATGGGGAAGGAGGTCAGGGACATCATTAAGGTTTACCAATTCTAGAGGACATGCTATTTCCCAAACTCCCTGCCATTTGCCCTAAATTTAAGAGACAAAAGTACCAAGATGGATGCCTCTATAATATGCCAGTGCAAATTCAAATCAGACTTGTCCAGGCAGGAGCCAGATCACCATCGCCAGGTTGCTGCAGAGGACCCTCTTCAGGTTAGCCATTTGGATGCGCTCATCTTAGAGGGCCTGTTCAGTCTGATGGCTCTACATCTACATCTTTCTCACCATTATCCTAGTCTGGATCTTCCACCCAGAGCTCATTTTCCAGGGCAGAAGAAAGTCTATCAACTCTGGAAGTTGATTAAGGATCATTTGCAGGATTGTCTTACTCTTTTCTCTAAACATTTTGAAATTATTTCAAACTTACAGGACAGTTGTAAAAATAACACAAAAGCTATAGAGAACTCCAACATATTTCCCAACTCTGATGTTCAGATTCACCAATTTTAACATTTTGCCACATATGCCATTTCTTTTTTTTAACTTTTATTGTATGACACATATACAAAGCAAAGAAAGAAAAAAGCAATAGTTTTCAAAGCACCCTCCAACAAGTAGTTACAAGACAGATCCCAGAGTTTGGCATGAGCTATCATACCATCATCTCAGATTTTTCCTTCTAGCTGCTCCAGAATATCAGAGGCTAGAAGGAATAAATATTTTTTTAATCATCACGATAGACTTTTGTGTGTGTGTGAAAAATAGCATATATAGGGATCCAAGATGGCGGCTTAGTAAGGTACATGCGTCTTAGTTCCTCCGACTCCAAATCAACTAATAGGTGAACAGAAACAGTACAGAACAGCTCCCGGGGCTACAGCAGGGAATGGACACACAGCGTAACCCAGTCTGGGCTGGTTAGTCTGACTGCGAAACTCGGCTGCGGTGAGTGAGATCCCCGAGCGGCGGGCGATTTCCCGAGCAGCCGCAGCTGCGGCGGTCCGAGCTAATCCCTCCCTCCTTCCCGGGCTGGCTGAGGGACGCGGAGACAAGCTTCCCAGCCAAGGCGGCCGGCGCCACACTTTTGCGGGCGGCTTCGAGTCTCGGCTTCGAGTCCGCGACTACGAGTCTCAGATCAGAGGGCTATCCAAAGTCTGGGCTGGCAAGTCTGACTGCGAGACTTGGCTGCGGCGAGACCCCCGAGCGGCCGCAACTGCGGTGGTCCGAGCTAATCCCTCCCTCCTTCCCGGGCTGGCTGAGAGACTCGGAGAGACAAGCTTCCCAGCCAAGGCGGCCGGAGCCACACTTTTGCGGGCGGCTTCGAGTCTCGGCTTCGAGTCCGCAGCTACGAGCCTCGGATCAGAGGGCTATCTAAAGTCTGGGCTGGCAAGTCTGACTGCGACTCTTGGCTGCGGCGAGACCCGCGAGCAGCGCGCGATTTGCCGAGCAGCCGCAGCTGCGGCGGTCCGAGCTAATCCCTCCCTCCTTCCCGGGCCGGCTGAGAGTATCGGAGAAGCAAGTTTCCCAAGCCGAGGCAGGCGGCGCCCTTCTTTTGCGGGCGGCTTCGAGTCTCGGCTTTGAGTCCGCAGCTACGAATCTCAGATCAGAGGGCTATCCAAAGTCTGGGCTGGCTAGGCTGACTGCGAGACTCGGCTGCGGTGAGACTCCCGAGCGGCGCGCGATTTCCCGATCAGCGGCAGCTGCGGTGGTCCGAGCTACTCCCTCCCTCCTTTCCGGGCCGGCTGAGAGTATTGGAGAAGCAAGTTTCCCAAGCCGAGGCAGGCGGCACCCCTCTTTTGCGGGCGGCTTCGAGTCTCTGCTTCGAGTCCGCGGATACGAGTCTCGGATAGGAGGGCTATCCAAGCCGCGGTAGCCCCCCCCACGGGAGGCTTCCTGGTCCGGTGGGGAATCCCCCAGGCCCGCTGCGGCCCGCAACCAGCCACAGGGTCCCCTCAAGCCGCGGCAGCTGACGCCCCCACCACGCACGGCCCCTGAACCAACGGAGAGAATTGGATCCGAAATCCCCAGGTCACGGAGATCGGTGACTGGGGGAGACCCATTCCAAACACTTGAGACAAACGTGTGCCACGTGCGCCACGTACTGGGCAAGATAAGAAAAACAGATCCCAGAGATTTCACAGAAAAATCTTACAACCTTGCTGGGTCCAACACCAAGAGAAATCTGAATAAATGCCCAGACGCCAGCAGCAGAAGATAACTGTCCACGCTCAAAAGATTGAGAATATGGCTCAGTCAAAGGAACAAACCAATAGCTCAAATGAGACACAAGAGCTGAGACAACTAATGCTGAATATACGAACAGAAATGGAAAACCTCTTCAAAAATGAAATCGATAAATTGAGGGAGGACATGAAGAGGACATGGGCTGAACATAAAGAAGAAATAGAAAAACTGAAAAAACAAATCGCAGAACTTATGGAAGTGAAGGATAAAGTAGCAAACATAGAAAAAATAATGGATAGCTACAATGATAGATTTAAAGAGACAGAAGATAGAATTAGTGATTTGGAGGATGGAACATCTGAATTCCAAAAAGAAACAGAAACTATAGGGAAAAGAATGGAAAAATTTGAACAGGGTATCAGGGAACTCAAGGACAATATGAACCGCACAAATATACGTGTTGTGGGTGTCCCAGAAGGAGAAGAGAAGGGAAAAGGAGGAGAAAAACTAATGGAAGAAATTATCACTGAAAATTTCCCAACTCTTATGAAAGACCTAAAATTACAGATCCAAGAAGTACAGCGCACCCCAAAGAGATTAGACCCAAATAGGCGTTCTCCAAGACACTTACTAGTTAGAATGTCAGAGGTCAAAGAGAAAGAGAAGATCTTGAAAGCAGCAAGAGAAAAACAATCCATTACATACAAGGGAAACCCAATAAGACTATGTGTAGATTTCTCAGCAGAAACCATGGAAGCTAGAAGACAGTGGGATGATATATTTAAAATACTAAAAGAGAAAAACTGCCAACCAAGACTCCTATATCCAGCAAAATTATCCTTCAAAAATGAGGGAGAAATTAAAACATTCTCAGACGAAAAGTCACTGAGAGAATTTGTGACCAAGAGACCAGCTCTGCAAGAAATACTAAAGGGAGCACTAGAGTCAGATACAAAAAGACAGAAGAGACAGATATGGAAAAGAGTGTAGAAAGAAGGAAAATCAGATATGATATATATAATACAAAAGGCAAAATGTTAGAGAAAAATATTATCCAAACAGTAATAACACTAAATGTCAATGGACTGAATTCCCCAATCAAAAGACATAGATTGGCAGAATGGATTAAAAAACAGGATCCTTCTATATGCTGTCTACAGGAAACACATCTTAGACCCAAAGATAAACATAGGTTGAAAGTGAAAGGTTGGGAAAAGATATTTCATGCAAATAACAACCAGAAAAGAGCAGGAGTGGCTATACTAATATCCAACAATTAGACTTTAAATGTAAAACAGTTAAAAGAGACAAAGAAGGACACTATATACTAATAAAAGGAACAATTAAACAAGAAGACATAACAATCATAAATATTTACGCACCAAATCAGAATGCCCCAAAATACGTGAGGAATACACTGCAAACACTGAAAAGGGAAATAGACTCATATACCATAATAGTTGGAGACTTCAACTCACCACTCTCATCAATGGACAGAACATCTAGACAGAGGATCAACAAAGAAATAGAGAATCTGAATATTACTATAAATGAACTAGACTTAATAGACATTTATAGGACATTACATCCCACAACAGCAGGATACACCTTTTTCTCAAGTGCTCATGGATCATTCTCAAAGATAGACCATATGCTGGGTCACAAAGCAAGTCTTAACAAATTTAAAAAGATTGAAATCTTACACAACACTTTCTCGGACCATAAAGGAATGATGTTGGAAATCAATAATAGGCAGAGTGCCAGAAAATTCACAAATACGTGGAGGCTCAACAACACACTCCTAAACAACGAGTGGGTCAAAGAAGAAATTGCTAGAGAAATTAGCAAATACCTCGAGGTGAATGAAAATGAAAACACAACATATCAAAACTTATGGGACGCAGCAAAGGCAGTGCTAAGAGGGAAATTTATTGCTCTAAATGCCTATATCAGAAAAGAAGAAAAGGCAAAAATTCAGGAATTAACTATCCATTTGGAAGAACTGGAGAAAGAACAGCAAGCTAACCCCAAAGCAAGCAAAAGGAAAGAAATAACAAAGATTAGAGCACAAATAAATGAAATTGAAAACATGAAAACAATAGAGAAAATCAAATAGGCCAGAAGTTGGTTCTATGAGAAAATCAATAAGATTGATGGGCCCTTAGCAAGATTGACAAAAAGAAGAAGAGAGAGGATGCAAATAAATAAGATCAGAAATGGAAGAGGAGACATAACTACTGACCTCACAGAAATAAAGGAGGTAATAACAGGATACTATGAACAACTTTACGCTAATAAATACAACAATTTAGAGGAAATGGACGGGTTCCTGGAAAGACATGAACAACCAACTTTGACTCAAGAAGGCATAGATGACCTCAACAAACCAATCACAAGTAAAGAAATTGAAGCAGTCATTCAAAAGCTTCCTAAAAAGAAAAGTCCAGGACCAGATGGCTTCACATGTGAATTCTATCAAACATTCCAGAAAGAATTAGTACCAACTCTCCTCAAACTCTTCAAAAAAATCGAAGTGGAGGGAAAACTACCTAATTCATTCTATGACGCCAACATTACCCTCATACCAAAACCAGGCAAAGATATTACAAGAAAAGAAAACTACAGGCCAATCTCTCTAATGAATATAGATGCAAAAATCCTCAATAAAATTCTAACAAATCGTATCCAACAACACATTAAAAGAATTATTCATCATGACCAAGTAGGATTCATCCCAGGTATGCAAGGATGGTTCAACATAAGAAAATCAATTAATGTAATACACCATATCAACAAATCAAAGCAGAAAAATCACATGATCATCTCAATTGATGCAGAGAAGGCATTTGACAAGATTCAACATCCTTTCCTGTTGAAAACACTTCAAAGGATAGGAATACAAGGGAACTTCCTTAAAATGATAGAGGGAATATATGAAAAACCCACAGCCAATATCATCCTTAATGGGGAAAAATTGAAAACGTTCCCCCTAAGATCAGGAACAAGACAAGGATGTCCACTATCACCACTATTATTCAACATTGTGTTGGAGGTTCTAGCCAGAGCAATTAGACAAGAAAAAGAAATACAAGGCATCAAAATTGGAAAGGAAGAAGTAAAACTATCACTGTTTGCAGATGATATGATAATATACGTCGAAAACCCGGAAAAATCCACAACAAAACTACTAGAGCTAATAAATGAGTACAGCAAAGTAGCAGGTTAAAAGATCAACATTCAAAAATCTGTAGCATTTCTATACACTAGCAATGAACAAGCGGAGGGGGAAATCAAGAAACGAATCCCATTTACAATTGCAACTAAAAGAATAAAATACCTAGGAATAAATTTAACTAAAGAGACAAAAAACCTATATAAAGAAAACTACAAAAAACTGCTAAAAGAAATCACAGAAGACCTAAACAGATGGAAGGGCATACCGTGTTCATGGATTGGAAGACTAAATATAGTTAAGATGTCAATCCTACCTAAATTGATTTACAAATTCAATGCAATACCAATCAAAATCCCAACAACTTATTTTTCAGAAATAGAAAAACCAATAAGCAAATTTATCTGGAAGGGCAGGGTGCCCCGAATTGCTAAAAACATCTTGAGGAAAAAAAACGAAGCTGGAGGTCTTGCACTGCCTGACTTTAAGGCATATTATGAAGCCACAGTGGTCAAAACAGCATGGTATTGGCATAAAGATAGATATATCGACCAATGGAATCGAATAGAGGGCTCAGATATAGACCCTCTCATCTATGGACATTTGATCTTTGATAAGGCAGTCAAGCCAACTCACCTGGGACAGAACAGTCTCTTCAATAAATGGTGCCTAGAGAACTGGATATCCATATGCAAAAGAATGAAAGAAGACCCATATCTCACACCCTACACAAAAGTTAACTCAAAATGGATCAAAGATCTAAACATTAGGTCTAAGACCATAGAACAGTTAGAGGAAAATGTAGGGAGATATCTTATGAATCTTACAATTGGAGGCGGTTTTATGGACCTTACACCTAGAGCAAGAGCACTGAAGAAGGAAATAAATAAATGGGAACTCCTCAAAATTAAACACTTTTGTGCATCAAAGAACTTCATCAAGAAAGTAGAAAGACAGCCTACACAATGGGAATCAATATTTGGAAACGACATATCAGATAAAGGTCTAGTATCCAGAATTTATAATGAGATTGTTCAACTCAACAACAAAAAGATAGCCAACCCAATTACAAAATGGGAAAAAGACTTGAATAGACACCTCTCAGAGGAGGAAATACAAATGGCAAAAGGACACATGAAGAGATGCTCAATGTCCCTGGCCATTAGAGAAATGCAAATCAAAACCACAATGAGATATCATCTCACACCCACCAGAATGGCCATTATCAACAAAACAGAAAATGACAAGTGCTGGAGAGGATGCGGTGAAAGAGGCACACTTATCCACTGTTGGTGGGAATGCCAAATGGTGCAACCACTGTGGAAAGCAGTTTGGCGGTTCCTCAAAAAGCTGAATATAGAATTGCCATACGACCCAGCAATACCATTGCTGGGAATCTACTCAAAGGAATTAAGGACAAAAACTCAAACAGACATTTGCACACCAATGTTTATAGCAGCGTTATTTACAATTGCAAAGAGATGGAAACAGCCAAAATGTCCATCAACAGACGAGTGGCTAAACAAACTGTGGTATATACATACGATGGAATATTATGCAGCTTTAAGGCAGGATAAACTTATGAAGCATGTAATAACATGGATGGACCTAGAGAACATTATGCTGAGTGAGTCTAGCCAAAAACTAAAAGACAAATACTGCATGGTCCCAATGATGTGAATCGACACTCGAGAATAAACTTGGAATATGTCATTGGTAAGAGTTCAGCAGGAGTTAGAAACAGGGTAAGATAATGGGTAATTGGAGCTGATGGAATACAGACTGTGCAATAGGACTAGATACAAAAACTCAAAAATGGACAGCACAATAATACCTAATTGTAAAGTAATCATGTTAAAATACTGAACGAAGCTGCATCCGAGCGATAGGTTCTTGTTTTGTTTTGTTTTGTTTGTTTTGTTCTTATTATTATTACTTTTATTTTTTTTTCTCTATATTAACATTCTATATATTTTTCTGTTATACTGCTAGTTCTTCTAAACCGATGCAAATGTACTAAGAAACGATGATCATGCATCTATGTGATGATGTTAAGAATTACTGATTGCATATGTAGAATGGTATGAAGTCTAAAAAAAAAAAAAAAATGGTCAGCACAATACTGCCTAATTGTAATGTAATTATGTTGGAACGCTGAATGAAGCTGCATCTGATCTATAGTTTTTTGTTTTGTTTTGTTTTGTTTTCTTTCTCATATATTTTTGTACTTTTTATTTTTATTTGTGTTTTCTCTGTGTTATCACTTTATTTCTTTTTCTGTTGTGCTATTTCTTTCTCTAAATCGATGCATATGTACTGAGAAATGATGACCATACACCTATGTGATGATATTAAGAATTACTGATTGCATATGTAGAATGGATTGATTTCTAATGATGTGTTAGTTAATTTTTTTTAATTAATAAAAAAAATAAAAATAAATAAAAAAAATAGCATATATACAAAAAAGCAATACATTTCAAAGTGCAGCACAATTAGTTGTAGAACAGATTTCAGAGTTTGGTATGGGTTACAATTGCACAATTTTAGGTTTTTACTTCTAGCTGCTCTAAGGTACTGGGGACTAAAAGAAATATTAACAATTGAGCAATCATATTCGTTAAGCCCGACCTTCTCTGTATAACTCCATCACCTTTAATCTTTCTATCCTACTCTTTAGGGGTATTGTATGGCCATTCTAACTTTTTCTGTTGGAAGGGGCTGTCAATAGCATGAGGTAGGGAGCTGGAACTAGTCAATATTCTGGAGAGGTTGGACCCCCTACATATCAGGACTTAACTGGTCCAGGGATCCATCTAGAGGTTGTATGTTTCTGCAAAGTTATCCTAGTGCATGGAATCTTTGTAGAATCTTATATATTGCCCTAGGTGTTCTTTAGGATTGGCTGGAAAGGTTTTGGTTGGGGTTTGGGAAGTTATAATAGGTAGCAAGGTTTAACTGAAGTTTGCATAAGAGTGACCTCCAGAGTAGCCTCTCGACTTTATTTGAACTCTCTCAGCCACTTTATTAGTTATACTTCAATTGTTGATCCCACTGTGCCAGGGCTGGACTCATCCCTGGGAGTCATCTCCCACGCCGCCAGGTCATTTGCTTTTTAAAAAAATTTATGCATCTATTTCTGAATATTTGAGAGTAGGTTGTATACATTATCTTCCTGAATACATATTTCCGTGTACATTTCCTAAGAACACGGATATTCACTTATGTAACCACCTTAAGTATAATTATCAAGTTCAAAGAAATTTATCATGGACATAAAGCTTATAGTTTATATTCCAATTATTTCATATGTTCCAATAATGTCCTTTGGAGCTTTATCTCCTCCTTTAATAGATCTTATCCAGGATCATACATCGCATTTAAATGTCCTTGTCTCTTTAGCTGCCCTTTCCCATCTTAACCACGCCCAAGCATACTATTCAGTTGAACTAATCACATTCTCAATGTCGTTACCGTCACCACCATCCATTACCAACATTTCCCATCACCCCAAAAAGTATCCCTACATTCATTATGCATTCATGCCCTGTGTGCCTTGTAACCTGTACTCTACATTCTGTCTTTACAAGTTTGCATATTTGAGCTAGTTCATGTAAGTGGAATTCTATCTGTCCCTTTGTGTCTGATTTATTTCAGTCAACACATATTCTTCAAGGTTCATCCATATAGTGGCATGTATCAGAACTTCATTTCTTTTTATGGGCACTCAGCACAATGTCCTTAAGGTCCATCCATGTTGTCACATACTTCATAACTTTATTCTGTCTTACAGCTGCATAATATTCCATCGTATGTATATACCACAGTTTGTTTAGCCACTCGTCTGCTGATGGACATTTTGGCTGTTCCCATCTCTTTGCAATGGTAAATAATGCTGCTATAAACATTGGTGTGCAAATGTCTGCTTGTGTCCTTGTCCTCATGTCTTCTGAATAGATACCTACCAGTGGTATTGCTGGGTCATATGGCAATTTTGTATTTAGCTTTTTGAGGAACCGCCAAACTGCCTCCCACAGCAGTTGTGCCATTTGACACTCCCACCAACAGTGGATAAGTGTGCCTCTTTCTCCACATCCTCTCCAGCACTTGTCATTTTCTGTTTTATTGATAATGGCCATTCTGGTGGGTTTGAGATGATATCTCATTGTGGTTTTGATTTGCATTTCTCTAATAGTCAGGGAAGCTGAGCATTTTTTCATGTGTCTTTTGGCCATTTGTATTTCCTCTTCTGAGAAGTGTCTGTTCAAGCCTTTTTCCCATTTTGTAACTGGGTTGTCTGTCTTTTTGTTGTTGAGTTGAACAATCTCTTTATAAATTCTGGATGCTAGACCTTTACCTGATATATCATTTCCAAATATTGTCTCCCATTGTGTAGGCTGTCTTTTTACTTTCTTGACGAAGTTCTTTGTTGCTCAAAAGTGTTTAATTTTGAGGAGTTCCCATTTCTTTCTTTCTTTCTTCAATGCTCTTGCTTTAGTGTAAGGTCTAGGAAACAGTCTCCTACTATAGGATTTATAAGATATTTCCCTACATTTTCTTCTAACAGTTTTATGGTCTTGCATCTAATGTTTAGGTCTTTGATCCATTTTGAGTTAATTTTTGTACAGGGTGTGAGATATAGATCCTCTTTCATTCTTTTGCATGTGGATATCCAGTTCTCTAGGCACCATTTATTGGAGAGACTGTTCTGTCCCAGGTGAGTTGGCGTGACTGCCTTATCAAAGATCAACTGCCCATAGATGAGAGGGTCTATATCTAAACATTCTATTCTATTCTATTGGTCAGTATATCTATCTTTATGCCAGTACCATGTTGCTTTGGCCACTGTAGCTTCATAATACAACTTAAAGTCAGGTAGCATGAGACCTCCGACTTTTTTTTTTCCTCAGGATACTTTTAGCTATTCGGGGCACCCTGCCCTTCCAGATAAATTCGGTTGTTTTTTCTATTTCTGAAAAGTAAGTTTTTGGGATTTTAATTGGTATTGCATTGAATCTGTAAATCAATTTAGGTAGAATTGACGTCTTAACTATATTTAGTCTTCCAATCCATGAACATGGTATGCCCTTCCATCTATTTAGGTCTTCTGTGATTTCTTTTAACAATTTCTTGTAGTTTTCTCTGTACAGGTCTTTTGTCTCTTTAGTTAAGTTTATTCCTAAATATTATATTCTTTTGGTTGCAATTATAAATGTAATTCTTTTTATTTCCCCCTCAGATTGTTCATTACTAGTGTATAGAAACACTACAGATTTTTGAGTGTTAATCTTGTAACCTGCCACTTTGCTGTACTCATTTATTAGCTCTAGTAGTTTTGCTGTGGATTTTTCGGGGTTTTTGACATATAGTATCATATCATCTGCCAACAGTGAGAATTTTACTTCTTCCTTTCCAATTTTGATGCCATGTATTTCTGTCTTGTCTAATTGCTCTGGCTAGAACTTCCAACACAATGTTGAATACAATGGTGATAGTGGACATCCTTGTCTTGTTCCTGATCTTAGGGGGGAAGTTTTCAGTTTTTCCCCATTAAGGATGATGTTAGCTGTGGGTTTTTCATATATACGCTTTATCATTTTGAGGAAGTTCCCTTCTATTCCTCTCCTTTGAAGTGTTTTCAACAGGAAAGGATGTTGAATTTTGTCAAATGCCTTTTCTGCATCAATCGAGATGATCATGTGGTTTTTCTGCTTTGATTTGTTGATATGGTTATTATATTAACTGATTGTCTTATGTTGAACTATTCTTGCATACCTGGGATGAATCCTACTTGGTCATGGTGTATAATTCTTTTAATGTGTTGTTGGATTAAATTTGCTAGAATTTTGTTGAGGATTTTTGCATCTATATTCATTAGCGAGATTGGCCTGTAGTTTTCTTTTTTTTGTAATATCTTTGTCTGGCTTTGGTATGGTGATGTTGGCTTCGTAGAATGAGTTATGTAGCTTTCCCTCCTCTTCAATTTTTTTGAAGAGTTTGAGCAGGATTGGTACTAATTCTTTCTGGAATGTTTGGCAGAATTGACATGTGAAGCCATCTGGTCCTGGACTTTTCTTTTTGGGGAGCTTCTTAATGACTGATTCAATTTCTTTACTTGTGATTGGTTTGTTGAGGTCTATTTCTTCTTGAGTCAATGTTGGCCGGTGCACATGATGGCCTCTTCTTTCTCTTCCAGGTTCTGTTGATCTGCAGCTTCTTGCTTCCCTTGGCTTTCTCTTTCTGTGCTTGAATTTCATTCTGTTCAGAAAGGAAGTAATAGGACTAAGACCCAATCAGGCCAACCTGATTGAGGTGGGCCACACCTTAAGTGAAGTAACCTCAACAAAAAGTGCTACTTACAATGGGTCCACACTTACAGGAATGGATTAAGTTTAAAAACATATTTTTCTGGGGTAAATACAGCCCCAAACCACCATGGTGGTATCTCATTATGGTTTTCATTTGCATTTCCCTAATGTGGATTGCCTTACCTTTAACTCATCAGTCCCAGAACACATTCACAGATGCTTGGAGTCAATTTTGTATAGAAATTTATTAGACATAATTAATTTGTAATACAATAGAGGATCTAGACAAGGTAAAAAATAGTTATTTAAACTTTTTATTTTCCCTGATCTAGCATCTTTCATTTCTCTTAGAATTCCCAAAACGTTCTTTCACAAATAAATCCCATGTCTTAATAGATAGCTTTAAACATAGAGAAACAAGGACCTGAGTCTAGCTTTTAAGCATGTCAATCACATTTATGGGAAATTTATTTAGTGCACATTTCTTGTCTCATTTCCATTCAAATAAGTTAGAGAGCATTACTGATGGAACTGACTCTAGCCTCCTACATGAAAGAATCCTATGTCAATGGATCACAAATAACCAAGTCAGGAAATAGGAGCATGAAGAGACGGCATTAACTCAGCCATTCTGGTGTCGTCTTCACTGGCCCCTTACTACTCTTTTTTACCTCACCCAACCACCGTATAAATATGAAAATCTAATTTATCATAGAAAATTGTGACTCTCCTATACTCATATTCATGAACGTTTTTAACTATGTAAATTTTGATGCAAATTAAGAGCATTGTCTAAACTATTTCAGCATTTTAAATAAAACAATCTAATTGGTAAGTCTAGATACAGTTTCAATTTTCGTAAAAAAGAATGCAAATTATTGACCACAGAATTCTGGAGTCTCACACTTCCACTTAAACATGAGGGCAGTGAGATATCATGGAAGGAATACTGACTGGGAGTCAGAGGATGGCGGTTCAGGCCTAGAATGTAAATCCCTTCAACTTTTTCAGCCTCTGCTTCTGATTTTGCATAGTCACTGTACTTCTTTACGACCTCTTCCTATAGACATACTTTAAATCATGATGCTGTCAGATGCTTTTATGATTCTGCTTCTGGACAGAGCAAGGACAGGAGTGCAAATTAAGAGGCTGCAAGCCCAGCTCCCCTCCATCCTGCCACTGACATCCGTGGAGGGGGGAATAACTGATCAGAGAAAAATGGGGGTCCCTACTAGATCTGAGAGTGCTATGTATCAGACTTACTGTGATCAGGTGAAACCAATGATCCATACAACCCCAAGGTTACTGTATATTAGTGCTTAGTTATTACTCTGATTGAGTCTCTTTCAATTTTTATTTATTCAACAAATACTAAGCTTCTACTGTGTGCATAAGAGATACTCAATAAATGTTAAAGGGGAAATACTCAGAAATCCCTCCAGTTCTCAAAAAATACACATAAA
The DNA here is from genome assembly GCF_023851605.1 of Tamandua tetradactyla. Classification (NCBI taxonomy): domain Eukaryota; kingdom Metazoa; phylum Chordata; class Mammalia; order Pilosa; family Myrmecophagidae; genus Tamandua; species Tamandua tetradactyla. The sequence continues at coordinate 97,706,355 of NC_135338.1, forward strand.
TCTTCATGCTCTCTTTCTCCTCCATTCCTGCCCCCACTTCCACTCACGTCACACGTCACTAACTGCTCATGCGAACAAGTCCTTAAGCACAATGGGACATTACTCTATGAGTAATACAAATGCCCATTTCACTGAGAGGTAACCTTTTAAAGAAGGTGTTAGTCCTCAGCCTAAAAACACCCTAGCAGGTCCTTAGCTTCATCTGAGGATATGTTACAATGATGATGCCTGCTATGGAAGACACAAGACCTCCAAGTCCAATGATACCAGGATTGGACTTACAGATTCCCAGTTGGTCCAAAGGGATGAGGATATCGGAGAGGTTTTTCACTGTGTCCAGGAGCAAGGGAGGGTGTTTCCTCAGGGATCGGAATAAGAGAAGGAGAAAGGACTGAAGCCATTCTGTTTCTTCATCAGCCACACTGTACCCAAGAGGATTCTGGGATGGTGACTTCTCCCTCTTTGCCCGGTCATGTGTGACTTTTTCCATTTGCAGGGAGATTTCATACAGATCCCTGGCCAGGTTCAGCAGGAGAGAATAGTAGTAGTGTCGGGCAGCCCACATTTGCCATTTCTCTTTGTTGATGCCAGCGGCAAGCCCTATGTTCTTCACCCAGAGGATGGTGTCACAGATGAAATAAATCACACGGTTCAGATTGGCTAAGGTTAGGCATAAGCGGGGCACCAGGTCAGTGGCATGAATGCTCTGCTGAGTCGCCTGTATAGCATGGACCACGTTGCCTAGTCTGAACCCTGCAAGAAGAAACCACAATGGCTAAGAGTTATTTAATTAGTATGTACTAGGAAGACAGAAGAATCTCTGTACATGGGTGAGGGGTCAGCACTGGCTTTTTAACAAATGTCATTTGAGGGTCAGCTGTTGTTCAGGAAAGGAAAAGGACTTTACACGTACGTTAAGGACTCCTAAAATGATCCTGGAAAGCACAAAAGACAGTGACTCTTTAATTCTCTTCCACTCTAGTGAACACATTAACACTGACTCACAACATACTTCTGGCTGTGTCAATCATGAATGTGGTTTGTTACATCTGAGTATTACCAGCTACAATTCTTTAGAAGGAAAATACTATGATAACATGAACTCCAGATGCAATGTCTTACATTTTATTTACTTTTCAGACAAAAGACTGCTTTTCAAAAAAACACCATTTTCATTTTGCCATTTCCCTGGTTTAAACCTCCTTTGGCTCCCTACTGCCAAGGAAACAAAATAGAGATGGTAGGATTTACTGGATAAGACATTTAACAATATTATCATATGTGACTCCTACTTGAATTAACCACTGAATGGCACATCCGTATGTCAGCATGTAATTCAATCCATCAGGGACATATCAATCAACAAATTTTTATTGAGCACCTACTATGAATGAGTTATACCATACCTCATATACTATGGAGAATACAAAAGAAAGCACTTTACATTAGACTCAGTAAGTGCTCAGAAGTAGCTGCCCTCAGGAAATTTATAGTCTTAGAAGAATGTTTGGTATTATTTTATCAAAAATAACAAAAAAATGGTATATGTTATCAATAATCTTGGGTTCCAGTTCTGGCTTTTCCACTAACTGGCTTAGTGACTTTACATAGGTCCCTTCTGAGGTTCAGAGACTAGCGGTCTGAAGGACTTTGAGCTCCAACATTCTAAAGAATGTAAGAAGGAATTTCTAATCTTGACCTTCAAAGCCATTCAGAAAAATTTCACCCCACCTTTCCCATCCCTCTAATTGACAAATCTTCTGTCAAGCTAGTTTCCTTGTTGTTCTGCCCACATAATGGCTTCCTCATTACACCTCTGAGCCATTGGTAGAGGAATTCACCCTGTAAGAATCTCCTTCCTTTTCTCTCGCCTCACTTCAAATTCCACCTCTTCCAAAACACCGTTATTTTCCTTTACTCCAGTCAACTAATTTATTCCAGCCAACTAGATTTGGCACTAAATCTCGTATCATTGCACCATATTGTCTTTTTCCTCCCATAAAGCTCAGGACTATAAGAAATAGGTACTAAAAAATAATTAATTGATTAATATTTGATGATCTGCATTCCAGCCTAACACCTCTGCTTGCCTACTGTAGCATCATTTTGTTCTCATCAAACAATAAGGAGGAGTCAGGCAGGTGATTGCTATTAAAAGTAGGGGATTTCCCAGCATGACTTATCATGACAGTGAATTAAACGAATGAATTACTGACTTCACTTTTTGTCTTTAACATGAAGCCTCCACAGAAATGGTCTAAGAAGATGTATCTATCCATTTCCTGTAGCAGCTCTTCAAGAGAAGGGAAAAAGACAGGTGGTCCAGGATGTAGCTATGCTGTTCTTCCACAGAGTATAAAGAACTCCCAGGAGGGTGGGCCACAGTGGCTCAACAGGCAGAGTTCTTGCCAGCTATGCCGGATATCTGGGTTTGATTCCTGGTGGCTGCCCATGCAATGGCTGGGTTTGCCATAACACATTCTTATGATTTAACACCAAATGTGAACACAGGAGGGTGTCTGTGAATGGTTTGTAGCAAAACAGTCAATATCTTTGGGCTAGTTGATTTAGGAGGGCAGCTTAACTGTTGACTGCATCAAAACACTTGACTGACTTGAAACCCATGACGTAGAAAGTGTTTTGAGAATTATGGGGTCTAAGCTGAGAATTCTAAACCAGGAGCCACTGTCCCTCAAGAGACAGGGTACTTACATTTACGGCCAGTACTCACACTGGACTCCAGCTTCTTGAGCTTCATTACCACCTTTTCTTTGTCAGCTTTAGGTTCTAACAAATATCTAAGCAACATGCATGTGTACTGAGTGGCTCTGAAATGGAAAAAAAAAAAATGAGAAGAATAATTTAGAAACCAAACCAAACTTGATTCATGAATAAGGGATAGAGAAATACATAATTCTAAATGCAAAATTTCCAAGACTGTTTTCTCACGTAGCAGCTCTCATAAGAGTAATATTTTGCAAGTCATTCCACCAGGCCAAAGGGTAGAACATGTGATGGAAATGCAACACAAAGGTAATGAAAGAGAACCCTGCAATACTGCGGTGAACAGCCCCCAGGGCCTTTTGCTGGCACAGAGAAATGGATGGAGTGAAAATGGGAAACTGCACAAAATTCTCTCTCATGTTAAATCTGTAAGGACCCATAATCTTTATTTCCTCCAGTGTAGAAAGATTTCCAGACTTCTAAAATGAATGTTTTTACCATCTAATTAATCTGCTACCTATGTGACAGGACACAAACCAGAATCAAATGAAAAGTCCACAGTTTGAAAACTGCTTATTTTTTGATCAATTAAAAAAATAAATATACACCAGTACATAAATTAGTACAAATATGTTCTTACAGTTGTCTTTCAAAATGAATTAGCATTTTATATAAAATATAGATGACTCATTAATAAATATTATATTTTAATAGAGTAATTATCGTCATGCCTTCAAATAGTTCTTTACTGGCAAAAATAAATGAGAAACTTTATATCATATAGTCAAACATCCAAATGCATTTGGCAGTCTATTTAACAAAGTAAATGCCTGTTTCTTACTGTCCTGTAATTATATTTGAATCCCTTTATGCTACAAATACTATCAACAAAAAATATGGCACATTTTCCAAAATGGTGAACTTGTTATTGGAAGTAAGAAAAAAAGAAGCCAGTGGCCATAAACAATCTCCCTTTTTCTCTTTTTTGAAGTGTACCTACTGGTGAGGGGGCTCAGCCTGGTCATGCCAATGAATCTCCCTTTCTCAGATTTGGTCTATAATAGGCGTGGATCCAAAAATAAGGCATTATTTTATGAATGCCAGTTTGTTCACAGAGACATCACAAAAGGGGAGCTGGGAATCGAATGCTAGAGCCTTATTCTTGCTGAATAAGTAATCCTAAACAATCATTTTATTTATCAAACTCTTCAATAAACTTGGCAGGGTACACTACGGGAACGGGTGGGCGTCTATTTTAATGAAGCTTTGTTAATGAAACCATTTTGAAAATCTATCAAATTCATTAGGAAGGCTAAGGGCTGGGTTGAACTGTGCGGCTGTGCATCTGAATCTCTTAGCTCCATCCCTCAGCACTGATAACCTCCTTCTGCCTCGGTTTCCTCACGGTGAGACGGGGGTGATGTGGGGCATCTACCTCACTGGGCTGCGAAAAGGGTCAGCTGAGTAAACGGCTGCAGAACAGTATCTGCCATACCTTCAGCTCCCAACAGCCTCACTGTGGGAGCCACGCACACTGTGTCTGCGTTAGCCAGAGGAGGAGGAAGCGCTGTTAAATAAAACTGCAACTGTAACTACGTTTTAAAATTACTGGTCAAGAATCAACCAGATTTCTAAAAGAAACTTCATGAGCTCACTAGCATGAACACCGCAATCTCCGTTTAATATTTCCAGTAGCACAGCATGTACCTTAGTTCCTTCTGGGACACTCCATAGTGAAGTTTGTATTTTACATTCCACAAAACTCTTTCACAGCTTCACTGTTTTTTTTCACAGTCTCTCCATGAGACAGATTGGGCAATAATGAAAAATAAATAAGACAAATGTTTCGCCATGGTATTTCAATGGGCATTTGAAGCCAGAACCAACTGTTTTGCTTCTGTTTTGCTTCTCTAGGCACAAATGTCAACCAAAAGTTTTTCTTTAAAAAAAAAAGTGCATATGTACATCCCAGGAGAAGGCTGGACGGGAGAACTGAGCGGCGAGAGGAGCAGCACTCGCCGCCCGGGGGCCGCGGCCTCGAGGCGGCGGGAGTTGAGGCCCGGGGGCTTTCGGACAGACGCTCGGCAGGACGCGGCCCGCCGGCCCCGACTCACCTGAAGAGGCCGTCTCGGCCCTGGGTCTGGTTGGTGAAGCGGATAAAGGCGTCCATGGCTCCCAGGCCGAGTCCACGAGCTACACCCAGGTCGGCAGTGAGCCCACAGCCCAGGTTGTCCTCCACGGTCCCCGGGGAAGGGGACGGGCCCACCGCGCGGAGGGGGAGGGCTGACTCCCTCCGCCCCCGTAGGGGCGGGCGCGACTGGCGGAGAACGATTTCGCGGGCTTCCGGTCCACGCCGGAAGTGGTGGTTGCTAGGGCGACGCCGGGCCGCTGGACTGGGTTAGTAAGTCGTCTTCGGCCGGGCTGCGGCGCTGGTGCGTGCCGGGACTCTCCTATCCCTGTGCGGGGACTCTGGGAAGGCCCGTCTCCCTCCGCCCGGCGTTCCCGGGCGCCCCTCGCCTCCCTGCAGGTGCCAAGTATCCAAGAACCCCGGGTGGAATGGTGGACGGGGGTCCCGGGGCCGCGAGCACCCCGAGCCTTGCCTTGAGAACTGAGGGGCCTCGTCATTCCCCTGCGCCGGGCCGTTGGACCCACGTCAGCGCCAAGTCTGATGGAGAGTAGATAAGGCAGTTCTTATCTTCTGTCATCACAGTTGGGTAAAGGAAGAGACCTTTCTGTTAGGATCGTTGAAAGAATGAAAATTGTTACCTGAGGAAATCCTAAAAGGTCAACATGAGCAAAGTGGGGGCAAAAAATAGGTTACATTAACACCACTGAATTATGGATTTGATCGTGGTTAAAAGGGGAAAGTTTAGGTTATATATATGTCACTAGAATAAACATCTTAAAAATTCATAGGACTGGACAACAAAGTGAACCCTAATGTAAAATGGACTATAATTAATAGTATAATTATATTAGTATATTATAATTATATATAAGTATATTAAAATATACTACTGTTGTTTCATCAATTGTAACAAAGGTACCGCACTAATGGAAAGTGTTAATAATAGGGAAAACTGTGTGTGTAACGGGGCAGTATATGGGAACTCTGTATTTTCTGGACTATATTTCAGTACACCTACAACTTCTCTAATAAAAAAATAATTTGAGAAAGAGACTACAATGAAATTGCACTACTGAACATTCATTCTGTGGGTCTTGGAGAGAGGGAGTCCCACCAGTGCGTTATAAAATATACCCCCTTTGGCCATAAAGTAAGGTCACCTATTTTTGTAGTCTTTATTCCCTTGGTCAGGCCTGCCTCTTAACATTTCTTTAAATATATATATATATATATAGTTTGTTTTGATTTTAGTTTATTTTTTCTTTTATACATATAAAAACATTTGTTTGTTTTTATGTTGCCCCTGTCGTTTGTAGGCTAGGGCTAGAGAACATATGCCTAACTATTTAACAGTTATAAATCAAGCTAACAATTTAAGTAAAATATATTTGTCTGCTTTGACAAATACACCTTCATAGTGATCTAGAAGGCCAGATTTACTCTCAGAATTCTTGGACTTCTTGGAATTCCTCATTGGAATGTGGCACTATGGGGAAAGCTTGCTTCCAGTTCTTTCCCACCTCCTCCTCTTCCCATTTGTGGCTTGACCCTACCTTGCCAGTGGCTTTGCATACAATGTGTGGATATTCTAGACCATCCAGGTTCTGCCCATATCCCTGCGAATGGCCATGCCTTGGCCACCTTTCAGGGCTAGGGGTGCTTGCATTGGCAGCTGGTTCTGCCCTCAGGACAGAGCTGGGAGAAAGGTCCATTCAGGCTCTGCTGTCCTTTGGGCAGGAAATTCCAGAGGTAACTTGAACATGGTCTCTGCTTTAGAAAGCCAAGTCCAGGTGTTGGATTCATCACTTTGGTCCCAAAAATGACTCATCCTTTGGGGAGAGAAGTGCCCAGAAGAGAGCCAGCAGTACTCTCTAAGTGTATTGCCCAGGGCAGGATAATATTGCACTAAATGAGCATCTCTTGAGTGCTGTCCATGTACCAACTGCTTATCCTCTAGGCCTCTAGCTATAGGTTAGTGAAGGAGAGAAGTAATTGATAAGTACAACATAGTGGTATGTTAGATAATAAACACAAGCAGAAGGTACTTCTAAACAGATTTATGTATTCTGTTTTCTATAAATCTGGCTTTTCCAGAATATCATATAAATTTAAATCATACAGTGTGTCACATTTTCTATCTGATTTCTTCCATTTAGCCTAAAGCATTTGAGTTTCATCCATGTTGTGCATATCAATAGTTTGTACTGTGTTATTTCTCAGTATTATTCCTTTGTATAGATTTACCATAATTCAATATCCATTCACCTACTGGAGTACATTTCTCTGTATGGTTTATCTTTTTTTATTTTAGGGATTCTATAACGTGTGTCATGGTGTCTTGTGATTTTAATTTGCATTCATTAATGACTAATGATGTTCAGCACGTTTTCATGTGCTATTTGCCGTCTGTATATCTTCTTTGACATGTCTGTACAAACCTCTTGCCCAATTTTTAAATTGGATTATTTTTTTTTATTAGGTTGCAGATTTACAGAAAAGTCATGCAGAAGAGTTACCATATATTCCCTTTCACATACACAGATTTCCCTATCATTAACGCTTTGCATTACTGTGGTACTTTTGTTACAATTGATGAAACAATGTTATTATACTTTTATATATACAATTTTATATATTATTTTATAATTATTATAATTATACTATTAACTATAGTCTATATTATTTATTTTCTTATGACTGAATTTTGAGAGTTTTTGAAATATTCTGGATAAAGGATGAGCCTGGCCCCGGCACCGTGGTATCAACAATTCTGTCCCGACCAAGAGGGGAAAAAGAAGTGTAACTAATAAAATATCAGTGGCTAAGAGAGTTCAAATAGAGTCGAGAAGCTACTTCAGGTAGACATCGCTACCTTCCTTAACTTGCCAACCCCCAACAAAAAACCATTCCTGCCAATCCTAAAGAACACCTAGGATGTTATATAAGATTCTACAAAGGTTCCATACACTAGGGTAACTCCAGAAACCAAAAACCTCCTGATGGGTCCCTGAAATAAGTACTGAAACACAGAGGGGCCAGCCTCTCCAGAACATCAACTAGTTCCATCCCCTTTTCCCATATTATCCATAGCCCTCCAACCTGAAAACATTAACATGTGCATAGCCCAAATACCCCTAAAGAGCTGGAGAAAGATCAAACGTGATGGTGGCCTTTTACAGACAGAGAGGATAGGGTTTAACAAACGAGTGTGATTGCTGAATCATTATATTGATATTTCTTTTAGTCTCCAGTATCTTAGAGCAGCTGGAAGTAAAAACCTAAAACTGTGGAATTGTAACGCATACCAATATCTGAAATCTGTTCCACAACTAATTATTGTGCTGTGCTTTGAAATTTATTGCTTTTTTGCGTATATATTGTTTTTCACAAAAAAGTAAAACACCCTTTGGCCATCCATTGGTTATTATGAAGCATGTTATTTAGTTTCCTAATATTTGGGGACTTTCCAAATATCTTTCTATTGTTGGTTTCTAAATTAATTCAGTTGTGGTCACACATATACATTGCATGATGTGAATAGTTTTAAATTTGTTAAGACTTTTGGTTATGGCCCAAATTATTGTCCATGTTGATAAATATTTCATGTACACTTAAAAAGAATTTGTCTTTTGCAGTTGTTGTTCTACAGTGTCAGTCCAATTGATAGTTGTCATGGTCAGGTTCATTTGTCAACTTGGCCAAGTGGTGGTACCTCTTTGTCTGGTTGGGCAAGCGCTGGCCTGTCTGTTGCAATGAGAACATTTCATAGTATTAAATCATGAGCATGTCAGCTGTGTCCACAGCTGATTCCATTTGTAATCAGCCAAAGGGAAATGTCTTCTGCAATGAGTGATGCTTAATCTAATCACTGGAAGCCTTTTAAGGAGGATTCAGAAGAGACAGGCTCTTCCTGCTTTGGCTGGTGAGCCTATCCTGTGGAGTTCATCCAGACCCTCCATCGGAATTGTCGGCTTCACAGCTTGCCCTGAGGATTTTGGACTCTGTGTTCCCGTGGTCACGTGAGACACTTTTATAAATTTTGTATTTGCGAGTGTTCTCTATTGATTCTGTTTCTCTAGAGAACCCTAACTGATACATCTTGGTACCAGGAGTGGTTCTTAAGAAACAGAATCTTAAAAATGGGTTTTTATGAATGGTTTTCTACTCTGACTGGACTCAAAGGCACTAAGGACTCTGATTCCCATAATCAGAATGACATTCCCAATCCATGGAGTGAGTTGGCAAAAGAGATAGTCAAAATATCACTGTTCAATTCTCCTAATGCTTTGATTGTACAAAGCCAGGCTCTGGGGGATAATGTTTTTGACACCTTTACAGAGTTTTGTAGAAATAAAAGGTATAGAGAAGTTGGCTGGTTGTTGTTAGATACTTTGTCTACATTAAGGAGTGAAAGGGATGGGCTTAAGGCTTCAAACGAGAAGCTTAAGTGCCTTCTGACAGATGTAGACTTTTCTATGAGTATCCTGAAGGAAAATCTTATTTCCTGTAGCCGTAGACTTGAGATCTCTGAAAATCAGACTCATAATCTTATTGTTAGAATAGCAACTTTACAACATAAACTGAAATCTCAGTGTTGCATGGTGTCTGCCGTTAAAGTAAGGGCATTGATTGGAAAGGAGTGGGACCCTGAAAAATGGGATGGTGACATATGGATTGATAATGATGTTGCGGGTGAGGTTGAAACCCTAGATCATGCTGAGTCTTCTCTAAATAATCCTGTAATAGTCTGCCCTGAGGACATAGCCGCCCCACCTCCAGCCTGCCCTGAGGAATTGGCCACCCAGCCTCCTCCTGAAGGAATTAGCCTTAGAATGATTAATCCTGTTTCACCAGATGAAACTGCAAATGAAGGCCCTGAAGCAAATGGCTTGGAAGATATTTCTAATTCTTTTCATGACCCATCCCCATCACCCCTCATTTCTTCCAGACCTATAACTAGACTAAAGTCCCATCAGGCCTCTAAAGGTGAGGTACGAAGTACCACACATGAGGAGGTATGTTATACTCCAAAAGAACTGTGTGAGTTTTCCAATTTATATAGACAGAAATCAAAGGAATATGTACGGCAATGGATTTTAAGGGTGTGGGATAATGGTGGGAGGAATATAAGGCTGGATCAGGCTGAATTTATTGATATGGGCCCACTAAGCAGAGATTCTGCATTCAATGTTATAGCTAGAGTAGTTAGAAAAGGTGTTAACAGCTTGTTTGGGTGGTTGGTTGAAACATGGATCAGAAGGTGGCCAACATTACCTGAGGTTGAAATGCCAGAACTGCCCTGGTATAATGTAGATGAGGGGATCCAGAGGCTTAGAGAGATTGGGATGTTAGAGTGGATTTATCATGCAAAGCCTGCTCTTACACCCCAGGAATGTCTGGAGGATGAACCTTTTACCAAAACAGTGAGAAATAAATTTGTGAGACTAGCACCATCATCCCTGAAGAGCTCTGTGGTTGCACTTCTCTGTAGGTCAGATATTACTGTAGGAACTGCTGTCACTGAGCTGGAATCCTTAAACACAGTGGGGATTGTTGGAGAAGCCATAAAACATCGCTGACATGGCTGCCGTGGCTGATGCAAGGCAACACGAAATGGCTGACCTGAAATCTGCCCTTCGCCCTTGCAACAACGGTGACCTATCCCGGAAATCTGCCCTCCAGCCTAGCAACAACGACCATCAATCCCAGCCTGACACGTGTCCCTGCATGCTTCCCAGCCTATATAAGCCTGTGCACTTCCTGAATAAAGCAGCCGCCTTCCTTTTTCCCCTAAGGGTTGTATCCTGAGTCGTGTGCTATGTGCTCTGTGTCAGTGTGACTGGCTCAGTACGGCCGCTTACCCCCAGCCATCAGCTAACCAGCCATCAGCTGCCCCACAGGGATGACAGGATCCTGAGTTGGCAGAAGCCAGGTGGCAGCACTTAATCGCCAAAGACAGGGTAGACGTGGCTATTATAATAGACGGCAAACTCAAAGCAGTTATATAACTCACAGAGATTTGTGGCGTTGGCTAGTAAATCATGGGGTACCTAGAAATACAATAGAAGGGTAGTCTACTAAATTCTTGTTCAAGCTGTATAAGCAAAAGAGTTCTAGGTCAAGTGAACAGAAGTCTAACCTGAATTACAAAAACACAGAGTCATGGCCCCTTAATCAATTTCCAGACTTGAAACAGTTTACAGACCCAGAGCCCCTTGAATGAAGGGGAAGCCAGGTCCCTCTGGGGGGGAACCCTGTTACACTGCCACAAATTTATACCGTTAATCTTCCTCCAAGCCTTTCTCAAAGAGACTGATGGCCTTTTACCAGGGTAGCTGTGCATTGGGGGAAAGGAAATGATCAGATATTTTGGGGATTATTAGACACTGGTTCAGAAGTGACAAAATTCCAGGGGACCAAAAACATCACTCTGGTTCACCAGTAAGAGTGGGGGCTTATGGAGACCAGGCGATCAATGGAGTTTTAGCTCAGGTCCATGTCACAGTGGGTCCAGTGGGCCCCCGGACCCATTCTGTAGTTATTTTGCCAGTTCCAGAATGTATAATTGGTATAGACATACTGAGCAACTGGCAGAATCCCTGCACTGGCTCTCCAACTCATGCAGTGAGGGCTATTATGGTGGGAAAGGCCAAGTGGAAGCCACTCGAACTGCCCCTACCGAGCAAAATAGTAAATCAGAAGCAATACCGGATTCCTGGAGGGATTGCAGAGATTACTGCCACTCTTAAGGACTTGAAGGATGCAGGGGTGGATTCCCACCATAGCCCCACTCAACTCTCCTATTTGTTCTGTGCAGAAAACAGATGGGTCTTGAAGGATGACAGTGGATTATTGTAAGCTCAGCCAGGTGGTAACTACAATTGCAGCTGTTGTTCCAGATGTGGTATCATTGCTTGAGCAAATCAATACATCCCCTGGTACCTGGCATGCAGCTATTGATCTGGCAAATGCTTTTTTCTCAATAGCTATTAGTAAGAACCATCAGAAATAGTTTGCTTTCAGCTGGCAAGGTCAGCAATGTATTTTCACTGTCCTACCTCAGGGGTATATCAACTCTCCAGCCCTATGTCATAATCTTGTCTGCAGGGACCTTGATCATTTCTGCCCCCCACAAGACATCACACTGATCCATTATATTGATGATATCATGTTGGTTGAACCTAGTGAGGAAGAAGTAGCAACTACTCTAGACTTACTGGTAAGGCATTTGCGTATCAGAGGATGGGAGATAAATCCAACAAAAATACAGGGGCCTTCCACCTCAGTGAAATTTCTGGATGTCCAGTGGTGTGGAGCATGTCGAGATATCCCTTCTAAGGTGAAGGATAAGTTGCTGCATCTGTCCCCTCCTATGACCAAAAAGAAGCACAACACTTAGTTGGTCTTTTTGGATTTTTGTGACAACATATTCCTCATTTGGGTGTGCTACTCTGGCCCATTTATCGAGTGACCAGAAAAGCTGCTAATTTTGAGTGGGGACCTGAACAAGAGGAGGCTCTGCAATAGGCCCAGGCTGCTGTACGAGCTGCTCTGCCACTTGAGCCGTATGATCCAGCAGATCCAATGGTTCTGGAAGTGTCAGTGGCAAATAGAGATGCTGTCTGGAGCCTTTGGCAGAATTGTGTTCTTATAGGAGAATCACAGCACAGACCCTTAGGATTTTGGAGCAAAGCCTTACCATCTGCTACAGATAACTACACTCCTTTTGAGAAACAGCTTTTGGCCTGTTACTGGGCCTTAGTAGAGACTGAATACTTAACCATGGGCCACCAAGTTACCATGAGACCCGAGTTGCCTATCATGAGCTGGGTGTTGTCTTACCCACCAAGCCATAAAGTTGGGCGTGCACAGCAGCACTCTATTGTAAAATGGAAATGGTATATACAATATAGGGCCAGAGCAGGTCCTGAAGGCACAAGTGGCCCAAGGTCTCCACTCCTGCCACATTACCTTCTCTTTCCCAGACCAGAGCTATGATCTGTTGGGGAGTTCCTTACAGTGAACTGACTGAGGAAGAGAAAAGTCGGGCCTGGTTTACAGATGGTTCAGCACGATATGCAGGTACCACCCAAAAGTAGACAGCTCCAGCACTACAGCACCTTTCTGGGGTGTCCTTAAAGAACAATGCTGAGGGGAAATCCTCCCAGTGGGCAGAACTTCAAGCAGTGCACTTGGTTGTTCATTTTGCTTGGAAGGAGAACTGGCCAGAGGTGCGTTTGTATACTGACTCATGGGCTGTTGCTAGTGGTTTGACTGGATGATCAGGGACTTGGAAAGACCATAATTGGAAAATTGGTGACAAAGAAGTCTGGGGAAGAAGTATGTGGATAGATCTTTCTGAGTGGGCTAAAACATGAACATATTTGTGTCCCATGTGAATGCACACCAGAGGGTGACTTCAGCAGAGGAAGGTTTTAATAATCAAGTGGATAAGATGACCCGTTCTGTGGATACCAGTCAGCCTCTTTCCCCAGCAAATCCTGTTATTGCCCAATGGGCTCATGAACAAAGTGGTCTTGGTGGTAGGGATGGAGGTTATGCATGGGCTCAGCAACATGGGCTTCCACTCACCAAAGCTGACTTGGCTACAGCCACTGCTGAGTGCCCAATCTGCCGGCAGCAGAGACCTACACTCAGCCCCCAATATGGCACCATTCCCTGAGGTGACCAGCCAGCTACATGGTGGCAGGTTGATTACATTGGACCACTCCCTTCATGGAAGGGGCAGCGATTTGTTCTAACTGGAATAGACACATACTCTGGATATGGTTTGCTTCCCTGCACGCAATGCTTCTTCCAGAACTACCATCTGTGGGCTTACAGAATGCCTTATCCATCGTCATGGTATTCCACATAGCATTGCTTCGGATCAAGGAACACACTTCACAGCAAATGAAGTGCGGGAATGAGTACATGCTCATGGAATTCTCTGCTCTTACCATGTTCCCCATCATCCAGAAGCAGCTGGATTGATAGAACGGTGGAATGGCCTTTTGAAAACTCAATTATGGTGCCAACTTGGTGACAATACCTTGAAAGACTGGGGTAATGTTCTCCAGGAAACTGTGTATGCTCTGAATCAACATCCACTGTATAGTGCTGTCTCTCCCATAGCCAGGATCCGTGGGTCCAGGAACCAAGAAGCGGAAATGGAAGTGGTACCACTCACTATTACCCCTAGTGATCCACTAGGAAAATTTTTGCTTCCTGTCCCTGGGACCCTGAGCTCTGCTGGTCTACAGGTTTTAGTTCCAAAATGGGGAGTGCTTCCACCAGGAGAAACAAAAATGATTCCATTGAACTGGAATCTAAGACTGCCACCTGGTCACTTTGGGCTACTTATGCCACTGGATCAACACGCCAAGAAGGGGATTACATTATTGTCTGGGGTGATTGACCCTGACTATCAGGGGTAAGTAGGACTGCAACTACATAATGGAGGTAAAAAAGTGTTTTCTTGGAATATAGGAGATCCCCTAGGACATCTTTTAGTACTACCATGCCCTGTGATTAAAATCAATGGAAAACTGCAACAACCCAATCCAGGCAGGACTACCAATGGCTCTGAAACTTCAGGAATGAAGGTTTGGGTTACCCCACCAGGCAAAGAACCACGGCCAGCTGAAGTGCTTGCTGAGGATAAAGCATGGAATGGGGAGTGGAAGAAGGTAGTGACAAATATGAGCTTTGATCACATGATTGGTTACAGAAACGAGGACTGTAATGCTGTTTGGTTAATGTTATACTATTTAAGTTGTAAGATATCAAGTTTGAGAATGAATATTACCCAAGGATTTACACCCTATTCTGGAGAGATTTAATGTGTTTCCAGTTATATGCAGGACAGTTGAGTATTGTTAGGTGAAAGAAAAAATGTGTGATTTATTGTTTTTTATTTAGAAATTAGGTATGGCTTAAGTTGATACATACAGCTGCCAAGTTGACAAGGAGTGGACTGTCATGGTCAGGGTCATGTGTCAACTTGGCCAAGTGTGGTACCTGTTTGTCTGGTTGGGCAAGTGTTGGCCTGTGTGTTGCGATGAGGACATTTCATAGAATTAAATCGTGATCATGTCAGCTGCATCCACAGCTGATTCCAATTGTAATCAGCCAAAGGAGAATGTCTTCTGCAATGAGTGATGCTTAATCTAATCACCCGAAGCCTTTTAAGAAGGATTCAGAAGAGACAGGCTCTTCCTGCTTCGGCTGGTGAGCCTATCCTGTGGAGTTCGTCCAGACCCTCCATCAGAATTGTCGGCTTCATAGCCTGCCCTGCGGATTTTGGACTCTGCATTCCCACTGTCATGTGAGACACTTTTATAAATTTTATATTTGTGAATGTTCCCTGTTGATTCTGTTTCTCTAGAGAACCCTAACTAATATAATAGTGTTGTTCAAATTTTCTTTATCTTTCCTGATTTTTGGCCTGAGAGGATATTGAAATCTCTGACTATAATTGTGGATTTGTATATTTCTCCTTTTACTTCTATGAATTTTGCTTTGTGTATCTTGAAGCTGTCATTAAATGCATAAATGTTTAGACTGTTATGCTTTCTTGATGAATTGACCCCTTTATCATTATGAAAGGGACGTCTTTATTCTAGGAAATATTCTTTGCTCTAAAATCTATGTCTGATATTATTATGGCCAGTCCAGGTTTTTAAAAATGAGCTAACTGGGGATATCTATTTCCACCTTTTTAGTTTTAACCTATGTGCATCTTTATCTGCTAATTCTAATATCTATGTTAGTTCTGGGTTAGTTTCAATTTATAAATTTTCCTCTCTATTACAGCTTGTTTTGTTTTTACCTTTTTATGTACTGGCTAATTTTGTCTGGATCCCAGACATTGTGAATTTTACCCCATTGGATGCTGGATATTTTTGTATTCCTAGAAACATTCTTGAGCTTTTTTCTGGGATGCAATTAAGTTATTTAGAAACAGTTTGATCTCCTAACTTCTAGGATTTGTTAGGCACTACCAGAGTAATGTTTATTCTTGAGCTAATTTTTTCCACTCCTGAGGTAAGGGTCTTCTGCACACTGTACCGAGTGTCCATGAACCATGAAGTTTTCCAGTTTGGCTGGTGGGAACAGGTGTTATTCCTGGGCCCGTGTGAGCATAGGTTACTGTTCCTGCAAATTACTTCAGATGGGTCTTTCCCTGCCTCAGGAGTTCCTCGACTCCCACACTCAGTACTCTGCCCAGGACCCAAGGGGATGCTCTACAGAGCTTCATATTTTCTCTGTGTGCAGCACTGTCTTCTCTGGGCCCCTGCCTTGCAAACTCAAGCTGCCTTGGTCTCTGGATTCTCAACTCAGCTTCGTTGATTCAGGGAGTTCACCAGGTCCCATCTGGTTTGCCCTGCCTGTGCCACCATCTGGGAATTCTCTCAAGACAGCAAGCTCGGGCAATTGGAGGGCTTACCCTGTTCATTTCTTACCTCTCAAGAATTACTGTCCTTGGCTGCCTCATGTCCAGTGGCCTGGAAACTTGTTTAACACATGCAATTTTTCTTTTCTTTTATTAGTCTTAGTTTTGGGTGGAGAGTGAAAGGATTTGCTTTTAGTAGGAGCACTCTGGCTATGGATTAAGAATAGACTGAAGGGGCTGGGGTGAGGGTGGGGATGGAAGTGGGAATCAGGGGCAGAGCAGGAGAATGACTCTGGCAGGATCTGCCAGTTCAGCAAGACTGAGGCAGGAGAGGAGGGCGGGGCCGTGTGCTGGTCTGAATCTGTGGTGGACCCCAGAAAAGCCATGCCCTTTGATCCTCATTCAGTTTTGCTGGGTGGAAACATTTTGATTGTTTCCATGAAGATGTGGCCCACCCAATTGGAAATCCTCATTCAATATTGCTGGGTGAGAGTATTTTGAGTGTTCCCGTGGAGATGGGACCTGCCCAATTGTGGGTGGCAACTTTTGATTAGATGATTTCCATGGAGGTGTGTCTCCACCCACTGAAGGTGGAGTTGCTTCCTGGAATCCTTTAAAAGAGGAAACATTTTGGAGAGAGTCCTATTTTGGTAGAGCCATGAGAAAGCCAGCAGATGCCACCATGTTCGACATGTGCCCTTCCAGCTGAGAGAGAAATGTTGAATGCCGTCGGCCTTCTTGAACCAAGGTATCTTTCCCCGGATGCCTTAGATTGGATATTTCTATAGACTTGTTTTGATTGGGACATTTTCTTGGCCTTAGAACTGTAAACTAGCAACTTATTAAATTCTCCTTGTTAAATGCCATTCTGTTTCTGGTGTGTTGCATTCCTGCAGCTAGCAAACTAGAACAGGCCGCCTGCAGGGGAGGCTGGGGGAGCAGGGTCCCATCATTGAGGATCTCAGATGCCAGCTGAGGATTCTAAAAGGCGCCCTGTCAACAACAGGGGCATGGAGAAGTAGAACCGAGTCAGAAGAGTCACTCAAGCCCCTGTTTGGAGAAATGATGGATGGGGCTGAAGCCCCGTAGCCCAGGTGGGAGCTTGGTGGTCATCCAGGTGAGAAAAGATGAGGTAGCAGGGCCTTTATAAGACCTTCATGGGCCCCTTGGGCACTTACAATGCAAGGCTGCATCCCACTAGCTGTTAAGCATCTGAAAAGGTACCCCATGGTCTGCATTAAATGCCTTTTTTTTTTAATGTAACTTAAAATAAAAATTTTTTTATTAGAGATGTTGTAGGTCTATAGTAAATTCACACAGAAAATAAAGAATTCTCACATAACTCCTATATTAGTAACACTGTGCATTAGTGTGGTACATTTGTTACAATTGATGAAAGAATATTATTATAATTGTACTAACTGTAGTTCATGTTTTACTGCAACTTTTGAAACTGTTTTTATAATGTGTCCAATTTTGAGTTTTCTGAAGTACAGATGGTTATCTTTTATCATAGACTTTAACTTTATATATAGAGTGGAGCTAATGAATTGCAAAATTTTTGTCAATGTTTAATTCTTTTGATTTTGTGGGGTCATCGTGGATTTTTGTTTGTTTGTTTGTTTTGTCTCAAACATTTTTGAAGGCCTTTGAAAAATCTCCTAGGCCCTAGCACTGTGCTTGCAGAACTGGGTGGTAGCAGTGCAAATAGAGAGAAGGAAACAAATTAGACAGCAAGGGTTAGAAGTGCCTGAACTGGGACCCGGCTGAGAGTGGTGGGAAAGGAAGGTGGAAGAGCTGTGGCTGACTTCCTGGCTTGGTTTGAGCACAGCCATTTGCAGAGATGGAGAAACAAGAGGAGGCATAAATCGTAGGAGAGAGGGTTAGTTGGGACAGGATGATAGCTACTCTCTAATGAGGGTGAGAGAGTGTTGAAGAAAGGCAACCAAATGTTAAATTTCTCTCCTTCCACTATGGCACACACCATTTTGGGTTGGCAGAGACAATGTGCATAACCAATACCTGCCTCTGCTGACATCCTTATTACATGATGAGCATATTGTAGTAATGTGGCAATTACCCTGTGATAAATAAGGAAAGTGAATAAATGGTCCTCATAGGCTATTGTGCTGAAGAGGATGGTGTGCTGTCTTCTTTTTCTCAAAGTGCCTTTGCTTACTTCCTTTATCAGCTTTTCAGAGTTTCATAGACGTTCCCAGTGCCACTTCTGTGATGTCATCCCTGAAAGGAAGTCGGATCCAGAAGATGAGGCTGCCTGTTCATACACGAAAGGGACCCCTGGAGGTGCCATCCCCATCAGAGAAGGACTGGTCTAAGGATGACAAAGAGGATTATGTCCTCAAGGATCCTGATCAGGAGCTGGATTCCCTGCCACAGCCTTACCGAATGATCAGCAAGCTGGTGGACCTCCTGTTTGACCGGTCATGGGAAGTTATTGAGGAGAGAGAGGCAGCCAGGGAAGCCGAGCGCAGCCGGACCCAACCCACCATCTACCCGCCTCTTGTAGAAAGCAAGGTATGGAGCAGGCAGCTGAACCCATGGGGCCTTGATTTTCAGTTGGGGGTTAATAAATGAAAACACCTGATCCAGAGAAGGACTCCTTACCATTCAATAAGTCACGTGCATTTTTGAAAGTTTTTAGGCAGACAATTGTTGATTAAAATGGACCTGGTAATTGTCTGGGGAAATAGGGTGTTCTGTTTAATTGAAGAATATACAGAAGATTCTATTCAGCAATTATTATTGAAAAATCTTTCACATATTCTCAACTTCATTTTCTCTGGCCTCTTTCCCCTAAAAGTAGAATGTAATAAATTTCTTGATGCTTGGATCAGAGATTTCGAAGAGCATTGTGTTTGGGGATGATTTTTTATCTGGAAGGGCCCTTGTCCCTCTTTAAAAAATTAACTTCTCTCATTTAAAGACAATGACAGCTAAAAATCATTCCTTTTTGCTTTGTTTTTGTCTTTCCAGCTCAACAATATGCCAAAGTGTATGGCTGTTTCTCAAGACTATGTGTTTATTGGAGAAGCCAATGGATTCTCCATCTATAATGTGTACAATGCTAAACAAATAGGTGCTTGGGAGAAACTTAAAGTCGATGTCACTTCCATCTGGGCCACAGACTTAGGGAGTGAAGTACTCATTGCTTCTCTGGATGAAATGGGTATTTATTCTTCACTTTCTCAGCCTAAATTTACCTGTGAGGTTCTGGAGAAGAAAAGGACTATAGGCTATTATTTGATTTAATCTCCTTTCTGGGAATAGGTGGGGCTGGGCCTGATGAGATCCTTCCTCCTGTAGTAGCAATTAATACCTGTGGAGAAAATACAAAATGCTAGGCACTGTTCTAACAGTTCACATATATTAGCCCACTTAATCCTGATAACACCCCAGCAGGGGTTTATTATCCCATTGTTCAGAAGAGGCAACTGAGGCCACAGGTTCAGTAATTTACTTGAGATAACACAGAAAGCAAGTGGCACAAGCTGATTCAAACCAGGCATTGTGGCACCGAAGACCACCCCTTCCTGACACTCAGCAGTCCTGCCATTCATGCAAACTGGGGCTGGCTTTCCTCCCTCGGCTGAGGATGAGCCAGGCCCTCAAGAATAGTATAGAGAACTATGGACACTGTGCTGGACAGGTGAGCTGTTGCTGTTGGTTGCCCTAGAATTCTAGGAGAGCATCACAGGCAGAACATTGTGGGTGCAGAAGGTGCCTTACAGTGGAACCAAGTGTAGCCCAGAACGGAGAAGAGCTCCCCAAACACTGCAAGGTCAAGTTGACCAAAAGGAGGGACTTAAGATGGACAGCTGACTTCCTTTCTATATTCTGGTAGCCTGTCTTTGTGTTTAGGTGACCCAGACACTAGACATAGGGAGCTTCCCCTTGATGGGGATGAGAAGGCAAGTGTCAGAATTGGCCCAGAAGTCAGGGAGGTGACTGTTGACACTGGGGCAAGCAGAGAAGAAAGCGTCTGCTGCCTTTGAGATCATCCACAAAAGCATGCGCTTCCCTGAGCAGCAGGTTCTGCACAGCCAACATAGCCACACTGAGGAACTTTGTGTAGGAGAGTGATATGACCAGATGGGTATTTTAGAAGGGCACCCTGGAGGAAGATTGAAAAAATCATAATGAGAGGCATGGGAGACCAAAAAGAGCTATCACATTCATCAAGAAGAGAAATGACAAGGCCTGGGCAGTTGAAATGAAAAGGAAAATTGTACCGTTAAGATGTTAACACTAGGAGACATGGGTGAGGGCTGTAAAGGGAATCTTGGTACTTTTTAAACCTACTTTTCTGTAGGCCAAAATTCATTCAAAATTAAAAGTTTAAAAAATAAAAAGGAAAATGTAATGGGAAAACTTGGTAATTGATGGAGAGGTATGTAGGGGGCAGTGAAGAAAAATAACTCCTCCCTTCTGCCTTAGACAGCTGGGTAGGTGATGATGCCGTTCCTCGGTCACAATTGTAGGAGAATATGGTTTCAGGGCTCTGTGAATTGAAAAGTTCCATTTTGAACTTGCACAGATTTGAGGACCTTAGACAATATCTGTGGAAGTACTGATACTTGAGAGGTGTTTGGTCTGAAGATAGGATCGTATGTATCACCCTGCATTATTTGTAGTTGGATATGTGTACGTGGAATCCACAATATGGTGGAATTGAAGACAGAGACTGGAGCATGGACATGGAGCAGCCGTCCCACGGATATTTATTGGGTTGAGTTAGACCATCACCCTTGGTGGTCCCAATGCCCGACCGTTACGGTATCAGTCAGGTTATGAGTATCTAGGAGGACCCTAAAGAAAGAGGTCAGGAGTCATGGTGGATGATGATATATTGGAGTCCTTGGGTTAAATGGGAACTAAGGTGGCAGAATTACTGATTAATTCAACAAAATTAATTGCCTGAGGAATTTGTTGTGGAAATGGGAAGGAAGGCACTGAGAAGGATGAGATATCCTTTTCCTCAAAAATTCTCTAATCTTACTAGAGGAATAAAATCTACTCACAGGAACAGTGGGGTAACAATGCAAGGCAGTATGGGATGATGTACCAGAACAGGTAGCTAGTGATCAAGATGGGGCCGGGTGTGGGCGGATGCTTACAAGAGGCTTCAAGGAGAGGAGGGTAGGGACAGGTGGGCCGAGAGGTGGATCCAGGAGGAAGAACTACTTGGACGTTAGGGGTAAAGGAAGGCAAGGAGGCCAAGCTTAGTATGGGTAGTAGAGGGACCAGGAAGGGGGCCTAAGAATGGATGAGCTTGTGGATAACTTCAGAGCCAAATACAAATTCCCTTTCCCCTTTGGTTCACTTGTCTGTTTTACATTCTCATTTATGTTTCTATTTCAGGTATCATTAGACTGTTTTATTATTATAAGGAAAGTCTTTTTCTAATCAAAGCCATCAATGAAGTGGTGAGTTCCTGTCCTTTTTTCACTTACATCTGAGCCAAAATTGTAGTAAATTGACATTTAATATAGAGGTAAAGAGAGCTGTCCTAGATTAGAAAGAAATGGACACCTCCGTGGTCAGAGAGCCTCCTCCAAAATATCCAATTAAAAAATCCCCTACCAGCAGAAGGAACATGCTGCATGCTGTGGCTGTATTTACCCTCTTGTCAAGAGAAGAAAATTACTTAGGAACCCCAGTCCAGATTTTCCCTTCAAGCACCAACATATCCAATACCTATTTCAAAAGCCCCTAAATTTTCTAGGTTTTCTCACATCCCAGTTCCTCTGCTTGGAGTACTCTCCTTTCCTCTCTACATCTTACCATGAATGCCTGTTAAGTTTGCCTCGTCTTTCAACACCAACTTAAACATCTCTTTCTCTGAGATGCTTCCCCTGCCATTCCCAAGAGAAGCTGGTCTCTCTCCTCTGTGCCACCACCATACTGA
The DNA here is from genome assembly GCF_023851605.1 of Tamandua tetradactyla. Classification (NCBI taxonomy): domain Eukaryota; kingdom Metazoa; phylum Chordata; class Mammalia; order Pilosa; family Myrmecophagidae; genus Tamandua; species Tamandua tetradactyla. The sequence goes on from NC_135338.1 coordinate 97,728,528, forward strand.
ACATGATTTATATAGCAGCGTTTTCTACATTCTCTGCACGCACTCATTTATATGACTGCTGCTTCTCCTGGATGTAAGCTCCCTGAGGGCAGCAACTGTGCCTCTTTTACCTTTGTACCCCTTATTCCTAACACATGCCTGGCATGCTGTAGGTTCTCAGAAAGTGCTTTTGTGAATGAATCCCCAAAAGAGAGGGTATCGGTCCAAAGCAGATTTTTAATGGCAGTTTGTCTTGTAAAAATACTATCAGTTAATAAGAATTACTGATTGTATATGTAGAATGGAATGATATCTTAATGTTTTGTTTGTTAATTTTTTTTAATTAATAAAAAAAGTTTAAAAAAAATACTATCAGTGTACACCAAAGCAATTCAATGGGGAAAAGAAAGTATTTTTCAACGAATGATGGATAAACAAATGGGGGGGGGGATGAACCTTAACCATACTTCACACCATATATAACAATTAGTTTGATATGAATTCTAGACCTTAAAGACTAAAACCATTAACTTTTCTCTAAAAAACACAGAAAAATATCTTTGCAACCCTGGGGCGGGCTCTACCCATAAAAGCAAAAATTGTTATTGGACTTCATCAAAATTAAAAACGTTTCATACCTCACACCACATACAAAAATTAACTCAAAATGGATCATGGATCTATATGTAAAACCTAAAGCTATAAAACTTCTAGAAGAAAACATAAGAGAAAGTCTTTGTGACCTCAGGTTAGGCAAAGATGTTTTAGCTACAACACCAAAAGCATGATCTACAAAGGAATGAATTGATAAATTGGACTTCATCAAAATTTAAAACTTTTATTCTGAAAAAGACACTGTTAAAAGTATTTAGGTGGGCAGCGCAATGGTGGCTCAGTAGCAGAATTCTTGCCTGCCATGCCAAGGACCCGGGTTCAATTCCTGGAGCCTGCCCATGAAAAAAAAAAAGGTATTTAGGAAACCAGGAAATAAGTCAAAAAACTTTTAGACAGAAAAGTAGGTTCAATTCCTGTACGTATTATCTTGTCCAATTACTCACAAAAATGGGAAGTGTGAAGCAACTTGAGGTATCTTTTCATGTCACAAGCTTTAAAAGGGTTTATGTTCCCTAGTGTGAGTCACAAAAAGCCCTGAAATGCCTTCTTCTCTGTCATCAGACTGAGCATACGCCATCTCTCTTCTTTGCAGGATGATGTCAGCAAGCAAACCATCTGTATAAAGATGACAGTCTCTCTAGGAGGGGATTTTGCAGCCTTCCTCCTTCAAGGCAAGACTAACTAAAGGCTGTTAAGAGACCTCAGATTTGCAGTCTCTTCTAGATGATTACTTTTTTAACGAAACCTTTAGCCGGGGTCCCCTACCATGGGAAAGCAATCTTTTCCCAGGCTGGCAGGGATTCAGTAGGGAAGCTGAGCATGTTTCTGTGACAGGCTAAAGTCCCACAACCAGCAATTCCACAGGTTGTCATCTCCTCAAGTGAAGGTCAGAAGAGTTCTCTTGGGGCATCTCTCTCAATTCTAACCTTTTCTTAGCCACTACTTGTCTCAGTTATTGATTCTATATATGCCGTCTTCCTCCACATACAGGCTTAACTGTGAGAAAAATGTCAGTGGAACTTACTTAGAACACAGAATACATAGAGACCAGGCAGAACAGGCAGTTCATTTAAAAATTGTGTTTTACATCAGTGACCTGGCCATGAGGAGCTCCAGTTTCTCTGAGATGGCAGTGGCCTGAGGGAGGAACCCTACGCCCTCCTTGGGAAAGCCATTTGGAGCGTGGGGACCTGCCATAAGGATGGCAGCCCTGCGGCTCCTTCCACGTGCAGAGGATGCTGCCTGCAGGCGCCCACTACGGAGGGGGCCTGGTCTCTGTGCCAGTGGTTCTGAGAAGAAAGGCCAGTTCTCAGAGGAAACTTGTTGCCTGCTTGTAGTTGCTCAATAGCTCCCTTTTTACCCAATGTAGGAGTCGGAGATGTTTGGCTGGATGTGTATAAATTGCCCAAGGAGTCTTGGCTAAAGGAAGTAGAGTATCCCCAACTCACTGCAAATCCAAAGAAAAAAGTCCGGCAGCTGCAACTGGTAGGAAAAAATCTGTGTTTTCAACCCATATGTTTCTCCTTACCTTTAACCCACATCTAGCCTAAATTCTCCTTGGAATTTCAAGATGAATGAGGCCTTCTAAAGGCTGGATGGGAGACACAAACAGGAACGCTGGCTCGTGTCTCCCAAATGGACTTGCTCTGGTTAAAGTAAGATATTGAAAAGTTAGAGATGTCTTCATTAGTGGCAACCTCAGTACCACTCTCACCTGGGAATTGCCTGCCTACCATGTCCACTCCAGACACTTCTCTGGGAGGAGGGTCTTCTGCCCTGACCCCTGCTTTAGTTAGACTTTTTCCCCTTCTGGGCAGAAATAATCTTTTCATGTCTCATATTCCATTAAATTTCCCAAACTATGGTAGAAAGGGGTTGTTCTCAACACACAGAGGGATACACGGAGTCTTTGCTTGGACCTTGTATCTTATGTCTTTAACATGTAGTTCCTCAGTAAATATTACTTTATGACATAATTTGCTCATTTCTTCAATGTGCTTTTATTTTTTTTAACTGCCAACAACTAATATTAATTGAGAGCTCTTTTAAAACATAATATGGTGCTAGAAATTTAGTGAAATGATTCATATGAGACTGAGATTGAGACTCATGTTTGCTGCTGAACTCTGAGTGACTGGAGAGGATGAGTTTGTTCTCCAGCGGTGCTCTCACGGGGCTGTCGTCCTGTGTCCTCGGGTACAATGCAGTCAGTGTTTAAATTCATTTCCTGTTCTGCTCCACTTCTCCTACACTACCTTGGTTGTCAGTTATCTTTTGTGTATGAAATTCCTTTTTTCTTAACTAGATTATAGGTTTCTGGATTGTTAAAACCATGAATTCTGCTTCTTTTTACCAGCCAACCCTATGGTATTGTACTCAGTGTCCAAAGATATTTATCTTTTGATGGACTGATTTATTCTCCAAGTAGGAGAAGCATTTGAGGATGGGGGTGTTACTCCTAATAGTTCACTCAGTTTTCATACACTGAGAAGAAACGAGCTAATGCCAATAACAGTGGTAGTTTAAATATATATATATATATATATATATATATAAATTTTATTTAGAGTTACTACAATTTCACTGATATATTTTGCCAATCAGAAATACTCAGTTTAATTTAGCTATTTCTTGTTTCCCCAACTACATTTTAGCTCCTAGAGAATAGGGAGTCATGTGTTGAAATTCTACAGGCCAGAGGACCAGCCAAAGATAGGTCCTCAATCTCTCCTGAATGAATTCACTTCTCCTAAGAGTTATTGGGGAAAGAAAGAATATCTCAGAGATTAAAGGGGGAGGGAGGAGCATACACAAACCTATTGTGAATTAACTTCTTATTTTTCTCTTCAGAATGCTATTGATTCTACAACTCCAGATAATTTAGAAACGGTAAGAAACTTTAAAGAAAATCACCAGAAAAATATAAATTGCATTTTGAGGGATTTTTATTTTGAATTTTCCTTAAGTATCAAATATGCTAGTAAAACGCTCCACTGTTTTCAGATTACCTGTGACTTAATCTTATGCCTCATGTTCTCTGTCCTTGAGGATAATTGACCCAAACCTTTTGTTCAGAGGTAGGTTTACTTGAAGCTAAGGCGAGATTTAAATTTCAGGCCCCTCATTTTGTGGGCCCCTGGGAGGGGTCCTGGCAATGTGTTCATATGATCATATATTTTTGTAAAATTGCCAAAAGTAAGACACTTTAACCACAATCACTGAAAATTATTGTGTTTTCATTCTAATTTCCCCTCTTGTTACGATGTCCTCCATATCAGGTGGCATTGGAGTGGCCACAGACATTTTGGATTCATAATTCTGCATTGTTTTTTTTCAGGTGGGCCCTCAAATTATATATATATTTCAGGCCCCATGAGACCTGGCTGTGCCTTGCCAAAATTACAGCCCCAGCCCCTGGGAGGGGGACTTGGAGGATTTCCTCTTTGTCCTGGGACACTGTGGGGAATGGAGCATTCGCCTGCAGGCGCAGATAAGGAGAGTGGCAGTAGATTCCAAAATGAAGTCTCTCTCTAGAGCCCATTCTTTTTCTCCTTTAAAAATTGAGTTTTAATATGTACAAGAAATATGTAACTGTATCATTCTGGGAAGATTCAGTTAATTCAGATAAAGCAGCCCTCTCCAAAAATAATCACCATTGTAAGTTTGGTATCTGTTCTCAATTTTTAGCATATTATTTATATTTTCAGTTTGAAAAATATAGTTTTGTCTTGGGGAAATTTTTCCTGTGTTAAGTGGCATCATGTATATGTTCTTGCTTTTTTTTTGCTCACCAAATTTTCAGCAAGGTTTTTCTATGTCAGATAGACCTACCTCATTCTCTTAGCCATTCATATTATGGTTGTACCATAGTTTATTTAGCTATTACTCTTTTGATGATTTGAGGTTGTTCCCAATTTGGAATTTTACATGATATAATAAAAATCTTCGTATATTCTTTGTTTACCTGAGTATTTCTCAAGGGTATGTTTTATTGGGAAACATCAAAGAATATTTTCTCTTTGGCTGATCAGTTTTCCCAGTGATTAGTCTTCTGATCTTCTGCCTGCATTGTGGAATCGTGTGGGGAAGATGGCCTGGGGATGGGAAGTAATCTCAGCATTCGGTATATACATTTGAACTCTATTCTGTTGACTGCATTGAGTTAGGGAGTGCGTCTAAAAGTTTAACTGCTTCTTAGGCAGTATTTTCAACCAATCCTCCTGTTTCTAGTCCTACCTGTACTTCTGCTTCCTGCCATTTTCTTGAGCTTAGCAGTGTGATCAGGTGGCTGCTAGGCTTTCTCCATTAAAAGTTTAGGATCTAGCTCTCAGTCATTTACCACTGGTCAATCTGCTTTCCATCTTCAGAATTTTGTTGTTTCTTTTCTTTCCTTCTCTTTCATTCCCCTAACTTTTATGAATTTATGCCTTTTAAAAACTCTCTACTATCATTTTAATGGAGTTTGAGGAAGGAGAGAAGTTAATGCATGTCTGTTCTATCATTTGTATTTTACAACTACTTATTGCTGATCCCTGACTGTATTAGTATTTGTTAGGTCCTTAGTTACAACAAAGAAATCAAAAGGACATCAAATTTCAAAACATAGGCAGAGCCAAGGGAGAGAAGATGGTGAATACCTGTAGCCAGAACACCACCTATCATCAGTGCTGAACATCCACACTGTCTCGAAGCAAAGCCTCCAAAGCTGGTGCTTGACTTTCCATAATGCCTCTGCCCCTGGGCTCTTGACACCTCCACTGTGAATGATGTGCCCACTCTTTCTCAATCTCTGTGATACTCCCTCTAGATTCACAGTCCTAGGAAGCAGCAGGCAGGTGCTTGAGCTTAGGCCATGTGCTAGGGCTCTAACCTCCAGGGAGCCGTCTTCAGTTCCACAAAGAGACAAATTCATCATGTCTCATACAATAGGGGATCCCGTCAGAAAAGGAAAGGAATTTAAGGCTGGGTAGTCAGAAAGATAACAAAGATCTACTGTACTAGTACATAGGAAAACTATTGAATTTTGTCTATTGATCTTGTATCTGGGCCCCAAGCCAAGACTAGCATGAGGCAAATGATGCACCTAAGGCACAAAATTTAAAGATACTCATTTTCAGGGTCATGCATGTCCAGCATCAGCACATATAAGGATGAGTATCTCCTTACATTTTGCATCCAGTTCACCTTGTTTGACTTACCCAGTCCCGTCCCTGTTGGCTTCTTTACTGAACTTTGTTATTAGTTCTAATGGTTTACAAGTTCTGATGATTACTTGGAGTTAGCAAACTTCAAGGTTTGAAGAAACATTCACCACAAGACTGCCTTTACTTCTGACAGCAATTGTAAGTTTGTAGGGGTTCCCAAAACCACCCTCAGGTTTGATGATTTGCTAGAAGGACTCACTCACTGAAAACCATTATACTCACAGGTACTGTTTATTACAGGGAGAGGATAAAAATTTAAGCAGCCAAAGGAAGAGTCAAAAAGGGCAGAGTCTAGGAGGGTTCCAAATGTGAAGCTGCCTAAAGACAAAATACACTTTTGTCATCAGTGTGTGACAATACACATGGAGTACTGCCAACCTAGGAAGCTCTCCTGGTCTTTGGTCTCCTGAGTTTTTACTGGGGCTCAGTCACATCCTGTCTGGATGACTACTGTTTATTCTCCAGCCCTGGTGGTCGAGCTAATGTCTTTTGCCTCCTGTTCCGTCAGAGGTCAGACCTGATGCAATGTGGTCCAAAGACTCCATCATCAATCACATTGTTTGATTGTCCAGTAGCCAAAGTCCCAAGGCAAATAAAGACACTTGTATCAGGCAGGGCATTCTAGGGGTCTAGGGGTCACCTCCTAATAGCCAAGGGCAAAGGCCAGACCTTTCTTTGGGGAAATTAATTCTTCACTACACACTCTTGCTTTTCTAGAAAGACGATTGCTGTAAATACTTACCATTTTTTTCTCTTTCAGTTATGTATCCATCATATTTATTCTTGCTTTCTTTCATCTTCTAGATCCTTTAATAGAAAGTGGAATAGTAACGGTGATAGTGGAGTATCCGTGACTTATTCATAGCCATGAGCATATTTTGAACGTTTCACTATTTAGCATGAAGCTTAGTATAGGTTTTTGGTAGATACTCTGGATCATGTGAACCATGTGTCCCTCTAGACTTAGTTTGCTGGGAGTTTTTGTTGTGGTTTGTTTTGTTTTTTAATAAGGAATGATATTGACCTTAATTAATTTATTTTTGTTAGAGAATTTGTAGGTTTACAGAAACGTCATGTGTATTGTGCTGTTGTTGGTGAAGTTATTTTAGTCTTCTATATCCCTACTCATTTTCCTTCTCTGTCCTTAACTACATTCTTAATGATTTTCTGTCTCCTCATTCTACCAATTATTGAGAAAGAATACTGAAATCTCTGACTAAGATTGTAGATTTGTCTATTTTACCTTTCACTTCAAGTTTTACTTCTAGTATTTTGATGCACTGCTATTAAATACATAAACATTTGGGATTATATCCTTTTGATGAACTCACCCTTTTATCATTACACAATGATCTTTTTTATCCCTGGCAATATTCTTTGCTCTGAAATCTACTAAGTCTGGTAGTAATATAGCCACCACAGCTTTCTTTTCATTAATTTTAACAGGTATATCTTTTCCACACTTTTAACTTTTAACATATTTGTATTTTTATATGTAAAGAGGCTTTCTTTTCAACAGCATAGAGTTGGGTCATGCCTTTTAAAACAAAAATACAATTTGACAATCTGCTTTTCAATTAGGAGATTCAGACCATTTACATTTAATGTGGTTATCGATATGATTGGGTTTAAATCTACCACCTTGCTATTTGCTTTTAAGTTGTCCCATCTGTTTTCCTTCCTTTTTCTCTCTTTTTCTGCCTTCTTTTCTACTGAGTGCTCCTAATGATTTCATTGTATCTTCTTTGTTGACTTATTAGCTGTACCTGTATGTTTTGTTTTGTTTTTAATGGTTGCTTTAGAATTTATTGTATATGTCTTTAACTTATCACAGCTACATTCCAGTAATATTTTATCACTTCACATATAGTTTAAGAACCCTGCAATAGTATACTTCCATTTCTCCTCTCCCAGGCTTTGTGCTATTGTCATAGACTTTACTTAAACATTTGTATAAATCTTATAATAGTTATCGTTTTTGTTTTATACAATTGCCGTTTAAAATGATTATGAAATTAAATTTAATATTTATTATTTCTGGTGCACTTCATTCCTTTGCATAGACCCAGATTTATAGCTGTTGTCATTTTCCTTCTGCCTAAAGAACTTTCTTTAGCATTTCTGATAGTGTAAGTTTGCTTGTGATTAATTTTTTTCATTTTTCGGTCATCTAAAAAAGTTTTAATTTTGCCCTAGTTTGTGAAGATATTTTCACTGGGTATAGAATTCCAGATTCACAGTTTTTTTTCCTTTCAGTACTGAAAATGTTGCCCCATTGTCTTCAGGACTTCATTGTTTTGGATGAGAAACCTATCTTTATTCCTCTGTGTATAATGTGAGTTTTATTTGCTTTCTTCTATTAAAGATTTTCTCTTTATAGCTTGTTTTAAGTTTTTTACTAGTTTTAGTGTAGTTCATCTTTCTTGTGCTTGAAGTTTATTTTGATCTTTGAATCTGTAAGTTTGTACTTTTCTTCAAAGTTGGAAATTTTTTAGCAATTATTTTTACAAATATTCCTTCGGCCTCCTCTTCCCTCTCTCGTTCCTCTCCTTTGGTGACTGCAGATATGTGTAAGTCAGTCCACTTGAAGTTGACCCACACGTTACTCATGCTCTGTTCATAGTTTTTCATGTTTCATTTTGGATAGTTCCTTCTACTGTGTCTTCAGGTTTATTGGTAATCTGTAGTTGATCCCCTTCAGTGTATTTTTATTTCAGATATATTTTTCATCTCTAGAACTTCTATTTAAGTCTTTTAAAATCTTTTATGCCTTTCATTCATATGCGCTATTATCTTCTATCCTTGATCACATGGAATACAATTATAATAATTGTTTTAATGTCTTTATCTACTAATTCTGTCATTTGTATCATTTCTGGGTCACTTTTAGGTGATTGATTTTTCTCGTTATTATATGGGCCATCATTTTTTGCTTTTTTTTGTACCTAATTTTTTATTGGATGCCAGATATGATGAATTCTACTTTGTTGGATACTGGATATTGTTATATTTAAAAATATATTTTCCTGGGCGGGCCGCGGTGGCTCAGCGGGCAAGAGTGCTTGCCTGCTATGCCGGAGGACCCCGGTTCGATTCCCGGCCCCAGCCCATGTAAAAAACAAACAAACAAACAAAATATAATAAAACAAGAAAATGTTTAAAGATGTTTCCCTTTCTTCCTCCCTTCCTTCCTTCTATCCTTCCTTCCTTCTCTGTCTTTCCTTCCCTTCCTCCCTCTCTCTTAAAAAAAAAAAAAAAAAAAAAATATATATATTTTCCTGAGTCTTGTTCTGGGATGCAGTAAATTTACTTGAAAGTAGTCTAGTCCTTCCAAAGTTGCTTTTAAGCTGTGTTAGGTGGGACTAGAGCAACCTGTTGTCTAGGGCTCCTTTGGCCTCACTACCGAGGCAATGGCCTTAAGAAATACTCCGTCCAATATCCAGGCATTATGAAGCTTTTTCACTCCTGCTGGTGCAAAGAGGGACTATTCTTGACTCTCTTGTCTTCGGTGATCTTCAGGTGACTCTTCCTCTAGCCTCAGGCAATTTCCCTACAGGGCTGATCAGTACTCAGCTGAAGACTAGGAGGGAACCTTCTGCAAAGCTCCAGAGTGTGCGCGTGCGCATGCTCTCTCTCCAGTCTGGTGCTCTGTCCTGCAAACTCTGGGCTTCCCCATACTCCATCTCCACAACTCAGGGAGATTGCTGGGCTCAGCTGTAGGGCTTACCTTGTTTTTCCCTGTCTCAGGGATCACTGTCCTACACTGTCTATTTTCCAGTGCCTGAAAACCGTTGCTTCAAATGCTTTGTCCATTTATTAGTTGTTTAACAGATAAAATTTACTAGTAAGTCTAAATGAAAGTGATTGTTAAAAAACACCAGTCTGGAATTAGAATCCCACTTGAAAGATAGCCAGGGCATTGAAGGAGTGGAGAAGAAATAAGAGTGCAAAAGGATTCTTGTTTTGTTGAAAATACCAATTCAAGTTGATGCTAAATGATGATGAAAAAAAACTTCTGATTCTGGCCAAGATGAAATAATTTACCATCCCACCCCCATCCCAGCCAACTGAAATGAGAGTTTGATCATTTCTGGTTACTGATAATTTATCTCAAAGTAGGGCCATTCAGCCTCTCTGACTAGGGTGTGTAGATCATAAGACAGGACCTACATTCACAGTCCTTGGAACTCTTTTATTTATTTGCAGGATGTGTATGCTTGTTTTAAAGGAGATGTTAAGTTGAGTCTTCCAGTTTACATAATGAAGATCAAACCACCTAAACCAATTACGGGTCAGTATGATTCAGTTACAACTCCTCTTCCTTTTGCTTTTGATTTTTCAGTTTTTTCTTTCTTTACCTTTCTCCACATTTCCCGTATTTTCTGTTTATTATAAATTGTAAGCATGTTCTGAAGAAGAAAATTTAGAAACCTCATAAGCCCTAAGACTTAAAAACAAACAATATAAATATTATAAGGATACTGTTAATGAACAGAAGTGGAAGGTCAGGAAAGAGAGACCTTTTTCCTGAATGCTGGTTATAATTCACTCATTTCTACATTCATGTGTTAATTTAGTCAGCAGTATTTGCTGAGTGTCAGTAACGCACCAGTTACAAAGACAACGTGGACATATCTACGGCACCATAGAAGCTGTTGGTCTAGCAAGGGAGAACAGGAGAAAATTATCAAAAAAGGCTATGATAAGTGCATCAATGGGAACATCCAGGATTGTGTAAAACACAGAAAAAGGGGTGAATAATTCTGCCCAGAGAATAGGAAAGGCTTTATCAAAGGAAAGAACATTGGACAAGGTTTTGAAGAATAAGTGGGAGTTAGTCAAGAGGAGCAGAGGGGATGTCCATCAAAGATAGAAGACACAGGGCATTTCCCATCAGTATTCCTGTATGATTCCAAAGATATATGTACAGGGAAATCACTGCAGTATTGTTTATAGAGGCAAAGAGTTGTCAGATAAATTATGGTACACTCATGCAAAGGAATACTTTGATTACAACCATTGAAAAACAAAGAAGGAAATGCAAAAAGCCAAGAGTAGCCAATTCACTCTTGTAAAAATAACATAGTGATAGGGCTTGCTCTATCAAGATTTATTATCAAGCTATAATAATTAATCCAAGATAGAAAAAGAGATCAGTGAGACAGGGTAGAAAGGCCAGACAGACCCAGGCATGAGTGTACTTTTGCACATGACAAAGGTAGCCCCGCAGGGCAGAAATATCATTTCGTTAAAAGGTGCTGGTTGTCAGTGTGATGGAAAGAAATGAAATTTGACCCCTGCCTCATATCACCAGTGAAAATAAACTCCAGATGGATTGTAGATGTATGTATGAAAGGCAAAACAAGAAAGCTTTTAGAAAATAATATAAGGCAATATCTCTGTGATCTCTGGGTAGGGAAAGACTTTTTAAACAAGATACAAAAAGTACTAAAATAAGGAAAATTTGGATAAATTTCACTACATTAGAATTAAGCACTTCTAATCATCAAAAAATATTAAGAACATGAAAGAGCAAGCTACAGAGTGGGAGAAGATACTCACAGAATACATACAACTTGCTAGACTTCCTATCAAGGATATATATATAAAGAATTCCTACAGATTACTAAGAAAAAGCCATATAATCCCATACAAAAACAGACTAGAGTATTGAACAGTCCATTCCCAATAGAAAGTATTCAAATGGCCAATAAACATATAAATAAATTAAAAACACAATGATAGCACACTACACACCCATCAGGATGGCTAAATTTGAAAGGACCGACAGCAGCAAGTGTTGGTGAGGATGTAGAACAATTGATAACAAACACTTTGGGAAACAGTTTGGTAGTATCTAGTAAAGTTGATGATAACTTATATCCTGTGACCCAGCAGTTACAATTCTAGGTAGGGTGACCAACCCTACTAGTTTGCTGAGGACTGAGTGGTTTCTGGGGATATGGGACTTTAAGTGCTAAAACAAGGAAAGTCCTGAGCAAAATAGGATGAGTCAGTCTCCCTACTTCTAGGGAACCACCCAATAGGTTTGCAAGCAAATGTGTACCAGGAGTATGCACAAGAATGGCAATAATGGGTTTTTTTTTTTTTTTTTACAGATTTTAACACTTTATTTGCATATTTAAATATTATGCATTCTGGGGGTGCATGGGTGGTTCAGTGGTAGAATGCTTGCTTTCCATGTGGGAGACCCACGTTCAATTCCCAGAACATATACTACCATCACCACCACCACCCCCAAAAAAGGGAAATATTATGCATTCTAATAATTAAAATAATTTCAACAACAACAACAAAAAAATGTCGCCCTGATTAAATAACGTTTTACAGCCTGTAGGACATCTCGGACTAGCTTTGCTGTCATCCCACCCAGCTTCTCCCTTCAACAACAAGCAAGTTCTTTTCCTTTCCTGTTAGCCAACCAGGCAGCCAGGAGAGACAGGCGCTGCCTTCCTTGTCAGTTGTTCTGAATTCTTTGATGTGCAAAGGGATAGCACAGTCATTTAAACTTGATCCTATCTCTTTGCATCTTATGAAGTTGACAGCTAAAGGAAATAATGAGAAGGCAATGCTTGTGGAATGTACAATGTGTATTGGTGGTGCCTACCTCATTTTAGTTTGCCTGATTGCCTCTCCTGGGCAATTGTTTCTTTGGAAGGGAGTGGATTTTTCTCCCGTATTGCTGTCTTCTTCAATTTCGACTTAGGGAATTTCTCAATCTCAGCCACATCAGGTTTGTTAGACATACTTATAGAGGAAGCCAAGTGAGACATGCTAGTGAGTCCAGTCTGCTCAGTGATCACCACCAAGTAGTTTTACAGTAACCCCAAATGTGAAACAACCCCAAGTGTCCATCAACAGTAGAACATAGATTATAGTATATGCATTCCATGGAAACTCTACAGCAGTGAAAACAGACCACATCTACATATGACAAAATCAATACATCTCACAAACATAATATGGAGCAATATTATAGGCCGAGTTAATACTGTCTGGTTCCACTTATATCCAGTTCAAAAATCAGCTTAAGCAAAGCTATAGTTTGAGATGCACATGTACATGGTAAAAGCATGGATGCCATAAAGTGGTTGCCATAAAAGTCAAGACTTAAGTAGCAGCCTTTAGAGTGTAAAGAGGGTCTTCAGAAAGCTTCAGTCTGCTGATGTTACCAGACAAAGGTCATGGATTCTTTTGCCCAACACACTCAATAACCAATTCCTGAGAAACCAGGGTCTCAAAGAGAGAAAGTTTGTTACTCAGCATGTAGAAGAAGAGCAGATGGCCTAGCAGCCCAAAATCGGTCTCCCTGAGTTTAGGGGGCTCAAGGTTTTTAAGGATTTTAACAAAGGGAGATGAGGTCATTTCGAATAACAAGTTCAAAGCAGAAAAGGAGACAGTGTTATAATCATTTCATTAGGAGAACATAAGCTGAAAGGAGGGGAGGCAGGGCTCTCACTTCAGTACTAAAGGTGTAAACCAAAAGGAAGAGAGACAAGTTATCTTTCAATAGCAGAATCTAGCTGATATGATTTACAAATGTCCAGGGCTAAGGCTAGTTATTGGCTGACTTCATTAGCATAGGGACTTTGCCCTACAAGAAAATGACCAGATAAAGAGTATAACAGCTCTTACACTCACAAAGGCATAAGATAAGGACTTTTATACTTATTGCAGATATCAGGGCAGCTGAAATATAATTTAGGGATTTCAGGTGTTCCCCTATCTGCTCCAGTATCGCAGAAAGCAAAACAGAATATGATTCTGTAATCAAAATCATCCCTCAAATCCTAACTTCTCGGTTACGCTGGCAATGTTCTGACTTGACCTGAGTCAAGATATCTTGAGCTAAGATGTTTACTTCAAATTAATATACTAAGATATGCATTTATATGTACTTTTCTGAATGTGTGTTACATTTCACAATAAGAAAAAGGTTTAAGAAATAAAAATCAGCAATAAACAGTGAGTAAGAGCTATAGTACTGATATGACACGATCTCCAAGGTATTTTAAGCGAAACAGTAAGAGTTATAGTGTAGAGCAGCAATTCCCAGATTTAAGCTGCCTTAGAGTAATTTGGAGGACTAGTTAAAGCCCAGATTGCCAGGCCCTACCCATCGAGTTTCTGTTTCAGTAGTTCTTGGGTGGAGCCTGAGAATATGCATTTCTAACAAGTTCTCAGGAAACACTCACACTGCTGATTTGGGACCACACTTTGAGAACTATTAGTGCCACTATGAACTATGTGGTAGTTCCTTAAAAAGGGGAGGGGGTGGCTGTCCCTCAAAAATTTTTCAAGAAAGTGGTATCACATTGTTAAAAGATTTCAGTACTTAAAATGGGAAACAGAAGCTTAAGTTATTTTCCTTACTATCAAAAGTATATTCCTTGGAACCACATTATACATTGGATGTCTTAAGCTGAGTACAGTTTAGGGGATCCTTTCTAATTATGGGAAAGTGCTGCTTTCCTCAACACTGTGATCTGATCTGTGACAACTCTGTTCTGTATACTATTGTACATGGCTAACAAGTCAATTGCAAGCAGACTATACAAATCTTAGTGCTGGTGCTGAAATCTCTTCAGAAGAGTCCTCATGATTTAAAAGTTTGTTTAAAAATTCGCCGGCATCAAGTGTCAATCAAAACTGAAGATGAGAGCTGGCCATGGTGGCTTAGTGGCAGAGTTCTCACCTGCCATGCCAGAGACCTGGTTCAATTCCTGGTGCCTGGCCATGCAAAAAAAAAAAAAACCCCGAAGATTCAACAAATGAATGTTGAATTCTCATGCTTTAGGTGTACTTCCTTTTTAGTTGTATTTTTTTCAGTTCTTTGTTATTTTTACCATACTGTTTCATTTAAATTTCCTACATGCTAACTTCGTGTGATTGAAATAAAATTGCACTATAAAAAAAGAAAGAAAAAGAAACCAGTATCAATGGTTGGCTCTGGGGAGGGGTCTGGACTGTGGGAACTGCATAGAGTCCAAAGAGGCAGAGTTCTGAATCTTGAGGTATAACCCAGAAAAAAATTACCTAGTTTTACTGTGGATTGAGAAACACATGAAAAAGAAGGAAATGAAACATTATTGGAAAGGAGAGTGAGTGATGAGGTAAGCGATTGTTGTTTTAAAGGAGGGTAGTTTGATAAACATAGAGAATGGGATTGCCTGGGGAGGCAGGTCTGCAGCAGCAGCTGCGCAGTGATTGTAGCTGGCAGGTTTTGGGCCCTGCTTTGCTGGGGACACAGTGACAGTGATCTAAAATCTCTAGGGGAACATTGCCTTGGCCTCCTTTGCAGAGATTATATAATCCGGAAGCAGAGAGGGAAAAGCGGAGGTGGAAAGAGGGAGAGCAGTGCTCTTTGCCTGGGCTGGGGGAGTGGGTAGGATGGGGGAAAGGCAGGAGAAGGCTGGGGTCTCAGATGAGTGCTGAGCAAGAATGGGTTTCCCAGGACAATGGATTCTGCAGGCTGGGAGGCCTGAAAGAGGCAGGAGGGAATTGGGAAGGGCGAATTCAGCTGTGTGACTAAGTTTGGAAAATTTTCAACCTAGGCACCACATTTAAAAGCCCCTTGGAAGTCTTTGCAAAGATAGAGGACTGCTGTGGGCTGGGCTCCGGGCAGAACCACTTCATCAAGGACAGCCAGTGGGAGCAGCAGGAGGCCATCTTCAAGGGTTCCTACAGGAAGTTCCTGGATGGGGAGTGGAAGGAGGAGCCGCCCAGGTGAGCAGGGCAAGGGGAGCCGGGGAGTCCCCAGAGCTGCTCCTCTCCTGGCTCGTGCAGCCATCAACACAGGGACCTGGATTCATCCAAGATCTAAACGCTCTTTCTGTTTGGGGATTACTTCACAGGATTCCAGCAGATCTTTTGAAAAGTTGTACAGCAACTACTGTTCAAATGTAGCTAGAACAGAGGCTGTTAGCATGGTTTTAAGAGAAGCAATCCATATCTAGAAGAAATGGAATGTATTTTAGGTTTATTTGTGACATCATCTTTCAATTAAAAAACAAACTTATTTTTCCCTCTGATTATTTGGAAAATTCAGGCATTTCTAAAGACAGAGGTAAAACTCAGACATCTGGCAGCACAACACTGAATGTAATTAACACCACTGAATTATATATCTGAATGGGGGTAAAGGGGAAATTTAGATTGCATATATGTTACTAAAATAAAATTTAAAAGGAAAAAGCCTCAGTCACCACCATTAACATCTTTCTTCTTTTCCTTATGGTCTTTGTAAATGTAATGTACACATGTGTGTGATTATTATAGTACATTCCTTTCTGGTCCCGTTCAGCAGTGAGGCCCGTTAATCCCACGTTGTCATTGTAGAAAACTGAGCCCAAGTCTTTGAAGTATCTGCGGTGGAGCCAGTGTTAGAAATGGCTCTCCTCATGAGTCCTGTGACTCTCAGGAAAGCTCTTGTTTCTTGTGGGAAGGGAAACCTCTCATCCTGCTGTCAAGTAGCCCTTGAAGTTTGTCACTTCAGGACTCAAAGGGGCTGAGCCGTAACAGCAACTACCTGTTACCTGATCTGGAGCCACCACACTCGGTGCGGTGCGGTGCTGGCAGCTCCTAGGGCTGTTAAGATCGGGATTTGATGAGCCAGTTGATAAACCCCAGGCCAGCTGTCCTTGGTGGGAGTATTTACATCACAGAAATCTGCAAACCCTACAAATCAGGGTGGGTTGGTTTTTTTTTTCCTAGAAAACCATTTACCAGTGCACACTGGTTGTATGGCCCTAGGATAACAGAGTCTGTGTGCAGATCACCCAGGACTGGTCTTGAAGGGACCTTCCCTGAGGGCTCCCCAGAGGGAACCTTCTCTGGCAGATCTGCCCTGTGCCTTCCACATTCACCTATGCCTGGTGGATGATGACTCTCTCAGCTCAGCCCACTCTGCCCTCACCAAGCTCCACAGTCCACACAGCCCACCGGGACCAGCACATAAAATGCCATTTGCCTCGCGATCCTGTGCTCCTGGGAAGGGCCATCCTACCTAACCGTGTCTGGTCTCATCGCCAAGATTCTGGCAGCCTCTCTCCTTGCCAAGGAGTCTCCCATGTCTCTAAAGTGTGTCTCTTCCTTTTTCAGTATGGCCACGTTCCATTTCCTCCTTCCAAGCAGCGTCATTTCAATGCCAGCAGAAGCCAAGGGGCCCTCAGGTAAATGAACATGAAATGGGGCTACGCTGGGAAGTGGAAATCGCTCAGCAAGCCTTCCTAGAGAAGTTCCATAGGACAACCCTGCGTGGCTCTGGATTCAATTTATTTTTTGGTTGGAGGAAAGGAAGATGGAGATTGAGTTTGCCATCTGTAGCTTAAGAGTTCCTGCGTGGACCTGGGTGGAGTGTAGTAGCACTCCCTACCACCCTAAAGAGGAGGGTAGGAGCACACGTCCTGCCAAGCTGCTTCTGGATATGAATTCAATTTATAGAAAATGAAGTTTGAAACACTGAAGCCAAGTGCCATGAATTGTGTAGAAAATGTGAAAGCAGCCTAGGAGCAGTTGTGACCAACTTCCCTGCCCAGGAAGGAGGGTGGGTCTTAGGAGCAGCCCAGACCATTTTCCTTGGGATACTCGTCCTTCTGTTGGGCGGTGTCCACTAGAATCACCCAGTTCTGATCTCAAACTACCTTCCTCTTGGGTAGACACTTCCCGTGCAAACCGAAGGCCTCCCGGACTTTTTAGGTGACATCGGTTTCCTCTCTCCTTTCCCAGGAGTAGCCTGTGTCCTTGGCATACACTGGACTGGGAGTCATAATTTCTTCTTCTATTCCCTTCACCGAACTCTGAAGGATAAGGCCGGTACTTTCCTGCTGAGATGGGGGTTGCCTAAGCTCAGGGCTCTCAGGACGGGGCCTCCTGGAGCTCAGCTAAGATCTGTGACTGGCACATAGGGGACCCAAGGCTGTGTGGGCAGAAGTGGGTGGTGTGATGGCTGTGGTGTGACCCTAAGGGTCTGGCCCCAAACTGTCATGTTTCTTAAAGATGACGGGTCAAAAGGGACAACACCCAGAATCAGGTCCGTAAGGGCTCCCTGGGCAGCTCAGGTGAAAGGA
This sequence comes from Tamandua tetradactyla, assembly GCF_023851605.1. Taxonomy (NCBI): domain Eukaryota; kingdom Metazoa; phylum Chordata; class Mammalia; order Pilosa; family Myrmecophagidae; genus Tamandua; species Tamandua tetradactyla. The sequence continues at coordinate 97,746,415 of NC_135338.1, forward strand.
GGTGGGCTTGGAGGCAAGGGGGGCAGCTTTGATTCCTTGCAAACCACGAAGGCTCAGGCCCAACTGAGCCCCGACCCGGAGCTCACTGCACTGTCCCTATCTCCTGCCTGGATCTGTTGTGAATGGCAGAATCCAGAGGCATTTCTGTATGTGAAAGCTGCTTGAAACTGAAAGGCGCTGAGGAAATGGAGGGTGGGGGTAGTGACTAGTATAACTTCTTACAGATCACGGAGGCAGTTCCGTGAGCAGGTTCACTCTGTGATAGTTCTTAGACTGCACACTTATATTAGGCTTTAGTTATTATATTTCAAAAGAGAGAAAAAAAATTACAGAGAAGGGATTTCTTTCCTTCCACCCCTCTTCCTGGCGGCCTGGCTTCTAACTTCAACTTCTGTACTGCCTGGCTGTGTGCCTTGGGCAAGTCACTTCTCTGCCATAGTCTTCTCATCTATAAGATAAAGCTACTATTAGGACCTACGGCATTGAACCCTTCCTTGGGAGAATAAAGTGAAATTATACATGGGAAGCGCTTAGCTCAGTGTTCAGCACCCTCTAGGTATTCATTAAGTGTTAGCTCTAGAATAATAACAGCCTGGTGACTTAGTCCCCTAGGGAAGGAGACTCACGCCAAGTTGGGAGGAGAGAGCTGGTGCAGGCAGCCTGGGGCTCGGGTCCAGGCGGAGCTAATGGGCGGGCGCAGGGTGTGGGGACGCCAGGTGAGTGGTGTCCTCCCCACTAGACCCCGAGAGCGTGTGGCCCTGTGCCGCACCCATTGCGGTCTCTAACCTGAGCTGCTGTGGCTCCTACCTGGTGCTGGCCTGCGAGGATGGTGTGCTCACACTGTGGGACCTGAGCAAAGGTGAGCCCCCTGCCTCTCTGCCTCATACCTGGGGTCTCTGGGTAATGAGACTCCTGGAGCTCTAGAATTCCTGCAGGCTTTGGGTCTTCTGATACCTCTTTGTTCTTAAAATCATGTTGGGGAACTGGATTTGTCCCCTCTTTCGTTCCTTTAACATACGTTTATTGAAGGGGAACGACATTCCCCACATGTTTAGTGAGTGCTTACTCTGCCAGACACGGATCAGGTCCTGGATGTTTGACCATTACCTTCATCATCACCATCCAGTGCAGAAATTTCCCAGCACAGCCAGTTTGTGATATCATGGTGGCCTCAGCCCCCTGCTCTTAGCCACTAGACTCTCAAAGTAAGCATGTCTTCTTTCCTGCCTTCCCACCCCCAGGCAGCAGGAGCTGAGAGACATAACCATCAAAAGTGAGACCAGAGCTATTCTGGGTGGGCAGTGCCTTGGTGAGGTCCAGGACCCTGGGTCCAGCTTTGAGGGGCAGAAAATCAGTGGTATCTACTTACCCTAAATTGATCGGCTTCTAGGAGAGTGTCTCCCACTGACCAAACTCTTAACCCTGCACTGGATGTGTGTCTCATGTGAGAGTGGAGGTGAGCCAAATGCACTGAGCAGCCCTCCCAGCGGGCGGGTTGGTGAGGAGAACCAGGGCGAGCAGCCTGCTTACAGGAGAGCTCATGATGGGACGTGGACCTGCCTGCACCCAGAGAGGCTGCAGCGGTGGTGTGGCTTCCTCCCTGGGGCCATCTCCAGCTGAAGAAGCCAGTGGTTATTCAGAATCAGAGCACATTCTCCCCATACAGTGCTAAGATAAACACCAGCTAAGGCCCCCCTGAATTATATTTATTGCATCTACAGCATTGTAATAGTGCAAGATATTTCAAAAAAAAAGAATGATTATATTTTCCCAAACCCTTGCCCATTAACTTATTTTCATTTTTCTAGATATTGTTACATTCTTACTGCTTGGCTACATACATACACATGCATCTAGTCTTTTCTGAAACTTCCCTCCCCCCCAGTACCTAGCTGGATGGTAGCCTCCTTCCATTCCAGAGCTGACTCTGCCCCCCTGCATGGATCTAGTTGTCCGTCTGTGCAGATCATCTCAATATACAGAGGGGGTAAACCAGGAAGTTTCCCTCCCTCCCCACTGAGCTTACTTTCAGAGGTGCTCCTTCCCTGATTTTTGCCCTCACATCCTGCACTCACTGGTCACAGACCCTGTGCCCAGGGCGTCCTCCTCTCCCCATTTTCTGAGCTGCTGGTGTGATTACTTTCTCCAGGGTTCCCTCTTGGCGTCGTGGCTCTTCCCAAGGGATGTTTCTGCCAAAGTATTCACTTCTTAAAATACTTCCTGGTCCACAAAGGAGAGAACATGTTCCCTGAACTTCCAGTGAAGTCCAAGATGAAATGTGTGGTGCTGTGCACAGATACTTCTCTCCATCTGGTGGAAGCCGAGGGGACCCGAGGACCCACCACCCGTGTGCTCGCTGAGAGGTCAGAGGCTGGAGGGCAGGGTGGGGGGAAAATGATCTGCCAGACACATGACGCCCTTCAGTAGTCTCAAGCTGACAACTTCTCCGGACACAGTCACTTTCCCTAAGGTTATCCTCCTGGTGAGCGGCTCAAGATCACAAAGTCTTTTTTCTTTTTTTTTTTTAGTAATTTTTCTAACAAAATTGTATGATGACACAAAATTATATCTTCATATCTCTCACACGACTATGAAGAAGGTCATTTCTGCAAAAATAGTTTAGCCTTTCATCAGTTTTTCTCTCCTTTTCAAATTGTGAAATATTTTATGCAGGCAATGAATCTAGATAATGTATGTATAAAGTATAAAGGATAATGAGCAAACGACTGCTGTTCTCACCACCAAGCTTTAAGAAATAGACCATTTCCAACTCCAGTAAGTCTCCCTGTGTGCTACCCCCGATCATATCCTTCTCTCTTCTCCCCAGTAGTAACCACTTATTAAGTATCTATTGCCACATAACAAACTACCTCACCCTAGTGGTTTAAGAGAATCACCATTGTTTGGCTCTTGACCCTCTAGGCCAGCTCTTGGGCTGAGCTTTGTGGGGCAGTCCTTTTGGTCTGGCCAAGGCTCTCGCATGTGCCTGCAGTCGCTGACAGCTCTGCAGGACGGCCCAAGGTGGCCTTGCTTACAGGCCTGGCAATCAGCATGCTGCTGGGACTTGTCTGGGCTCTCCTCCTCTGGCCTCTCCAGCAGGTTTGGTAGTCTGAGGGCTCCCGGCAGCCAGACAGGGCTGCTCCAGTGCACAAATGTTTGGCAAGTCTCTGCTTGTGTTACATTTGCACATGTCCCATTGGGCAAAGCAAGTCACTGAGCCACGCCATATAAAAGCAGTAGGAAAACAGACCCTACCTTTTGATGAGAAGAGCTACCAAATAGCATGGCCATTTTTTTCTTTTCAGTCCACTACATCATTTTCTTAAATTCATCATTCCTTTGATTTGCTTTAAGAATTAACCTCATACATATGACTGTAACTCCAAATAGTACGTTGCTTAGCTTTGCTTGTTTAGGGAATTTACATATGCAATCATATGCTTCGTATTCTCCAACGTGCTTTTCGATGCTGTTTATTCTGTAACTAGTTTCACAGCATTCTTCATGAGAGTCATACATGTTGATGTGTGTAGCGCCAGTTGTTTGATTTTCATTGCTGGTTTGTGTTCCTTTGTATAAATATATCACGATTATTTAAGCATTCTCCTACCTTTTTTGAATTTTTAGATTATTCCTAGTTTTTTGCTACTATGAACAGTCTTCTACTTATCTCCTGGTGCTCATGTGCACACATTTCTCCTGGGCAGAACAGAAAAACTTTAAAATCCTCCAAGTAGGAGAATGACTGTGTGTCTTCTTGTTCCCTATAGGCCCGTGAAGCACGTGAATGAAACCATCCGTGCAGTGGCCCCAGTCCCAGCCTTACCTGGCATGGTAGGTTGCCAGTGCTTCTCATTCTTCTTCAGTGAGTGTGCTCATTTTTTCCTCCGAGAACTGTGTGGACGCCTACTATGTGCGAGACACTGGGCCAGCTTTTGGGGGAACAGGTATGAAAAGCAAAATGCCTGCTCTCATGGAGCACACAGTACAGTGGGCAGACGTGTCACCGCGCTTCCGCCCTGGACAAGAGAAGGATGCCATAGGGCTGAGATGCCCCAGCCTGCCAAGTTGGTACAGGGGAATGGGGCTTTAAAAAAAAAAAAAAGACTTTTTTTAAAGCAGCTGTAGATTTATAACGAAATCATGGGAAAGTAGAGTTCCCATACCAACCTCCCCCCACACATACACACACGCACACTCAGTGTTCCCTGCTGTTAACATTTTGCATTAGTGTGGTATATTTGTTCCAGTTGATGACCCAATCTAACTATAAGTATATTATTAACTATAGCTCGTAGTTTACATTAGGGCTCACTCTTTCTGTTGTACAGTCCTTTGGGTTTAAAAAATTTTTATTGTGGTAACATATATACAATATAACATTTCTCATTTTCCCCACTATCAAGTCTACAATTCAGTGGTAATGACATTCTCAAGGTTGTGCTACTCTCACTGCCATCCATTACCAAAACTTTTCCATCCAAGGGGGACTTTCTGGAGGTGGTGACAGCAGAGTGGGGGGAGCTGAGAAGGCAGCACCGTGGAGGCAGGAGTACACTGTGTGTCTGGGCACTGCAGGGAGTACAGGGAAGCTGCAGGTCGGATTTGGAGGGGCTGCGAGCAGGCTGTGGGGGGGCCTGTATGACAGCAGAAGGAAAGGTACGGGCTCAACCTTGACGGGAAAGGGCTTGAAGCATCAGAGGGCTCGAGTGGGTATAGCACCTGCAGAGAAGGGATGGGGTGTGGGGAGAGGCTGGTTAGGAAATCGGAGTCCACGGTTCTGGGCTGCCTGTAGCTGAAGCGGGAGGAGAAAGAGGTGTCACAGCTGATCCTGGCTTGGGGTTTCTGTGAAACTGATTAATTCTCACTGGGCTCCCTGAAGGGCGCATGGCTCCTGAGTAAAGGCTGTGATTTCCAGTGTGTCCCTGCCGAATGTGGGGGCCTAAAGGAGCTCCCCCCCAGAGGAGGTGCCAAAGAGCTCAGGCTAAAAGTAGAGCTGAAGAGCTCAGCAGCCCATTAGTGGGTGGAGCTTGAAGCCAGGGGTCTGAGCTCATGGGGGTGACTGAGAGGGATACCCGGGGGACATCACCATCAGGTGGGTCCTGGAAGCTCAGCCAGGCAAGTTTTAAGAAGGCGAGAGCAAAGTGGCCTGTGCTAATGAGAAAGCAAGCGCTGTGTGGACGCCAGTGGCCACACAGCTGGAGGACTGGAGGAGCGGGTGGAGGAGGGAGAGAGGCTGTGCTGAGGAGGGACGATCTCAAGGCACGGAACAGGAAAGGAGGGATGCAGGGAAAGTAGAGCCAAGGGTGAGCTTTTAAAAGTTTGAGTGGGTTCATAATCCTTATCTACAGAGAGGGAGGAGCCCAAGCAGGAGAGTGACCCCATTATCCAGCTTGGGGCCTAGGCAGGGGCTGTGGATTGAGCAGGATGCAGAGGAGGCCAGGGAAAGGTGCCGGGAGCGCGTGCAGAACTGAGCTCCACCACGTGGAAGGAGAACTTTGAAAGTGCGGGATGAGCTGGGAAGAGGAGTGGGACTGGAGGGGACAGTACAGCGTCGGGTTCACCCCCAGGAGGGCCTGGTAGCCCCCAAAGGGCAAGTGTGAAGGCGTTTCTGCCCCTGCCTCGGGCCGCCTAAATAGATCCTGAGGCTGGCGAACCATAGCCCATAAATTCTCTCTGGGTTTCAGCTGCTCCCATTCCATACTGAGGTGACCTCTAAGTTACCTTCCTGTGGGTGCCGGAGTCCAGCCGAGTCTCCGTTCACATCTCCTGGCTCCCCAGGTGCTGATCTTCTCCCAGGACGGCTGTGCACGCCTCATGGACGTGGCCAAGTCGCAGGTGGTCTGTGCCTTTGCTCCTCCCAGGCCCTGCCAGCTTGTGGTCCCCTGGAGCCCAGTGTTTGTCGTGTCTTTACACCACCCATGCTTCCTGCTCCGAGGTACAGAACGGAACCTGGGGGCCCCTGCCCGGACTTGTGCCCTGCTGACCCTTCTCCTGACGGGATCAGTCTTCTCACAGAGCAGAGGAGGGCCCCTTGCAGCCTCCTCCCCACTGGGATCCATCCCACCAATCAAAAGAATATCGCAGCTCAGGCCTCAAAATGGCAGACTCGCTCTTCTCTCTGGTCCCGGGAGCTGCCCCCAGCCCAGATGACACGCCTTCCTAACTGAGGGTGCCGCCCGCTGTCCCCTGCGCCAGGAGGAGGCAAACCTTACAGCAAAAACATGTCTTTGTTTCTTTTCAGGAGACCACCCGGATGAAATTGAACATAAAGACAATTCCAGGAACATCCAAAATTCTATTTTCTGTTTTAGTTTTGAGACCTGCCCACTTCTGAAAAATATCTCAGGAAATTGCGTGCTTTCTCAAAGTGACTTGACATGTCACGCGGCCTTCCGCCAGACCTTGCCCTTGGAGAAGAGATGCGAGCGCTTCCTCCAGGAGAGGTAGGGGGTTCTGTGTTTTTCCCAGCCACTGCCTCTGGGGCTGACTCTGGATTGAGGAGCTGCAGAGTATTTTATGACAAGGTCCTTAAAGCATTTAAATTCCGCTTAATGTGTGACCCCTCCATGTCGTTGTCCTGGAGCCGCCCTGCAGTTGGTGGTTGGGGTGGTAGGAAAGGAGGAACGCACTCAGGCTGCTGGAGAAGGGCTCCGGTGTGCGCAGGAGTCCGGTGCTGGAATTTACTTGCCTACGGGGCACAAGACCCAAGTTCAGCTTCTGGCCCACACACTTGGTATTTTCTTCCTATCAAGAATTACTTTTATAGTTCCTTTTTTTTTTTTTTAAGTATAAGTCGGGGGTTGGCAAACTACAGTCCGTGGGCAAAATCCAGCCCCACTGCCTGTTTGCGTAAGTAAAGTTTTATCGGAGCACAGCCCTGCACGTTTGTTTAGGCATTATCTGTGGCTGCTTGTGAGCCATGTCGGAGGTGGTGAGTAGCTGCGACAGAGACCATCTGACCCATAAAGCGTGAAATATTCACTATCTGGCTTTTTAGAGAAGATGTTTGCCGACCTCTTTCCTTTATCCATCAACTAGATAAGTGGTATGCATTTGTCCTCCTCTCCATTCCCCTTTCTGCTTTCCCTGATCCTGCACAGACTATTGACTTGCTTGATTTTCTGCTATAGAAGCATATTGAACTATACTCAGTCCATTTTGCAGAAAGGGATGTCTCTTCTAACCCATCCTGCAACAGATTCCTGGGAGTTTGGCAAGTACTTGTTGATGATTCCCTGCCATGATCTGACAATACGTTTGAGATGGAATGGGGTCAACAGTGGCGCGCTGGGTTCTCATCCTAGGCCTGCCGCTCTAGGGCCGGGTGACTTTGGCAAATCCTTCCCTTCCAGGGCCTTCCTTCCCTTCCGTGTCCTTAGGTAACACGACCTCTGCGGTTCTGTGCTCTCTCCAATCTCCATAATGTCCTTTCACAACCTTTTCCTCCTTCCTCTATTAGACTCTCCTCAGAGAGGGAGTGGAGTAGAATGGTTAAGATATGCAGATTTAGAGCCAAACAGACATAGGTGTGAACTCTGACTCCACTTACTATAATACCTTGGGTGAGTGACTTAACCTCTCAGAGCCTCAGTTTCCTCATTCATCAAAATATTTATGCATAATATATATATATCGTGATGTGCCAAGCTATGTTCTGGATGCTTTAATGATGCTTACCTTCAGGTTTTTGTAAGTATTAAGAGAACTAATATATGAAAAGTGCCAGGCACAGTGTGGTCAGTTCACCTCTCTGCCTAGCCAAGCTGAGGCCTGGGAAAACCTAGACATGGCCACTAGGTGGCACCACGGCTCCTTGCTTTCCTTTCCTGAAGGCTCCCACCTATCTCTGCCCTTGCTGTGCAGGGGTAGGTTGCTTGGGTGGTGACAATATCTTGTGCAGGGATGTGTGCGCATTCGTCAGGAGAGCAATAGGTTCTCATGGGTCTTAGGAGAATAGGGACATTGAAGAAGGGACAACTGACATTGCACCTGAGCAGAGACTTACCAAGAATGCTCAACTGTTCCTCACTTGGTGGTTTCTTATTTTGACCCTTGATGACTTTTGCTCAGGAGACACAGCTGCAGAACTTAGGGGTGAAGTGTCACCAAGTCTACAGCTTGCTCTCAAATGGTTCAAGGAAATACATACAAGAGAGACAGAAAGAGGGAGAGATAACATGCTCATGCCTGGAGAGTCTAGGAGGAGGTTGTACTACTTGACTATTCTTGCAACTTCTCTATAGCTTTGAAATTTTTCAAAATGAAAAGGAGGGAAGTCCAGGTTAGAAAATATTTACAGCATAGTCCAGCTTTTAAGAAAAAGAGAGAAAAGACCATGTGTACCAATAGTAATGACAGTTCTATTTGGGTGATGGAATTATGTGTGATTTTTTTCTTTATATCTTCCCTATTTGCAACTTTTCAACAAAAAAGTATTCTCCACTTTAGCGAGTAGATTAAAATAATCATGAGAAGAAACGTCAGGAGCAGGAGGTGAGGTCATGGCTGAGATGAGGCAGTTCCCCTGAGGTTGCAGCATGGAGCTTTCTGGTGCTGTAGCTGGATGAGGCTCGGAGAATTTCATTTTTAATGAACTCATTTCCATTTCTGGCATTTCTTATGTAACCATCTCCTTCTCTGGTGGCTTTTCACAAGAAAGGATAAGGCTTCTCAGTTTCTTTGAAGGCCACCTGGCCACCCTACCTGTGGAAGCAGGTCAGAGCTCAGTAGCTCTGGTTCTGGGCAGCTCCCTCCTGCCTGGCCGCAGAAGGCCAGCTGATACAGGAATCTCAGTCCCTTGTTGGCCTTTCTCCAGCCCAGCCAACGCACACATGGTTAGCCCTTGACACCTGCTGCCCCTCTGCATCCACAGAAGTTGCTTCAAGTGCAGAACTATTGCCATCACAGTTACCATTACACAGTAATCCCTCATACTAAAACAGAGATCCTGACGGGCTGGTGGAAAAGTTGCACGTAGTGAATGCTGGTGATGGTAGCACAACATTGTGAGCGTCACAAACACCCCTGAATTGTGTACTTGAAAGTGGCTAAAATGGGAAATGTAATGTCGTATATTTGTTGCCACAACAAAAAAATTTATGTATTTATTATTTCGATATAAGTTATATAGATGATTGTAGAAATTTGGAAGACAGGAAAACACAAAGAAGGAAGTGTAAATAACCCATAATCCTCCCACCAGGAATGCTGGTGTATTTCCTCCAGGCTTTTTCCTTGGCAGTTTTACTAAGTCAAGCCCACATTTCACATTCACTCTCATATCTAGCTTTACTCCCAAACATCACAATGTTTTTAATTTGTTTCATTTTATTAAGGACAATATCTTTGTGAATATGGTTTATGAGTAATATTCCATGGAAGGATGTCTGTAATTTACTTCACCCTCCCTGTGGTGGGGGCCTGCTCATGCAGGCAAGGCAGCCCTTTCTGCCCTCCTGCCTCCAGTGGCTAGAAAGCCAGTGGCCCCTGCTCACCCCTACCAATGGAAGGGAGCCTCTGCTTCCCCCTTCCGCTGTCCGCCGTCCCAGCCAGCACCCCTTGGCTTCCAGGTCCCACAGTAGGGTGGCAGAGAGGAAAACTTCCCTAGGAGCCTCCCGTACGGAAGGGGCTGGAGGCAGCTGGGCCCAGCACAGGGACCCCTCTGGTTAAGGGTGGGCTCCAGTGTCCAGTTACCCTTAAAGGAACATTTACTTGGACCTGGTAATAGTAGTTGAATTTTAGTCCTTGTGGCAACTCATTGTTCGAAATGGGTCTCAAAGAGAAACACCATGATTTAAAGGAAACTTCCAGTTCACCTGGCTCCCAGGGACTGTCCCCACCCCCGCAGCATTTTAAATTTCAAGTCTACAGCAGCTTTGAAAAAAATGTTTTGAGGCCCACTCAAAATACCCACACCTTGGATCTTATCAACATTTTGTTGTGTTTGCTTTATTATTTATCTCCACCAATGTCCCAAAGATTTTAATTTCCATCTTTTTTGTTGTTGTTGTTAACTTCCATTGGCCCTAAAAACTAGGCGAAACTTTAAGGCAATGGGTTCATGGAGCAATAGATTCACAGTTTCAGACTTGCAATAATTTGTCAAAATTGTTTTCACCAAACCACAGGGGACCTCTGTCAACATGGGAGTGACATGGAGCCTGCTCGGGGCTCTCAAAGCAGCGCCAGCCCAATTGGGCCCAGCTGGCTTGTCCACCGCTCAGGCCTGCCCGGGCCCTGGGGCGCCCTTTCCAGCCAGCGGGCCTCCCTGTCTGGCTTAGTGTTCGCCCTTTTTTTGGTCATGAGATGGAAATTCCGGGGACAAGTAGTCTTTCCCCTTATTCTGTGTCGAATCCAAAGCAAAGCAGGGCCCGCCTTCTGCCTGCCCACCTTCCAGCCAGAGGCTGGGCTTCTGGAATGACCCAGCAGTCCCAGGCCCACGAGATTTGGCAAGGTGTGGGTAGGCCCTTGGCTGGCGGAGGGCTGGGGGTTGGCATCCTGACTCTGTTTTTACTCTCCTTGAGGCGGAAATCATGGGCCTGTGGGTCATCAGATCCTGACTTTCCTTTGCCTTTCTTGAGAAGCAAAATTATTCATAGATTCATAGACACACACACCCCCACACCCCCGCCAAATATGCCAACAGGCAGGCTATTTGAATTTAAAGTGTTTTACAAATGTTGCCATCTTCTTGCCTGCTTTGTGGACGGGAAGCCTGTCTTTCTGGAAGATGCACACACACCTTGGTACCTTGCTTAAAGGTAGACCTCAGGGGCACGCCACGGTGGCTCAGTGGCAGAGTTCTCATCTACCAGGTCACAGATTGGGGTTCGCGTCCCAGCGCCTGCCCATGCAAATTAAGAAAAAATAAATAAATAGACCTCTCATAGTGGAGGGAGGGAGAGTCTCAGGCCTCATAGAGGCTTTTTCCAGGGGGTTCCTTTTAAGCCCACCTGCTGGTCAGGGCCTAGTCTCAGCTGAACCAGAATCCTCTCCACTCCTGCTTTGGCTACAGATGGGGGCTCCCCCACCGAGCTCATACAGCAGCCACCCCAAACCTTCACCACCACTCCCACCTCCCACCACCACTGCCCTGGCTCTCAGGGGACAAGCTTGCCTCCTGCCTCCCCGAGAACTCCAGTCCTTTGGCTGCCCCTCACCTGGGCTGCCCCCACCCCACAGCCAGCCTCCTGCCTCCTGGTAAAAGGCGCCTTGCTCATACCCAAGGCATGTACCTCCCAGATTCGGGGCACAGGCCAGCTGCACCCCAGGACACCATGGCCTTGTTTCCTCAGCCATCTTCTCTTCCATCTGGGGTCACCCTGCTCCCCTCCACTGGCTTGTCCTAATCCTGGAATCATGTCACCATGTGCCCATGTCAGAAAACAAGGAAGCAAGTGCCTTCCTCAGCCCTGTCACTCTCCGGTCAGAGCCAAGCTCCCAGGAAACCCAGGCCTCACACCACTCCCTCCCCTGCCCACTTCTCCCACCTGCTCCCCACCCCTCTGCAGCCTGCCTGGCCCCATTCTTCCAACTGCACACATCCTTACACAGCTCGCTTTGTGATATTTCTTTTTTTTTTTTTGTTAATTTTTAAATTTTTTTTAAAATATAGCAACAAACAAACACAAACATCTTAACTTATGATTATTCCTTTCTACATATATAATCAATAATTCTTTGTGATATTTCTTAATATTCCTGTAGCAGCTTCTTAGAGGTGGGACTTCAGGGTCACAGGATAGACTCAATTTGATTGTGAGCTCTGTGCCTGGGCACGCTGCGCCACTTTGCCCCTCTCTGTGTGCAGTGCCCGCAGCCTCACCCCCTCCCTCACTGGTGATGGGATAATGGGCAAAAAAAATTGATAGCTCATTATTGCTTTAAGTTGGAAATTGAGGAGGTTAAGCATCTTTTTGTTATGTGTAGTCTAAGTCTCCATCTCCTCTCCTGCGACTTGCCCTGGTTCTCTTTCCTAGGGATGTGTTCATTTTATTTTTCTTTGAGTTCATTTTCTTAACAAATACTCTATATCCATCCAACAATCCCTGCTCATTTTCGTTTGATTTTCAGTTCTTTGTACATTGTAAATAAGTTTTCCTATCTGCCTTTGGATTGGGGTTGTTCTGACTGCTTAGTGTTCAGCACTCATGCAGCTGTGTCCCACCTCCTCCCTTAGGCTCTGTGCAGGGCGGTGGGGAGCCTGGGGACTAGGGAACAAGGCCTGGGACACAGCTGGGGTGCCGGGGACTTCCCCTCATGGTGCCGGTGGGGCAAGGTGGAGCCTGCCACACCTGAGGGTCCCCATTGGTAAAGCAGGTCACCGTCGCATCTCCTTACAGGGCCTTGCCTGGCACGCTCAGCAAGGCTTAGCCGCTGCAATTAGTAGAGCAATGGAGAAGCCCTTCTCCACTCCACAATGATGTTTGAAAACTCACCCATGGTTTCTTTGTGCATATTAATGGTTTGGTTTTTGGTTTTCCTTTTAAAACTTGTTCTAGTTCCCTGAATGCAGCTGCCAACCGGGTGGCTATGCATTGTTTCCAAGTCTTTTTGACCCTTTGACCTAGCAATTTCACCTCTACTTTTTTATCATCATTATCATAAATATGATAAACTATTAATCTTTATTGAGCACCAAGCTAAGTGGTTTTCCAGCATAATCTCATTTCTTCTTCTTCTAATTCCCACTTTATCCTCAGTGAGGAAACTGAGGCTCAGAGTTCAAGTCACCTGTCCAAGGTCACCAGCTTGTCAGCCGAGAGCTGGGTTTGAGCACAGGCAGTTTGAGCCCAAAGCCTGGGCTTCCAACCTTATGCTCCCCTGCCCCTCCCCCGGCCGGTCTCCCACACCTCTCCCTGCTGGCACCAAAGACCAGAAGCCCTAAGCGTCATCAGGAAGGAGAGACCAAGGCACCTCTGCAGCCACTGCCCGGAAGTGATTTCAGGGATATATTCTAAGTGGAAAAGCAAGTGCCTAGCAGTGTGGTGAAGCTTCCATTTAAGTTATTCAACAACAATAACAAAAAGGTTGCACATCTATGCTTGTGCATATGTAAAGAATGTTAAAGGATATACCAAAGGCTGTTAATTGTAGTTGATTTTGATAACAGAAAATAAGGAACTGAGGTGGGAAGGAGATTTCCTTTTAATAGCATACCCCTTTGTATTATTTTTTAAAAACAGCAATAGACCTTATAGAATATTTTTCTAGGTTAAAAATTATTTTAATGTATTGAGCACCAGACATACTTGCACATTTAAGTCCCACATATCAAGGCTCAAAACAAATCCAAAGCAATAATCATCCCCCACCCCCCCGCCAAAGTGTTACTCTTCCTGTTGGCCCTTAACGTTTTCACATCATCCCATTCCCTCCCGCACCCAGGGCAGAGGCCTAAATGGCACCTGGCACTCCCTCCCCCTGTGCACCCCTACCAGCGCTTCCACCCACTCACAGCAGCTGTCTCTGCATGCAGAAAGTGGGCTGAGTCTTGGGTTTCTTTTAACATGCTGCTCTGGTTTGCTAGCTGCCGGAATGCAACACACCAGAGACAGATTGGCTTTCAATAAAAGGGGATTTATTTTGTTAGTTCTTCAGAAGAAAGGCAGCTAACTTTCAACTGAGGTTTTCTTACATGGGAAGGCACAGGGTGATCTCTGCTGGCCTTCTCTGCAGGCCTCTGGGTTCCAACAACTTTCCCCAGGGTGATTCCTTTCTGCATCTCCAAAGGCCTGGGCTGAGCTGGGAGTGCTGAGATGAGGGATTCCGAGCTGCTTAGGCTGTGCTTCGTTGCTCTCTCTCATTTAAGCACCAGCCAGTTAAGTCAAATGTCACTTATTGCAGCAGGCATGCCTCCTAGCTGACTGCAGATGTAATCAGCAACAGATGAGGTTCACGTACCATTGGCTCATGGTGCCTTTACCTGGCCAAGTTGACAACTGAATCTAACTACCACACATGCTTATTCGTTTATATATATATATATATATATGTATATATTTTTTAATTTAATTTATTTTTTTAAGACCCAAACCAAACATCTACCTTCGTGAATATCCCCAGGCAGCAATGGTCTCTCCTCCTTCTTGCATATTTCCCTCTTTGCACTTAAATGCATCCTATCGTGAAAATTTTTTTAATTCTTGTCATCCTTACTAACCCAGGGGAAGGGGACTGTTTTCTTCACTTTGGTCTTTCCAACGCTTGTTCCTGGGCCTGTCCAGAAATGTTTGTAAATGGGATTGTTGGCATTCTGATGTAGTTTGACCTTTAACCTCGGCCCATGCCAAGGTGAAACTGGCCTTGTCGTTCCTCAGTTAGCTGGACCTTCTGTGAGTGTGCGCCTCCCAGCTGGGAAGGCCAGGGCTCCCGCCTGCTCGCCTCGCTACCGGGTGAGGGCCGGCTCTGCCCCAGGCGGGGTACCGAGGACACAGGATGGGGCAGGTGTGTCGTTTTGGAGAGTCTTGAGCCTGTGAATACATGTTTAGGGTCTGCCCTGGAGACCTGAGGGAACTGGGGTACACAGCTGCTTCCTCTCTTCCCTGGCTTGTGTGGCCCACAGGTTCCAGAACCTGGAGAAGAGCGCGATGAAAGAGCAGGAGCATTGGACCCGGCTCCGGAGGTACTCCCTGCTTCTCCAAAAGAGAGAACCTCGGTAGGGGACACAGCCGCTGGCCCCGGAGGCTCTGGTAAGGTCTCGGCCACCAGGCAACTGCTCCCCGTGTGCCCGGAGTGGAAGGCGCCCAGGGACAGAGGCCCAGCTCCCTAGGCCCGAGGACCTGGATTTGCATCACGCATCTACAGAGCCAACTGGGGAAAGGTACTCTTTTGGGGCCTGCACAGCTGAGCCTCTTGTGAGAGCCCTCAAGAGGGTACATGGCATTACCCAAATAAACAGCTATGTTGTTTCTGGCGCCAGAGACGCGGTGGTTTGTGACCCATTGTTCCTACCCATTGCGGAGGCTCGCAGAGCTCCATGGGCCTGGGAGAGCTGTTCCCCAACCGGCAGGATGCCACCCGATGTGGCCTGCTGACCTCTCACCCTCCTCTTCTTCCTCCCTGGGATGGTTCATAACCTTTATGGAATCCCTTCAAAGACCCAAGGCTCAGCGTGGTTGAGTGACTGCCAGAGGTCACACAGATGTGAGAGGCTGAGCAGAGTACTCCTGCCCTTGCCTGCTGACTGGGGTCCCTGGAGGAGGCTGGGGCCTGGGGACACAGGAGGGGATGGAGGGGCTGCCTCTCTGCGGACACATAGTGGACCCACTGTGGGGTCAGTGAGCAGAAGCTCCATCCCCTGTGACCCATGTACATTAGTGACCTTATTTTACACACACACACACCCACACACACTTGTACGCACTGGCCTGCCAGGCCATCCTAAAGAATCAACGTGTCAGCCGCCCACCAGCAGTTGTCCCCTGACCCCACAGACACGCACCGCTTTGTGACAAATTCCTTGACCTTTCCATGCCTCTGGTCTGTCAAGGAGGTAGAAGCACACCGCATTGCTGGCTCTGAGGCAAAAATGACTTGAATTTAGATGGTTGAATCTAAAGCCCCAAGCACAGAGCTTGGCACGTGGTAGCTGATCTGGAAACAGTCATTTCCCCTCCACTTGAGTTCTGACCAGATCAAATGGTGACAGCTGCTCTGAGGGGAGGAGAGGAGGGCAGTGACCAGAGAGCCGGGTGGGGGCAGCCGGCTGCCCTGGCCGGGGCTCCCCTGGGCTCGTGCTGCCACTATCACTCCCACCCCCAGCAGGCGAGGTGGTGGACGCTCCAGTCAGGGCACCCCCCAGCGCCCCAGGTGAGGGGAGGGGCTATGCTATGCCCCTGTTCTTTTTAAAAAGTTGTACAATGGTAACATACCTACAACATAACATCGCCAGTTTTACCCCCTTTCATGTCTGCAGTCCAGTGGCGCTGATCGTGTTCCCGAGGTTGTGTCCCCAGCACCACCGGCCATGACCCAAGCATCCCCATCTCCCGAGCAGAGCCTGTGTGCTCCCTAGGCTCCCACTCCCCACTCCCGGCCCCCGCTGGTCTTGACGCTGGCAGGGCTTCTGCTGCGGCACAGGCAGGGTGCCCGGTGGTTAAGCACACAGCTCTGGAGGAGATCCGGGTTTGAATCCCTGCCCAGCTGCTCAGCGGCCGAATGGGCACACCAGTTAGCCTCCTCGTTACTTGACTTTCCCATCCTCAAAATGGCCCTGTTAACTGTGGTTATCTCGTGGGTTGGCTGTGAATTGAGAGCAAGCGCATTTCGATGTTTTCCCTAAGTTCTGGCACCACCCCCTGCAAATGGGCACCCAGGGTTTCCTCTGGGCACAGGATGGGACCAGCCCAGGAAGGGGCTGGGGCCAAGGGAGATGGGGAAGGTGGTTTCTTCTTATCCCCAATCCTGAGTCTCGGCTGCTATTAGCAGGGATGTGTTAATGAAAATTCACACTTCTGTGTTAATAAACAGTGGGCTGCTCCCGGGTCCTCCGGCAGGGGAGGGGGTCGACCAATAAGCCCCACTTATCTGTGAAAAGACTTGCTAATAACTGTAATTCCCCATCCTGAAACTCAGGACTTTGCCATGCAAATAGATTTTCTAAACTTGTGGAGCAGACTTTCAGTTCTGCTCCAGTTAGGGTCCTGGGAGTGGGGCTAGCGGGAGAGTGAGTTGGGGGGGTGGAGGTGTGGCAAAGGAGGGGGTGATCAGAGAAGGTGTGAGCTCCCGCCCCCTGCAGGACCGGGGCTTTTGGATCTCACGCTCTGCAGCCAAACGCTAGTCAGGGTGCACCCTGGACCCCTTAACTGCAGCGCAGTGCGCCCCACCCCTCTCTGAGTTACCGCACCCTCCCAGCCTGGACTGGAGAAGACTTCTAAGGTGGTTTAAAAACAAACCTATGGGTGGGGGAAGTGTTGGAGTTCTCCGTATGACATTTGTATTTTGGCAACTGTCTTGTAAGTCTGAAATTATTTCAAAATAAAAAGTTAAAAACAAAATGAAATCATCCACAGGACGGATGAATGAACAAAATGTGGCATATCCAAACAATGGACTATTATTTAGCAATAAAAAGGATTGTAGTTGATGCATGCCATGGACATGGAGAACTCTTGAAAACATTATGTGAAGTGAAAGAAGCCAGTTACAAAAGGCTACCATATAATTCCGTTTATATGAACTGTCCAGAATAGGCAAATCTATAGAGGCAGAAACACATCAGTGGCTGCCAAGGGCTGGGGGAGCTGAGGGAAAGTCCTAGTGGCTGCTAACATGCAGGGGCTGCTTTCTGTGGTGATGAAAATATTCCAAAATTAGATGGTGGAGGTAGTTGCACAGCTCTGTGAATACACTCAAACCAGTGCATCCTACGCTTTAAAATTAAATCATGAAGTTTATGGTATGTGAATTATATCTCAATAAAACTCCCATACAAGAAGCAAACACCAGGTCTCTACTTCAAAGAAACTTAATGGGGAGGGGACAGAACTGGGTATCCCTAGAGAACAAACCCCCAGGTTTGACTGCTCCTCACCAGGCCCCCTGGCAGAGGTCAGTGTCTTCCTGGACACAGGGCTCCCCTATCTGAATCCAGCCAGTGTAGACAAGGAAGAAAAGGCAGGCAAGCCTGGTTTCAGGTCAGGTCTGTGGACCTGGAAAACTTCCCGCAGGGTGTCCAGGGGGAGGCAAGCCAGACAGGCCCCTCACCCACCCCAGTGAGGCCTCCAAGTCAGTTACCTGAACTCAGGAAAGGCCATCGGATGTTACTATATGTCCCCAAGCCACTTGGGAGAGGAACTTGGGGGATGGGGAAAATGGGAGAGTCCCGGGGTCCAGGTGTGGGTACTCCAGCACTAGGGGACTTTAGAACTCAGGACACAGTGAAATGACTCCTTGGAGCTGATGTCCCCAGAATGAATGCAGCTGGAAAAATCCGACTCTGGAGTCGTATCTGAGCTTGAGCACTGATCCTTAGTTTATTCTTCTGTAAAATGGTACCAACACACAGTAAGAACTCAATAAGAAAACTGTATTTTCTAAGGAAATACTTTCCCACCAGGTCCAAAGAAAAGAGGCAATGACAGCCTCCTTGCTATACCCCTTTCGCACATGAAGCACCCACCACCACCGACCCCCAAGGCAGCCCCATATGGCTGAGCCAGAGTGAGAGCAGGGCAGAGGGATCTGAAGCAGAGCAAAGAGTCTGTGTGTTTTGGAAAGGATTTAAAAAAACAAGCAACTCACCCTACTCTAATTCACAGGGGAGGGCGGGAACTTTGTGTGCCCGTGAAAGAAGTCACTGCCAAGTGAGACCAGCAAAAAGTTTATTTACAAATAAATAAATACACAGTAGGCAGCACCTCCTGCCTCCTCAAGGCATCCATGGAGGGACTCCAGGGGCTCGAAGGGCTGTCCAGGGTGGGGACCGGCTCTCACTTGCTAGAATGCCCATGCCAGTATGTAGGGTGCCCTCCTCCAGAAAGGGAATCTGGGGAGGGTCCACTTCGAAGGTGCTGACGCCAAGAAGACTCGGTGCTCATAGACACGGCGCCGGTCGTCCGTGGTCGCGTGGGCTCCTCAGGCCGGCGGCCACTCCAGGGGCGAAAGAGGCATCCAGGTCTCTAGCAGGGCCACCACGTCGCCGGGGAAGAGCTGCGGGCAGAGAGGGAACAAACAGCGCGCTCGCTGAGCGCGGCAAGCGCTCCTCGAAGGGACCTACGGAGGGGAGCCCGACCCCCTGCACTCGGACCCTCGGGGGTGCGGCAGGGCGGCCGCCCCCTCCATGGGGACAGCTCGCGGGGTTGGGGGTGGGGACGCGGACCGCGGACCGCGCCAGGCGCCGAGGAGGGTAGTACTGACCGGAGACGAGGGGCCTGGCTCCATGGCCCGCCCTTCTGGCCCCGCTGCCTCGGCGTAGAGCCCTGGCGGCTCGCGTAGCTCGGGCGCGGCTCGGGCCCCGGCGCCTTGCGCCGGGGACCCCCAACCCGTCGCGAAGCCGTGGGCCGCGGCCGGGCCCTGCGTGTGCGCCTGCGCGCGGCCGCCGTCGGGGCAGCGCGGGCAGCCGCGCGGGGCCGCGGGGTCGCGGCGCGGGGGGCGCGGGCGCGGCCGGCCGTCGTCGCCGAGGCCCAGCACGGCCGACAGGTGGCCGATGTAGCGGATGGCCAGGCGCAGCGTCTCGATCTTGGTCAGGCTCTGGCCGGCGGGCGCCACGGACGGCGGCAGGAAGCGGCGCAGCTCGTGCAGGGCGCGGGCGAGCGTGCGCATGCGCAGCTTCTCGCGCTCGCTGGCGCTCTGCCGCTGGCCGCTGCCCAGGCGGCTGCCGCGCCTCCTGGCGGCCGGGGCGCGGGGGCCGGGGCGGGCGGCGGGCGGCGCGCGGCTCGGCTGAGGGCTGCCGGCCGGGCCGCGGCCCCAGGAGTCCGGGGACGAGGCCGGGGAGCAGCCGCAGTCCGGCTCGGGGCGCGGCAGCTGCGGAGCCGCGTTCCAGCCCGGGGAGCGGAGCCAGGGCCCGGAGCGCGGCGGGCACAGGGACTGGGCCATGGCCGGGAGGCGCGTCTGGGGGCGCGCGGCCCGCGGCCGCTTTATCCCGAGCCTGAGGTGTGAAGTGGCCCCTTCCAGGCCGCATCAGCACATCAAAGCGGGCTGGGGGCCGGGAGGGGCGGGGCCTGGCCCGCCGAAGCCCCGGTGGGGGGTGGGGACGAAGGTGCGGGCCGCCGGGCCGGGCCGGGTTCGCCCCGCTTGGGCGCTTGCCGCCCCCGACCCAACCACTCGGGCCTCCGGCCTGCGCGCCGTGGCCCGGGGTGTTGGGCCTGCTCAGCCGCTGCGAGGAATTGGGGGCGGGTCAGCTCCTAGGATTGGGGCCCGCCCTCACCTGGTGGGGACATTATGCAACTCTTTCAACCTTCCTGTACCTTAGCTTCCAGTTTGTGTCATGGGAGCCGCAGGGTACGCTGCAGCCCGCACTGTGCGGTGGGGTTGGGGACCCGGAGTGGGGTGCCCCGATTCGCGCTAGGGATGGGGGAGGCAGTAATGTATCCCTCGGCCAGATCTGGGGCCCTGTTTGAGGCAGGCTGCTCAGGGATGGCTGGTGGTGAGGAGAGGATGCCGTGCCAGGCAAACCTGACAGGCCGGCTGGAGCGCATCAGGTTGCTGGACCATCTGAACAGAGCGAGCGTCCCGCCTGCTGCCCACAGCGCACCTGGTAAGGTCAGGGGCCCCACCTGTTGCTGCAGCTGCCACACTCGCCTCCAGCTGGAGTACTGCCACTACTTGCAGGTGTAATGAGCTTCACCAATGAAATGAGTGGAGATGATACAGAAAAAGTCAACCCCCCTTCCTGATAAAAATTCTCAGCAAACAAGGAATAGAGGGGACCTTCCTGATAAAAATTTTCAGCAAACAAGGAATAGAGGGGAACTTCCTCAACCTGATAAAGGGCATCTACAAAGAATCTACAACTGACATCATGCTTAGTATTGAAAGATCTTTTCTCCTAACGTCCGGAACAAGGTGAAGATGTCTGCTCTAGCTACACCTGTTCAACTAGTATGGTTGATCCTGGAAGGTCTAGCCAGGGCAGTAAGAAGAGGTTACAGACAACATGACTGTCCACTTAGAAGATCTCCAAAAATCTACATTTTAATCGTGGCCCTTCAGAACTTTGACTTTGCACCCTTGCCTTAAAAGCTGCTTCATGCAGCACCCAGGGCTCTATCTGAAATCCTACAAAAGTTGCACACACTAAGTTTACTTTTCAGAAACCTAAAACCTTCAGATGCTTCCTAGGCCAGATAAGTCCTGAAACCCAGAAGGGCCAGCCTCTCCAAGAGCATCAGTTAGTTCCATCCCCCTATCCCATATTGTGGACATCCTTTTTCAATGAAAAAGTTGGAACAGACATAGCCCAAATATCCCTAAAGATTGGGAAAAGGATCAAAGGAAAAGGAGGAGTTATAACAGAGAAGATAGGATTTAACAAATGAGTATGACTGCTCAATTATATTGATATTTCTTTTAGTCTCCAGTGTCTTGGAGCTGCTAGAAGGAAAAACTTGAAATTGTGGAACCATAGCCCATACCAAATTTTGAAATCTGTTCTATAACTGCTTGTTAAAATGCACTTTGAAATGTACTGGTTTTTTTTTTGTATATATGTTATATCTCACTAAAAAAAAAAATGTTTTAAAAAAAGCTGCTTCATGCAACAGTCTGCTGTAGAGTCAGATTGTGAGGTCTTTGGTGCTGGGGGCCCGTCTTTGCCGGTTTCTTCTCTAAGAAAGTGATATCTGGGCTGCATTCTGGTGAGGCTGCAGCTGGTCTCTTTTGCAGCCTTAAAGGCCACATGGCCCTGGTACCTTCTTCCTGGGCATCTCTGCCCACCACTGCCCCACACACCTCTCTTACCTTTATCTTCTACTGCCCTTGGCCGTCTGCCTCAGCAACCCCCGAACGGTCACACCCATGGCCAGATCCAATAGAGGTAGCCCCAACCTGGGGCGTGGAGAAGGGGGGCATCAGAGAGGCTGCCCCTTCTCAAAGTGTGTGACGTGTCACTGCCTTCCTGGGGCTCAGGGTCCAAGCTGAGGACCTGGCATGGAGCCCAGAGGCCAGGCCCCTTGGATCCCTCAGACCTGAGGGAACAAGCCCTGGAATTCCTGGAGTGTGTTGTGTGTGGAGGCAGGAGGGGGTGAGAGAAAAGGCTAGAGAAGAAGGAGGACGGGGCCCCCGAGGGCTCCGGGCACTCTGTTGTCCAGTGACTGCCAACCTGAATGTCAGAAAAATCCCTCCAATTCCCACACAGTCATGATGTCCACTTTGTATGTAACAATTGAGAAAATTCTGAATGACCAAAAATTCCTAGGCAGCCTCCCCATTATTCTATTATCATATTTTTATTTATTTAAAGGTGCAGTACATGCACTTGGTTAAAAAAAATCAAAAGGTAAAAAATACCGACAATGGAATATTATTCAGCCATAAAAAGGAAGAAAGTGCTGATAATGGTGCAGCAGGGACAAATCACGAAAACATGTAGAAGGAAATAAACTAGACACAAAAGGACGACTATTGTCTGACCTCAACATATGAAATAACTAGAATATGAAATTCACAGGGGCAGTAGATCACGAGGGGTGGGGATGGGAATGGAGAGTTAGTTCTTAATGGGTCCAGCGCGTCTGTCTGTGGTGATGAAAATTGTGGTAATGGATGGTGGTGAGGGGATCAGAGCTCTGTAAGTGTGATCGCCACCACTGAATTGTAGACTTGAAAGAGGCCGACATGGGAAATGCTGTGATGTGTGTATGCTACCACAGTCATTTTGCTTTTCTAAATACAGAGGATGTAACCAATCTCGACTATCCTGCCTCCGAGGTTTCCAATTCCCTACCCCAGTTACTGGTTTCTTGTCAACAATGCTTCAAAATGAATTTGTATTTTATTTAGTATAAAACCAAGTAAACGTATTTGGAAACTGGGCCATGTGCGTGGGAGGGGAGCCGCTTTCCTGCAAACGCAGCTCTTGGCCTCCTGAAGTGTCTCAGCTCGGGACCTGGTAGTTAACATTAATTGAGCCCTTCATGGATTTTCCCATTTAATCTTCACAGTGACCCTTTGAGGTGAAAATACTTTGATTTTCTCCATTTTACAGATGAGAAAGAGCAACAGGTAGAAAATTGTCCAGGGTCCCACAATGAGCCAGGAGGGATGGAGTCCAGAATCATGCTTGTGCAGGGCTCGAGTGGTTCAGAGCCTGATCTCCAACCACCATCCCACACTGGTCCTTGGACTCCAGGCTGAGAATGGCCCCTGAGGTGCTGGGAGCTACCTGGAGCGTGGGAGCAGGAGATGGGCATGATGGGAATATCTCTGGCATCGGGGCTGAAGGAGGGTTGAAAGGACCAAGTGCGAGTGTGGAGGCAGAGAACCAACGAAAGGGGCATGAGAGAGGCCGGGAGGGCAGGAGGGTACTATCCCCAACCCCAGCCCTGGGGACTTCAGCCCTATAGGCTGGCAATTGTATGGGACCTGTTAAAGTCCTCCCTCTCCCGGTGCCCTTTGGGAAATTAAGCTCAGGGGCTCAGTATGTGTAAGGGCTTCAGTTGGCAGGCCTGATGGAGTCGAATGGGGGGATATTGGGGACCCCTCAACCTCAATGGGCCCTACCACCTCCCAACCGCCAGCCTCCCTTTTTCCTTTCTCTCATGCCTGGCTCTCTCACCTTTGATCTCCTTATCTCCAGCCTCTCTAGCCAGATCATTTGGGAACTGCCATGAGTTAATGAGTTCTCCGGACGGCAGGGCCTGCCTGGCTCCTGCTGGGGTGAGGACTTCACACCTCCGGGGCCCTTGTTTTGACAAGTGCCGAGCCAGTGGCTCCTGCAGCCCTGGCCCAAGCCTCCCCTCGCCTGCCAAAGTGTAAGGCTGGGAAATGAGGCCCCGGGGCAGCCCCACCGGAGCAGAGGTGAGAGTTCAGCTGGGGTCCCTGGCTGGGGTCGGGGACAGGCAGGACAGGGCCATCCCCTCCTACGCCTGGGCCCAGGCCTCGGCCTGCCCTCTCGGGCCAGCATGCCATCTTCCTCCAGACAAGCCTGGGCCCTGGGCACTGCCCCCTCCCGCCTTGATGCCCTCATTTCCCGGCCAGCCTCTCTGACATAGGAGTGCTAATCAAAGGTGCTAGGTAAATACTCCTCTTGCAGGCCCTAATCCCGTCCTGCTGGAGCCAGAGGCCCCAGGAGAAGGAAGCGCCTCTCCTGCAAAGCCAGCCTGCTTAGCATCAACCAGCATGCATCTCCTGGGAAGCTCCTAATTTGGGTGTCCTCTGCAGCCAGGGCATCTCCTAGGGAGGCTCCCACTCCCCATCGCCTCTTCCCGCCACCCCTCCACACACCCCTGTAAAGCCAGCTCTTTCTGGGGGAGCAACTGTTATTTATGAAGGCTGCACCCCCAGACAGCCTGGGACACCCCGCTGGAGGTTAGAATCCCTGCCCCCTGTGTCGCTTGGGCAACACGCTCTGTCCCTGGGCTTCATTTCTGCTTCTGTGCTGTGGGGTCAAATCACTGCACATGGGACCTGTCCCATCCTGTGCCCACATTCGTGTTCGCTGTGGCCACTGGGGGCCTGACCATGGGCAGCTGCCCAGCCCCTGCCCCACTCTGCAGACAAGGGACTGGAGGCTCAGAGAGGTTGTCCCAGTCACACAGCTAGAGGTGAGAGAGCTGGGGCTGCGTCTGGCCTTGCCTGAGGCCAGTGCCTGGGTCCTGCTCCACCAGCTCCTCCCTGCGAGAAGGTCTTTCCTCTCCGAGGTCGCTGGAGAGGGGGGGGGAGGGGGTGTTGGGAGGGGAGAGGGGACAGGAGGAGGGGGCCTACTGCTCAGGGATCCTCAAGCCCCCATTACCCTTTGCTGCACATCACAGGGACCTATGTAGGTGTAAAAAGAAAAGCAGTTCTGCTGGTCTGCCCTGGACCTGATAAACCAAAATCCTGGCAGGGTAGAGTCTGAACACGTAGGGTCAAAAATGAAATTTCCCCAGAATTATGAAGCTCAGCCACATTTTTTGTCCTTTTTTTTTTTTTTTTTTTACATTTCTTATTGTGAACCATAATGTTTATACAAAAAAGCAGTTAATCAAGGTACATGGTTAAGAATTACAATCAAAGTACATTGTAACAAGTAATTATTGAACAGATTTAAAAGTTTGGAAGGGGTCCCAGTTCCAGTATTTCAGAGTTTTCCTTCTAGCTGCTTCGAGACAATGGAGACTGATACAATGATTCAGGCAGTCATGCTCCTTTGTTAAATCCTATCTTCTCTGTTGTAACTCCCCTTCTCCTTCAATCCTTCTCCCAATCTTTAGGGATATTTGGGCTCTGCCCATTTTAAATTTTCATATTTGAAAGGGGTGTTAACATTATGGGGTAGGGGGATGGAACTGGTTAATGCTCTTGGAGGAACTGGTGCCTCTGGGTTTCAGGGCTCATCTGGCCAGGAACCATCTGAAATATTTACGTTTCCAAAAAGTAAACTCAGTGTGTGCAACTTTTGTACGATCTCAGATAGAGCCCTGGTTGTTGTTTAGGGTGAACAGGGATGATGTTGGTTGGGGTTTAGCAAACCACTGAGACTAACACTAGCTGAAGCACAGCCATTTTTGAGAAGCAACGCCCTATGGCAACCCCCGTACCCCAAAGCAGAGAGTAGAAACGGTGCTGGGGAGTGCCAGCTCTACTCCTACCCTCTACTGGGTCCCAAGACCCCAAGCCCCTTTGGTCATGGATGGTTGAGGCACAGAGGCTGGGCTTGGGTTGGAGAGGGGGCTGTAGTCATCTGGGGTCCCGCAGTTAAATTTCCCAGCTTCTCCCCAGCCTGCCCCTCCTTCCCCAAGGTTCCAAGGCTCCAGGGGAGCCCATTCCCACTGAGATTCCCCCTCTCCTCTTCTCCTCACACCTCTAGTTTTTGGAGCCAAAGGAGCTGGCAAGCCATATGGAATAGATTATTCTGGACCCATGGTAATCTGATTATCTTGTCCCTGGATCAGCTGGATGCACAGCCAGTGGAAGTCACAGGCAGCAGAGGGGTGACAGGAGGGAGGGGGTGGGGGAAAAGGAGAGAGATTTAGCGGATTCCAGGAAAGACTCAAGAGGAAGTGCCGAATCTCTGGCTCTGGGAGCCCAGCTGATAATGCAGAGAGAGCAGATAGCACCTCACTCCTTTGGGATGTCCCATGTATGCGCGTCCCTTCATCAGGGTGCATGGGGGAGGGTCTGAGCCTGATAGTGAAAGGTGGGGAAACTGAGGCACAGTGCAGTAAGGTTGCTGCACAGGCCCAAAGCAGGCATCCACATAGGGAAACTTGTGCACCTCAGTTTCTCCACCTGTAAATGGGGGCAGAGATGTCCTGAGGGGCTCTACATGCTTCAATGGGCAGGCATAGAGCTCAGGCCACTGTTGGTCCCTGGTGTCCAGTGCCCACGCATTCCCAGAAACAGCCAGCAGAGGGCGCTGCTGGCCACCTGGGATCTTAGAATCTTCCCAGTGCCGGTCAAAAGGCATTTTTCTGGAGCTGGGGCCAGTGGGGGTAACGTAGAGGCTGGGGTGCACTGAGAGCAGTGTAGATGAGTCAGGAATGCTGGGGCTGGCTTTTAAATGGGTGAAGCCCTGCTCGGTGTCAGTGAGATGGGCTGTGTGACCCAAGCTAGGCCACTTGCCCTCTCTAGACCCCAGCTTGCCTATCTGTCCAGTGGGAAAAGCATGCATCTACATGCAGAGATGCAGCGAAGGTGGGTCCGGCTCAGGGATGCAGGAGCCAAGAAGGGCTCGGGTTCCCCAGGCACCCCTTTGGGAGCAGTGGTGGCAGATAAAATCAGAACATAAGCTGACCGAAACTCCGGGCAGGGGGTGTCCCAGGCTCCGTGCCCTTGCCAACTTCCTCGTGAAGCTTTGCAGGCCCAGTTCAGCTGCCAACCTGGGGCCTGTCTGGCCTGTACAGCAACCTATTCTCCCTCCCGCACCAGCACCTCCAGGGAAGCACAGGGCCACTCTCTACCCAGGGAGGACACACAGGTCTTGGGCCCTTTCCCACCCCCCCATTTCCCTGCTGCCTGCTTACAACAGCAGGGCATGGTGCCAGGACGGTGACCAGTGCCAGCTGGGGAGGAGGAGGTGTGCAGGGCCCACCACGGCCAGGCACGAGACTGGGAAACCCTGGCCTGGGCTCCCACTCCAAGTGTCTGAGGGGATCCGGGACCTCAGCCCACTCCGTGTCCTCCTTCCCCAAAGCTGCCCCCCCCACCCCCCACACCTCCACAGCAGAATCTGACACTGGACCAGTGAAGAGCAGACTGGGGGGCCTAGGACTGTGCTGGATGGCAGAATCTGGGCAGGGGCCCCTTTGCTGGAGGCCTGGGGAGGGGCATGTCCCTGGCAGACTGGGGAAAATGTAGGGGAAGGGAAAAAGGCTTAAATGAACCAGATAATAAGTAAAACAGGAAAAGGTTTTTACATGGTCCATGCTGATTAGGTGCCAAAAACTGGGGATATGATTAACTCACCCCTTGGCACTGGAGGTTCTGCCTCAAAAAACCCCAAGACCCAGCTCTTGGGCTGAGCCAAGCAAGTCTTCACCCCTGGGAGTGGTGTCCTCCACCCCTCCCCTGCCCCGGGGGGGAAGGCATGAGCTGTGCCAGCCACCCCCGGGCCGCTTCTGAGCAGCCCCCGTACCCCCTTTGCCCAGCAGTGCCCCTCATGCATTCATCCTGATCAGAAAAGATGAAAGGTGCAAGTCAAGACCTATCTCTGAGCGACAGGATCTAGGTGCAGAAAAATCTAATTGGCATGGCACCGACGGCATAGATAAAAACTACACCCAACACAAATCTCTAAAAGAGCCCTTCCATGAAAGTTATCCAACGACACTTCCTGTTTTCTAAGGATCTATTGCACATGTGTATGTGAGTGCAGTTGGGTCCCCCTCCCCAATTTATAATGTAATCGGAGTATTCGGTGTGTGCCTTGGGGGCAGGCCTGGTTCTGAGGGTGGCCAAGGGGGGCTTTCATCTTCTCTATAATATTTAACATTTTCACAAGGAGACCGCAGTCACAAATCACATGCACAATTTAAAAGTAATCTTAAAATGTAGGTATAAGGATGTTCCAGTGAAAAATAAGGTATCTCAATGTACACTGGAGAACCGAACTGAGTCCTAAGCATGCCTTAAAAATGTCGACACAGATATGTCTACTGATACGGAAAATGTTCGTTATGCATCAGTGATGAAACCGGTCACAAAACAGCACGTTTTCTCTTTGAGGCCTGTCTAGAGGTCCACGTACCTGTAGAAGGGCCTAGAAAAGTTTGGAGTGCAGTGAGGCGGGCCAGAGCGGGGAGACGGGCAGGGGCTGTTTAAACGCTCTTCTTTTTCCTTGTGTATATCTTCATTTTTTTGTAGTGAGTACGCAGTGCTTTGGCAATAAAGAAAAAGAGAGAAGGGGGAAGGATAGAGAGAGAGAGGGAGGGAGGGAGGGAGGGAGGAAGAGAGAGAGAGAGAGAGAGAGAGAGAGAGAGAGAGAGAGAGAGAAGGAGGAGGAGGAGAAGGATAAAGAGAAGGAGGAGAGGGGAAGAAGAGAAGATGGGGGAGGGAGTGAGAAAAGGGAAAGAAGGGAGGGAAAGGGGGAGGGGGGGAGGAAGGAAAAGATAAAAGGAAGCGCTTTGTGAAAAAAGATCCAGCCACAGCCCCCAAGCCTGTGAGGGTCTTCCCTGACAAATATCTCTGAAACCTCCATCTTCAGTCTAGGGCACCTGGTGTAGGTTAGGGTCCTGGGCGGCCGTGGACCCTCGCTGCCCCTTGGGCTACTCTCGTTCCTTCTCTCCCTTTTTGCTCCCTTTGCTGGGTGTCAGATGCTCACTTCTCTCCAGCAGGAAGCGCAGAGTCCCACGTGCTGCACATGTGATTTTCCACTTAATTCCCACGGCAGTGGCACCCAGTCCACAGACTTGGAGGCTGAGGGCCTGGGGGATGGCCAGGACGCGCTGGGGCTGGGCGGGGATGGGCAGCCTGGGCGCTCAGTCCCCTCCCGGTGCCCCGAGGCCCCCAGCCCTGCCCACGGGGGACGTCCTCCCGCGCTCCACCTGCCCCCCTGCACCTCCGGCCCCGCCCCGCGACCTGGGTTCCTGGCCGCTCTACCCGCCTCCGACCCTCCCCCTCCGCCAGGTGCCCGCGGGCCACCCCGCCTCCATAAGAGTCCCACCTCCTCGCGCAGCAGGGTTTCCTGGCCCCAACCTGCCCCCGCCTGCGCGTCCAGGCCCCCGCCGGCCCCCGCCGCCCACCTCCAGACCCGCTCCCACCGTCCCCTGTGCCGGAGCGCCTGGCCACCCCCCTGGGAGGACACCCACTGCTGCAGGCCGGTGCCTCTTCCCGCGGCCCTCCAGGATTGCCCAGGTCGCTCCCACCACAGCGGGTCACAGCGGCGCCTGGGGCCCGGGGGACGCCGCCTCTCCTCCCGCCCGGGGCTGCGCCTCCCGTGGGTGGTGCGTGGCCTGCGAGCCCGACACCAAAGGCTCAAGTCCCGGCTCTGGGTGCTCCACACGGGCTTCCCGCCCACGCCCGGTGACCCCCCCCAGCCCCGGGGCCGGGCGGGGCCGCTGGGACCCCCCGCCCAGGCCCCTCCCTGGGCCGCCCCCAGCACCTCCTGGGGCCTCCGGGGGCGGCGGGTGTTTTGGAGGCCCCGGCGCACACTCGTTCCCAAGGTGACACCTCGGGCCGGAGGGGGGCGGCTTCTGTGTCCGCGGGAGGAGGTGTGAGGGCGGCCCGGGCTGCGCGGCAGCCGTGATGAGAAAACCACCCGGCCCGGCCAGGCCCTCCGGCCGTCCGGGCACCCCCAGGGCCTGCAAGGGACCCGAGGGGCCTCAGCCCCGGGACCTCCCCACCCCACCCCACCCACGCCCCGCGATGCCCAGACAGGTGACCCACTCCGGGTTGGCCTGGGGCAGCCGGGTGCGGGCAGGACAGAGGTGACAAAGGGCAGGGCCCGGCAAGGACAGGCTTGACCGGACACACGAGGTGGGGTCCAGGGCTGATGGCATCCCCCACTGCCCACAGGGCCAGAGTAGGGTGCGCCGTGGGGCCTCCGTCCCCACCCGTGGGTTGTGGCTGGTGACAGGCACAGCGTCCCGGGAGTGGGAAAGGCTCTGCTCCCCTGTGTAAAGGGGACACTGAGGCAGGTCCCCGTGGCCTGGTGGCCGCAGCCCAGAGAGCAGGCCCCACAGGGGAGGTGGTGTGGGCTGTCAGCACAGAAACCCTCGTGATGCCCCCACCTCGGCCCCCAGCTCCCGTCCTCCCCCTGATTCTTGGTCCCAGCTGTGAAAGTGCCCCGAGAGCCATCAGGCCTGACACCCTTGTTAATGGAGCACGGCGGCGCTGGCAGGCGCCATGGCAGCCACCCACTCCCACACGCACTGGTGCCAAGTGTGTACTGCTCTGGCCTCTTGCTTTTTTTTTTTCCCTTAACTTTTAATTTTAAAATAATGTCACACTTTCAGGAAAGTTGTATACAAAATATCCCTGTTTTGTTTCTCAGCCAGGAAGACAAATATTATACAGTGGGTTGGCATAACAACAGGAATTCTTTGGCTCAAGGATTCGGAGGCCAGAAGGCTGACTTCCTCTCAGCATCAGCGTCTCTGGCTTTCGAGGGTCCTTGGCTCTTCTGGCAGGCACATGGCAGCGCCGTCTTTCTCTCCTGGGTTCTGTTGATTTTCAGCTCTTTCCATGACTCCGCCATATTGGTTGAGGGCACCCTCGTTCACTTGGGCACACTTTAACCCATGACACCCTCAAGGGTCCTGTTGGCACATGGGTGCACACCCACAGGGCCGGGGTTGGGACCTGCCCGTGCCTTTTGTCAGGGCATGATTCTGTCCCCAGCAATCCCCTCCCCAGATACCCAAATTCACCAACTTTTAACATTTTGCCACATTAGTCGTATCATTTTATCATGTGATATCTATTTTCTAATATTTGATGATGCATACATCATACACCTTGAACTCTTACTACTTCCATGTAAGTATTATAACAAGGATATTATTTTATGTAACCACACTAAATACAATGATCAAGTTCAAGAAATTTAACATCAATATAAAACTTAGTCTAGCTTCCAGTTTTTTCAGTTGTCCTAATAAGGTCCTTTTGGGTATTTCCCCCTTCATTATTAGATCTAGTCCAGGACCGTGTGTTACATTTAATCGTCATTGTCTCTAGTTCTTTTTTTTCTCAACTGTGTTAATGTCCACAACCTCAGATCTCCCATCCCCACCTCTCCCAAGCATGCAATTCAGTGGCACTGATCGCAGTCCTAATGTACAGCCCTCACCACTGTCCTTCTCAAAATTCCCCCTCCTTCTAAACAGAGACCCTACCCCCATTATGCATTAACTCCCCTTCCCCCGGCCCCACTGCCACGAGTAACCTGTACTCGACTTTCTGTCTCTATGAATTTGCATATTTATAGTTATTTCATACAAGTTCTTCTTGATTGCCTCCAGGAACAGGGCACTTATTCGCTCACAAGACAGCCCCTCTGATTTCAGACAATGGCAGTCTTAGAAAGTTCTCCAGGTTCTCCCTGGAGCAGCCACCTGTGGCCTCTGGAGATGACTGTCACATCCCCCAAGCTGGTTTTGTTTTCTTTCTTTGGACTAACTGCCCCACGTCCTTGAGCTATTTCTCTGGTGACCTGGCTTTGAGCTCCCCCTCCTGAGCTAGGGCTGGTCCCATCCCTCACACACTGTGGCCTCCAGGCTTGGCCACTTACTCTGGGTATGTCCCACCCCACCCAGTGGGCGAGGGGCCTTGGGGGAAGACCCCTGCGCCTGGGTCACATTTGCCCTTCACACCCTTAACTCCCGGGCAGGCAGCGACACCCACACTTTCCACAAGTGTTGCTGTTCCCACGTATGCCCCTGGCCCTGAACTTGGAGAGACGGCAAGTAAAGCTCTGCTGAACTTCACCGCATTACAGCCGATGGGTTGTTCCAGCCTGTCAGATCCTCTTCAAATCCAGCCATTACCCAAGTCACATCCCACATTTGGGTCTTGCCCAAATTAGATCAGTTCATACCTTCATTCGAGATCGTAATGTTTAGCAGTTCCTCAAAAATGTTGAAAACGAATTGTCATATGACGTGGTAATCCCACTTCTAGGAAAATACCCAAAAGAAGAAAACAGGGACTCGCACAGTGTCTGTACACCAAGGTTCATAGCAGCGTTATTCACAACAGCCAAAAGGTGGAACCAACCCAAGTGCCCATGGCTGGATAGACAAAATGTGTTCTATACACACAATGGAATATTTATTCAGCCATAAAAGAGAATGAAGCTCTGATGCATGTGACAACATGGACGAACCTTGAAGATGTCAGGTTGAGTGAAATAAGGCAGACAAAAAGACAATTATTGTATCATCCCACTCATATGAAATATCTAGATAAGCAAACTCATAGAGACAGATACTGGACTCCAGGTTACGGGGGTCGGGGAGAGAGGGGAAGGGGGAGTTATTGTCTAACCTTTGAGATGATGAAAAAGTTGGATGTTGGTGATGGCAGTACAGTATTTTGAATATAATATCTCTGTGTTGTACACTTTTTAATGTGATTAAAATAGGAAATTTGATGTTGTATATATGTTACTATGATAAATTAAAAAAAAAAAAGATCATAATGCTGTCCCTGCCAAGGCTGTCATCCAGCTCATGGGGTCCATTTGTTGATAAGGACATCTAGAAACTTCCTTATTATGTGGGCAAATATTGTGTTTGGTTGCTTGTAGCGGACACCCAAAATGAAAGTGGCTTAAAGATGGTGGTTCACCGTCTCTGACACTAAAGAAATGCAGAGGTGGGCAGTACAAGGCCAGTACAGCACTTGCATATTCATATTTTCTTTCTGCTTCACCATCCTTAGTGTGTGATTTCGTCCTTGAAATTGCCTCAGGGCACAAAATGATTATTGAAGCCCCAGCCATCACATCTGCTCTCCAGGAAGGAAGAAAATATAAGGGAATCGAGCCTTAGGAGTGTCTCTCCACTGAATCAGTCCACTTTAAAGAGCTTTCCCAGAAGCCTCATCCAGTGACTTCTACTAACATCTCATGGGCCATTCCATCTGAGAGAGGGTGGGAAATACTGTTTCAGCTGGGCATGTTGCCACCCACAATTATACAAAATCCTGTTACTAAGGAAAAAAGTAGAATAGATGCTGTGTGGCACACTCATGAAATCCATACACATCCTACTGACGTTTCCCTGATCTAGCCACCACGTCCTCCTGTCACAGTCAGGAGTGGAGGTGAATCAGGGGTCACTTAGCACACTGAGACCCAGAAATTAACCACTTTGCCCCAAAGCACACAGCCACAGATGTCCCTCCCTTTAACAAGCAAGTCAAATGAGGAAGGGAGAAGGGGAGATGGCCCCACCAGATGCCCCACATGGCAGGACCCAGGCCTAGCTCGCTTGCTCGGCATGCCCAGCAGCAGGGAGGTGCCAGCACAGGTGACACACCTCGCCCATATCCATCTGAGGGAGAAATGCTTGAGGGTCCCAGGGCTGGAGGCAAGCTGGAGAGACACCGGGACAAGGGCCAACCCACTAGGGGAAGCTGGATGGGATCCCCCATTTCCTGGCCTTGGCTGAGCTGGTCCAGCTCCAGGCACCTGAGCTCTCCTGCCACCTCTGCACCACAGCTCTGGTCACCCCTGCCACAGGATGGCCGCCATACAGGGTCCACAGACAGGAAGGGCAACAGTTGGAGGAGACAGGGTGGGACACAATGCCAAGGCCTGGTACTGGAGTGAGACCAGAAAAGGTCTGCATTTTCCTTCTTGTGGGGCCAAAGCTGCGGTATGAACTTCCTGGCCCTCAAACCAAGCCCCTCCTGGACCCTTTTCATTCTGCTGTCCCTATAAGCACAACACAGGCATGTGCTAAGCACAGCGACTCTATTATGTTACTGTACCCTAACAACTACCAGGAGATCAGAATCCCCACTTAATAGATGAGAAAACTACGGTTACGTTGCCCAAGTTTTCCCACAGCTGGTAAAGGGTGGGTCTGGGGCTCTAAGCCAGGTGTCTGACGCCATTGCCTGGCCTCTAACCACTGAGCCACACCTCTGTGGGATCCACTCTGGCTTCCCCCCTGGTGAGAGAGGCCAGGCAGAGAGGGTACCCCGATGCTTGCAGAGCCTGGCTGGGCAGTGAGAAGAGCCACCGAGCTCCTTGCCCCAGGCCCAGGGTGCCACTGACCAGCACTAGCACTCTGAGCCCCACATTCAGCCCAGGACCTTGGCTCTAGGCTAGCCCAGACCAGTCTGGGAGGATGTGCCATGCACAGGGCTGGTTGTGGGGTGCAGTGCCATTATTCACCTAACCCTTTCCCAAGAAATCCCTCCAGGCTGGCTCAAGAGGAGGGGGGGTGGGGGGGTATGTGTTGGGGGTAGGCAACTTTGGGTATTTGGAGCCTTCCTAAAGGATCACTAGGCCATTCTATTGCCGCAGGTCAGCTGCTCGTGCACAAGGGCAGTGCTATTTGGTAAAAACACAAAACGAGCTAAGGAGCATCGATAAGCGACTGATTATGCTATGGAGTTAAAAGGAGTCAGAAACATCAAAATAAACAGTGTATTAATCTGAAACTTAAGAATTCAGTTGAAGAAAAATACATGGAACCTGATGAATTCTGTTCACCCGTCAAATACATGAAAACAAGTTCCTTGATAAGTACGTCAAGAGTTTCATAGAGGTGCACAGCCTTGGACTAATAAATGATTCAAAAAATGTGTACACGTTACATCTGCCATTATTTCAATCTAAAAATGGTAGAACTGGATGTTTTGTAAGTCTCCACCATCCTTAGGAAATAGTAACATTATTTTTACCTTTGTTTAAACCCTTTTAGGTCATGAAATGTTGCATACATAACTGCTTCCTTCGAAAGACAGGCTGTTTAAATCAAGGTCATTGTCAACTGATTCCATTTTCTTTTCATGTTATGTGCAATTTACAATTTCCCCTCCTTATTTACAGCAGCCAGAATAAACTGAACAGTTGCCTGAATCAACGTTATTCAAACGTCAATTATTACTTCATCATAATGTTAGAATGGTAACATAGGCAAATTTTCTCCAATATACTTGAAAATAAGTTTTGAGAAGGCCAAAATGATGTAATTCCATCGTTAAAGGTTTATCTGTAGCTGCCATTTATCCTTTTTTTTCCAATTCAAAATATTTTTTTTTTGTATGTTGTATGGCGGGGTCGCATTTCATTATTTTTCCACGTGAGTATCCCATCATTGCAGCACCATTTGTTGAATTTTTATTTACTCATTTGTTTTGCTTGTTTGTTTTTGGGGAAGTACTATGGGCTGGGAAATGAACCCGGGTCTCCCACATGGCAGACAGGAATTCTACCACTGACCCACCCTCGCACCCCTATCCTTTATGTTTTAAATGAACTATGATGAAGCTTTCATTTAGAATAGAATCCA
This sequence comes from Tamandua tetradactyla, assembly GCF_023851605.1. Classification (NCBI taxonomy): domain Eukaryota; kingdom Metazoa; phylum Chordata; class Mammalia; order Pilosa; family Myrmecophagidae; genus Tamandua; species Tamandua tetradactyla. The sequence continues at coordinate 97,781,463 of NC_135338.1, forward strand.
TGGTTTAAGTCTGTACTCACCACAGTAAAATTTTCACCTACCACACAAAAAAAAGGCGAGTCAGCTAAATATGTCTCCATATGGAATATGCTGAGACAAGTAGTTGGGATAAAATGAAACACAGCAACGGGCCGGAGGCTTGAAGACAGCATGGTGAGTGAAATAAGTGAAACCCAAAAGGAAAACCATTGTATGATCTCACTGACACGAGATAACTAGAGTAAGCAAATCCTAGAGTCAGAAACTAGGATATGGGTTCCCAGGGGCCCGGCTGGTATAGAGAATGCGGAGTTCATTCTTAATTGGGGCAAAAATTCCGTTTGGGTAATGGAAAAGTTTGGGTGGGGTTGGTAACACAGAGTTATGGATGCAATTAACACCACAGAAGTATAAATCCAAGTGTGGTCAAAAGGGAAAACTTTAGGTTTTAGGTGGCAGAATTTTAGGTTACTAGAAAATCACAGCAACACAGGACTTATAACTCATTGAACCCTAGTGTGAACATGGACAATAGTTAATAGCACAATTATAATAATAGTCTCTCATTAATTGTAACAAAAGCACCATACCAATGCAAAATGTTAAAAATGGGGTCGGCATATGAGAGCTCTCTTTTCTGCATGATCTTCTGTAACCCTACCATTCTTTAATAATAAAAATAATAACCCAAGTTACATGCTGATATATACAATGTGCCATAATGTAACCTTGTATTACAAGGTTATTTTAATAAGGTATTTTCTAAGTATTTTCTAAGGCTAGGTATTTTCTAAGGCTACATTTGTTTATGTAAATGCACAGAACAGGTCTGGAGGGACCTTAGGTGAGAGGCTAAAGGAGATGGTTAAAAGGACTTCAGCTTTATCTGTAACATTTCCATTTCTTACAAGGAGAATGTTTTAGTTATATAATGTGTGTACTTACAAGTTAATTTTTAAAAACAACAGCAAAAAGCTTGCCAGGCCATGTACCACTTCTGGCTGGTGGGGGGGCTCATCTACTCCTAAACGTCATTGCCCTCTTGGCATGTCCCCAATGACCTAAGCGCCTTGGGAGATCCCATTGCTGGATTTGCTTATGCGGTTCCCACATCTGCAATGCCCACCGCATGCCTCTCTCCAGACCCAGGTTTAACGGCCTGTTCACTTGACTCTTGCAGCCCCAGGCTGAAAACTCACGAGAGCAGAGACCATAAGTAGCGTCTTCACTGTGGTGTGCCTGACCCAGTAGATAAATAAACATGAATTAGAGGACTCATGCCCACAAGCCTACTGAGATGCCAGTAGCATCTCTCTAAGTTCAGAGTAGCAAATATTAAGTCCACTTGCTAGCCCCATATCCAATGCCTTACTGGCCCATTCCACTAAGTACCAGCACCGAGGTGGGAGGTATCCTTTATTAGTAGTGCTGAGCTATTAAGAAAATCCGAGCCTGCAAGAAGGCAAATGATTTGTGCAAGATGACACAGGCTACAACGAGGGTCTGACCCAGGCCTGCTTAGCTCTAAGCCCCCTGGCCCCCTTTCTGCATCACCCACCACACTCCATTCTTAATGAGGAGAAACTGAGGTTGTGGGCAGTTGTGATCACGGCAAATCAACAGGGAATTCTGGACACACTTAATGGACCACTTGTATGGCCCAGCCTAGGGCCTCACCCAAGGGCTTGTGCACTTGGTGGAAGCTACTGGTGCAGCTGCCAGTGCTCGGGGGTCCATGAGCCGCCCGGGAGGCAGCCTGGCCATCCCCCCACAACTGCCCGGGCCCCCGCGTCCGGCTCTTGGGCACTCTCCCCGCGCAGTGGATGGGCGGGGTGGTGGGCGCCCGGTGAGAAGCTTAGCAACTCCGTCCAGATGCGAATTGTCCCTCCCACACTTCCCGGGCTGCAGGAGCCTCCATTAGAGCCCCGGAGGAGTCAGAATCCACACCTCCGCAAATGGGCCCGCTTTCCCAGGGCCCCCCTACCCAGACCATCCCTGGGCTCTGTGGGTTTTGACACCTCTCTGTAACCTGGCGGGGGGCCACCTCGCACCTTTGGCCAGGATAAAGGTTCAGGCCCGGAGGTGGCCGGCGCAGCTTCCCCGGCCATGGCCCAGTCGCCTCCTCCGCAGAGCCTCCCGGGCCGCGATCACTGGACCTTCCTCCAGGGCTGGGGCTGGGCCGGCCACTCGGACTCCACGTCCCCAGCCTCCTCCTCCTCGGACTCATCCGGCTCGTGTCCGTGCGACGGCGCCCGCGGGCCCTGGCCGCCGGGTCCCCCAGGCCGCAGCGCCCGCGCCCCCGAGGCCGCCCCGACGGCGCCCCGACGCGCGCGGACCGGCCCCGCGGGCGGCCAGCGGCAGAGCGCCAGCGAGCGCGAGAAGCTGCGCATGCGCACGCTCGCCCGCGCCCTGCACGAGCTGCGCCGCTTCCTGCCGCCGTCCGTGGCGCCCGCCGGCCAGAGCCTGACCAAGATCGAGACGCTGCGCCTGGCCATCCGCTACATCGGCCACCTGTCGGCCGTGCTGGGCCTCGGCGACGACGGCCGGCCGCGCCCGCGCCCCCCGCGCCGCGACCCCGCGGCCCCGCGCGGCTGCCCGCGCTGCCCCGACGGCGGCCCCGCGCAGGCGCGCACGCAGGGCCCGGCCGCGGCCGCGCGCCTGGGGAGCCCGGTCCCCGACGCAGATCTCTGGGGGGCACCCCCTCACCGGCCCGGCGTGCTGTCGCCCCCGTATCTGATCCAGGCGAGAGCGCCCGACGCGGCTGTTCGGGCGTCGCCGCAGGCCTGTCCCGAGCCGGGGAATCCGGCCGCGCCCTGGACGCCGTGCCCCGCGCGCTCGGAGCTGGCGGCTGTGTACCCGGTACGCGCGGCCGCCGTGGGGCGGGCCCCGGGCTTCAGCTGCACGTGAAGAGGGTGGGCAGTCCCCAGTCTGTGGAGGATCCGTACCTTTTAGGTCCCGGGATATCTGTTCCAAATGTTAGTGGTGGAGAGAAGCCCAGGGGAGGGTGGACGGGACCCTAACCTGCTTGGGGAAGACGTGGCCCCTGGGAATTAAGGCCACCCCGCCCCTACCCCAACCCCCGGCACTGTACAGCCGTGGGGAACAGGGGAGAAACCTTGGACTGGCTCCGCAGGCAGGAGGGCAGCAAGGGCCACTGTTAGGAAATTTGCCGTAAGTGCTCCACCAAGGGCTGGGTATGGGGAGGCGGGGCCCCCTGGTAGATGGGCTTCGAGCTCTGACCTTTGTATTTCCTTCAGGCTTCACGCACGCATGAGGTTCCATATCTTCATTAAACCTCATACTAGTAGACATCTTTTACTGAATACTTACTGTGGGCCTGGCATCCTGTAAAATAGGTATCAGTATTACCATCCCATTTTACAGATGAGGAGATTGGGGCTAAAGGAAGCTACCAGAGGTCTTACGGCTAATGAGTAGCAGAGCTGGGGATCGGGTGTAGCCCCAGACCCCAGATTCTCAGCCTCCTGACTGGGGTGTAGCCCCAGACCCCAGATTCACAGCCTCCTGACTGTCCAGAAGCTGCAGCCACGGCCTGGGGGACGTCTCCAGGCATCAGTCAGCGATCTACTAACCGCTTGCTCTTGTCTCACTTGCAGGGTGTCTCTGTGTCTCCAGAATCCTGTCTGCCCCTGGGAACACCACCTGTCCTGCTCCACCCAATCTACCAGGGAGTCCAGTCTCAGACGCAGTGGGGGTGCTGGAGTCCCTGTGCCGAGATGCTCCCCAGCTCCGAGGACCAGGGACCAGGCCCCGCCTTCCAGCTCAGTGAAACAGGCCTTCCCCAGAGCTCAGGCCTGCAGCTTCGGGGCTGCCCTGAACTTTGGCAAGAAGATTTGGAAGGGGCCAGCCTGGGTGTCTTCTACTGACCACCTTCCCCGCCCCCTTTCCTGGCAGGAATTAGGCGTGTCATGCAGACATCCCCTTTCTTGCTACTACAGTGGTTTTCGGACTGTCCTTTAGCCAAGGTCCCTTTTTCCAAGCGATATCTTACTTGGAAGCAGTGGGTGAAGCAGGCAGTATGTGGGCTCCCTGGCTGGAGTGGGCCTGGGTGGCACCCCCCCATCCTAGGCACCCTGCAGAATGCCCAGTGCCCTGCAGATCGGGGCTGCTCGGGCATGAAGGTGGGTGAGCGAGTGTGGGGGCAGGCCCCGGGCTCTGCTTCTTGGTGACAGTTGGCCAGAAGTTTCGATGCTTGGATTTATTATTATTATTTCTTACTTATTGAAAACAAAAACAAAAATTTAGTTCTGTTTTTCTATGAATGTGGATTTTTATAGTCTCTGGAGAGGAAAAATCCTCTGATCTCGTGGGGAACGAGCCATACTCCCCCTAAACCCAGGCCTGCCTAGGTTGACATAGGCACTCCTAGGTCAGTTTGACACTATTTGTTGGGTCTAGGCTCCTGGCCAGGGGCTCCCCCTCACCCTCTGTGCCAGACGGCACCTTCAGGACCAGCTCTGTGCACCTCCACCCCGTTACCTTGCCCTTTCCATTCCTCTGGGCACTTGCCTGTCACCCCATAGGGTGGCACATGCAGCTGTGGACAGACAGACAGGGCCTCAGTGTGGGGAGACCAGGAAGCTGCGATTTAGTGCTCTTTTCTCAACGTGATGTATTTTCAAAGGACACTTCCCGCACGGCTGCTGTGTGCTAGGCCCATGGGTGCCATGAAATAAAACACTCCCCAACTAATAGCTGCATTACAGGGAGGTAAAGCGGTCAGAGCCCAGGTCCTAAGTGGGAGGGGGGTTTGTGCAATGTTCTTTGGGTCCAGAGGGCATGGGGCAGCCTGGAGGAGGCGCCGCGGACAAAGCAGTTTTGACAGTGTGGTTTCATTCTGAATTACATCAGTTAGTCCTGGCTGCTTTGGTTTGTTCTGTCTTAAGTAAAGAGAAGAGGCCCCTCCCTCCCCCTGTCTACGTGGGACATGACTCCCAGGGGTGTGGACCTCCCTGGCAACATGGTACAAAAATCCTAGGATGAGCTGGGACTCAGCATCAAGGGATTGATAAAACCTTCCCGAACGAAAGGGGAAACAGAGAAATGAGACAAGATAAAGTGTCAGTGGCCGAGATAGTCCAGACAGAGTTGAGAGGTTATCCTGGAGGTTATTCTTACGCATTAAGTAGATATCACCTTATTATTCAAGATGTAATGGAGAGACTGGAGGGAACTGCCTGAAAATGTAGAGCTGTGACCTGACCTGCGGGAGAGAAGAACCTGGACCTGAGGGAGGGAGTGAGAATTGGGGGGACAAGAGACACAGAGAATGGAGACAAGACAGGATTCTGATCAAGTCTCATTTATTGAGGGTGAATCCAGGGTATTCTTATACAGCAAGAAAGGGGAAGTGACTTGTATCGGGTGTTAGCAGAGATTGGGCGATACTTTAAATTGGGAAAGGCAGATTAGCCAAGGCTGGTCAGCCGATTTTGGGGAATGGGCAGAGCGGAAGTGAGAGAAGAAGGAACTTAACTTGAGATAGTACTTAAGGTGGCTTCAGACCACAAGATAGCCGGCACACTGCCGGTGCCATAAGCAGGTTCCCACAGAGCTGTGTTCCAGTACCATGTTTCCTGAAGATGATTGTATAATGATACAGCTTTCACAGTGTGACTGTGTGATTGTGAAACCTTGTGTCTGATGCTCCTTTTAACTACGGTATGGACAGATGAATACAAAAATATGGCTAAAAATAAACAGATAATAGGGGGAACAAAGGTTGAAATAAATCTAGTGGATTGAAATACAAGTGATCAATGAAAGGGAGGGGTAAGGGATATGGCATGTATGAGTTTTTTTCTTTTTTCTTTCTTTTGCTGGAGTGATGCAAGTGTTCAAAATAATGATCATGGTGATGAATACACACTGTGTGATGACATTGTGAGCCGCTGGTTGTGACCGTGTCGAGAATGATTGTCAAGAAGGATGGTATGGGCGGTGCCTTTGAGAGTTGCTGTGTCACGTGTGGAGGCTGTTCCGCGGAGCACGAACCACACTCGCGCTCAGGTCCCGGCGGTTCAGCGTCGCAAGGCTCACGGTGCCATGTCGTGGCTCTTCAGCATCAACAAGGGCCCCACAGGCGAGGGCGTGGGCTCCCCGCTGCCTCTGCCACCCGCGGCCAAGGGCGGGGCGACCGCGGTGCCGGGGACCTGCTGGTGGCCAAGGACAAATGGAGCAACTTCGACCCGACGGGCCTGGAGCGCGGCCAAGGCGGTGCGCAAGCTGGAGCACTCGCGAGCACTTCAGGGGAGAACTGAGGCGGGGTGACTTCGCGGTTCCAGGCAGCAGGTGCTGGGCTGGAACCTGGTCTTCAGTTACGAGGAGTGCAGGGCTGGGGGCTCCTTCTGTTTGGCGCCTCCACGTGGGACCTGGAAAGGCATGAGCAGACCGGAAGATGTTTGTCTCCTAGTCGTTAGCACCTTAAGGCTCAGTTTTTTCTTTTCCTAGAATATCGCTGGTAGGCACATGGTTTTAGAAAACATTAGCAGTGGGGGAGCAGGGCATCTCTGTCTCAGCCTGATGACCATCCTGATCTACAGTTTCCAAGGTGGCAGTGGTGACACATCCTGAGCCAAGGTTGTGCCCTTTCCCCACAACTTTCCTTTCTTTTGTGGCTTTAGCCATTTGTGGCAGTCCTGTTTTAAGAGCCTGTCACGAAGTACTGAATAAGTATTAAATAAATATTGATGGAATGACAAAAAAAAAAAACAAGAAGAATGTTGGTATGTTGGTTCGTTGTTTGTAACAAAAATATTTAAAATAATAATAATAATAATAAAAGAGCTCTCTCTGGGACCTCGGGGAAAGGGTGCCGTGGGCTGCGGAACAGTCAGGGGTGGTAACTTCGTTCTGTATCTGCTGACTCAGGGGTAGGAGAAAGTTGCAGAAGAGGTGGTCTTGGAGCTGGGCATTGACGGATGTGTAGGAGTTTCCCAAGAGGTGTGGTAAAAGAGTGATTCAGGGTGAAAAAAAAAAAAAACAGTAGGAGGTTGTGGCTCTCCAACGCCAGTGCCTCCTCTGGCTTGCCGAGCTCCAGCCAAAGGAGAAGGAGTGTAAGTAAGGAGGCGTCTGTACCATGCCCCGTATAAAGCAGGCTGCCTGTAAACCGACCAGCAGTAAAGTACCCATGAAGCAACAGTCTGCAAAAGCCGCTCACAAGAGCGTGGAGGGAGTGGAGAACCCTCTTGGTCGTAGGCCTGGTACTGTGGCACTCCGTGAAATTAGACGTCATCAGAAGTCACTGAACTTCTGATCTACACACTTCGCTTCCAGCATCTGGTGTGAGAAATTGCACAAGACTTTAAAACAGCTCTGAGCTCCCAGAGCGCTGCTATTGGTGCTTTGCAGGAGGCAAATGAGGCCAACCTGGCTGGCCCTGTGGAAGACACCAGCCTGTGTTGGTGTAATAAAGTGTAACAATTGTGCCAGAAGACATCCAGCTCCACACTGCAGACGTGGAGGACGTGCTTAAGAATCCACTTCAGGGAGTGCAAGGATAGTTCAGTGGTAGAATTCTTGCCTGTCATGTGGGAAGCGGGTTTGCATCCCACCAGGACACCGCCACCCCATCCCCCCCCAAAAAAGAAAAATTCAACAAATGTTGCCGCAATAACAGGACATTCACATGGAAAAAGAATGAAACGTGCCCTCCCTCAACAATACAACATATGAAAAATAAAAATAAATGTTCACTTTGGTGGAAAACAATTCATTCTCAAAAAAAAAAATGTGTTTTTTCTTTTCATACTGTTATTGGTAGTTCTGGACATTAGATTTTTTTTTCCCCCATGGGGTCAAAAGGTAATTCAGTATATGATTGTGGATGGAAATAGGGGGCAGTTTTTCTGCTTTCATTTGTGTGTGAATTTTTAATATAAATGCAGGGACATAAAGCATTAACGTGAGTCAAAATGTTTCAGTGAACAAGTTTCAACAGTTCAAGTTGATAGCAATTCAAATAAATCTGTTAAATTTTTCTGGATAATGCCAGCATTTGGATTTTTTGAAAACAAGTGAATTTCTTAATGATGACAACTAAATGGTGGTGTAGCATTTTTATCACACAGTAGATTCCATCCATTCACTAGACTTTTCTAAGTTTTCCTACATACAAGTACATGTTTTTAATGCTGTCTCTTTTCTGCGCTGTTCCTATAGGTTTGCTATTAAAATACATTAAACTACAAAAGGAAAAAGAAAAAGAAAAACCAGTGTGAGCCAGGTGGGAACAGCAGGCATCTGAAGCACCTGCCCCTGGGCAGGGGGGAAAGCAGGGAATGAAGAGTTGGGAAAGGAGCTCAGAGGCGAGTGCTGAGGTGATGGGGGCTCATTAAAAGGTTAGGAACACGGCTCTGGCCTCTGCCACCCGGTGGCCTCCCCCCAACCCTGCCTGGCAGCCACTCTCTGGGCCTCAGTTTCCCCATCTCCTAGAGAGGAATTGGCCTAGGTGGCATTTTCCATCCACCTTGTAGACGTTGTGGGTCTGGCTCCTGCCCCAGCCTCTGTCCATGAGTCCTGTCCACTACAGCAGGAGGGATGAGGCGACCGTGGGGCAGACGACAGGGCCGCTGACCCGCCTGCACCTCTCCCGGGGCTCCTGCTTGCCGTGTGACTGTGGGCAGACCTCAGCCCTCCCGAGCCTCCATCTCCTGAGCTGCGGAAGGCAATCAGCTTTCTTATGCTTGGCACCTAGTAGGTGCTCAATAAACGACGGCTGCGCTTGGCTCGTGCTGCTGAGGACCCAGTGCGAGGCTGCAAGGGGAGCTTCTGCTTTGGCCTGAGCACGTGGCTCGGCGCAGGGGGCAGGGGCAGGGGCCCGGGGCGTCAACAAGCTCCTTGGCAGGGGATTCAGAGGCCTAGCAGATTTGGGCGCTTTGCTCCTCCCTCCTTTTACAGCTGAGTGGACTGAGGCCGGGTTGGGAGGGGCTGCTCTCGGGTCACGCGTGGCTGCCCCTCGCTGCCAATGCCCCCGAGAGCAGGGGTGGGGGACGCCCCCGTCCCCCCACATTCACGTCCTGGGGTCCCCACACTCATCCAGCGCCCAGCCCAGGCCTTTCGGTGACCCTGCGGAGGGCGAGCCAGGTTGGCCTAAGGAGCAATAGCGGCTCCGCGGAGCCTCCAGGGTCCTGGGGGGTCGGGGGGGGCGGAGGTAACCCAGGCCAACTGCCTGCTGCTTGTTAGGTACTAACCCTAACCCTGACCCTAACCCTGAGGACACAGCCCACCCCCTGTCCCCGCTGCAGGCCAGCATGGGTGTCCCCCAGGAGCCCTGAGTGCCCACCGCCAGGGCCAGCCCCTCCCCAGCAGCAACCTCCAGGGGGTCCTGCCCACCAGGCAGGAGGGCCACAGGCCGGTCGCAGCCCCTGGGCGCTGGGGACAGGAAGACCCGGCCTGGAGGGGCTGGGGTGGGGGAGGGGACCACTGCTGCTTCCCACCCCCCAACCTGCGCCCCTGCCCCCTTGAAGTGCAGAGGACAGTGGGGGTGGGGCGGCACTCACTGCCTGGGGGCCTCCGGCTCCTCCCAGGAGGAAGGGGCTGCCAGGGCAGGGGGCAGCGCGACCTTGCAGCGGGGGTGAGTGTCCAGCTCGCATTCTGTGTCACCCGAGATGCTCCTTAAATCCTCTCACAGAGCCTACACGGAGCTGTCACTGTCCCCAGGTGGCAAGGAAGCCTTGTCCTGGGGCTGGGCTGGGGTCTGGGACCGGCCTGGTGTGGGTGGCTCGTGGCAGTGACCCACAAGGCCCCCTGCAGCTCCCTCGAAAACAGCCTCCTCAGGTGTGCAGGACACGTCACACTTAACCAATTGATATCCCCGTCCTCCCCCCACACACACCTGGCAGGTGGTGGGGGGTGTGCCAAGGCGGTGAGTGGTCCCCCAGGGCTGGCTGTCTTCCCGGCACTGGCACTTTGGCCACCTCCCACCCCATCCCACCTCCTATACCTGGTCCCAGGTATGCTGGCTATAGTGCAGGGAGAGGGGCCCAGCCGGCACCCCATGCCCCTTGTCTCAGGTAGGGGTGGGTGCCAACCCCGGCATCTCTCCAATTCCTGGAGAAGCGCTCCCTCGGGGGTACATGCCCTGCGCCCCATGGGTGCATCTACCCAGCCCCCAGGACCCCAGCACTGTGCAACTCCGGCCTGCGTTGGGAATGCTGAGATGAGCACAGCAGGTGGACAGGTCCCCTGTGTTCTGCAGGAAGGGTCAGCAGGCTGGGCACCTACTCTCGCGGGTCTTTGGGGTCCCAGGTCCCCACAGCGCTCCCATCCACCCCAGGTTCCCTCCAGCCCCGTCTCCACAGCTGTTGTACAGACCCACTCCTGCTTCAGCTTAGAAAACGAATCAAGAAGCTCATTTAGAAATCCTTTATTTGCATTTTCTCTTAGAAAAAAAAAATATACAGATCTGGCGCCCTGCTGCGTTCACAGGTTCCAAGGTCTTCGCGGGAAGGGGTGGGTGGGAGAGGGCGCAGGTGGCCTCCGCCCCCCAAGGCCGTCCAGCGGGCCCTGCTCCTCCCGCCCGGGCTTCCCTGAGATCAGTCCCACGGCCCTGGCCGTCGGGTGCCGGGGGGGTGGGGGACGGGCTGGCACAAGGCGCAGGGTGTGTCCTTGTGGGGGGGACCGGGGCGATTAGCTGTTTTCCGTGAACCACCTGAGCACCTCCTCCTTGTTCTTAGCCACCCATTTGATGTTGGCTTTCGTCTTCTCCAGCGCCTGCTCCAGGGCCCTGGTGCCTGAGCCGAAGCCCTGCCCGTCGCCAATGTTGTCCTTCTTGAACTGCTCCAGCTGTGCAGAGAAGACCCAGCTCCAGCCCGGCTCCCCACAGGGCCACCAAGACCGGCCCTGCAGCCCGCTCCCCAGGAAAGCCCTCTCTCCTGCCCTGAGCAGAGCCTTTACCTGCCGCAGAGGCTGCAAAATGCCAGCTCCGCTAGGCTATACCAACTGTACAATTTGGTGTCATAAATTACATCAATACCATTGAGCCACCATCCCCATATTCATCATGAAAACCTTTCCATCACTCCAAACAAACTCTGTGTCCATCAAGCAATAACTCTTTATTCCCCTCTCCCCCTAGCCCTGGTAACTTCTACTCGTCTTTCTGTTTCTATGAATTTGTTTATTCTAGATCGTTCATATAAGTGAAAGCACACATTTGTCACTTTATATCTGGCTTATTTCACTCGGGAGATTGTCTTTAAGGTGCATCCATGCTGTAGCCTGTGTTGGCACTTCATTCCTTTGTATGACTGAATAAAAAGCCATTGCATAGATGCATCACTCATCTGTGGGTGGACACTTGAGTTGCTTTCACTTCTTGGCTTTTGAGAACAATGCTGCCGAGAACACTGGTTTGCAAGTATCTATTTGAGTCCCTATTTTCAATTACTTTGGGTGTATATCTAGTGGGGGAATTCCTGTGATCATCAATTTTTAATTGAATTACAATCTGAACTCAATCAAGAGGGACAGAGGGACAAATCACAGACTCCAAGAGGAAGCAACTAGTGAAATATAAAACGTGGGACATTTTACATTGGGAGTGACCCAGTTGCTTCAATAAGTAAAGCATTAAAAAGAAAAAAGAGGGAGGCTATTACAGATTAAAAGATGTATTAGTATTAGGGTGGACAATGGTAGCACAGTGGCAGAGTTCTTGCCTGCTATGCTGGAGAACTGGGCTCAATTCCCGGTGCCTGCCCATGCAAAAAAAAAAAAACCACAAAAAGTAAAAGATGTGTTAGTATTAGAGGTTCTAGCCAGAGCAATTAGACAAGAAAATGAAATAAAAGACATCTAGAATGGGAGAATGATCTCCATTTGTAAATGACATGCTCTTTTATATAGAAAATTCTAAGAAGTCTATAAAAAAAACTGTTCCATCAAAATTTTAAACTTCTCTGTCAAAGGACACTGCAAGAAAGTGAAAAGACAACCCATATAATGAGGGAAAATATTTGCAAATAGTATACTGATAAGGGTAAGAGTCTGGTGTTAGATTATATAAAGAAGTCTTAACAAGGGCAAATAATCTAATTTAAAATGGGCAAAGGATTTGGATAGATCTTTCTCCAAAGAAGACATACAACTAGCCAATAAGCACATGAAAAGATGCTCAACATCATCAGCCATTAGGGAAATGCAAATGGAAACCATAATGAAATGCGACTTCACAACCAATAATCATGGCAATAATGATAATAATTAAAACAGAAATTAAGTGATGGTGACATCTTCCTACATAGCCCATGGGAAGGTAAAATGGAGCAGCCACACAGGAATCTTGGTGGTTCCTCAAAAAGTTAAGCATAGTAAGCACATGACCCAGCAATCCCACACGGAGGAATACACCCCAAAACACATGTTCAGGCAGAAACTCATACACAAATGCTCAGAGCAGCATTATTCATCAGAGCCGAAAGGTGGAAACAACTGAAAGGTCCATCAAGGTGATGAGTGGATAAACACAATATTCCGATACAATGGAATATTATTCACCCGCAGAAAGGACATACAAGTGTGACCACCTTGACAGCCCTTGGAACTGTTGTGCTAACTGAAAGAAGCCAGACACTAAGGGCCATGTGCTGTGTGACCCCATTTTATGGAATGTCGGGAATAGCCAAATCCATGGAGGCAGAAAGGGGTTGCCAGGGGCTGGGGGTGGGGGCCGGGAAGTCACTGTGTGACTGCTAAACGGTAGGGGCTGCTTTCTGGGGGTGATGAAAATTATCTGGAATTACCCAATGGTGGTGGTTACACAACCTCCTGCTAAAATCAAATGAATTGTAGACTTATAAAATGGTGAGTTTTCTGGTACGTGAATTATATTGCGATTTTTAAAAAAGACCAGTTTCATGCAATGAGTTAACTTTTGTTTGGCTTGCTGGCTCAAGCATATCAATTGCAAAAAAGACGACGAAACTTAGAAAATCCAAATGTGGCCTGGGTATAAGATAAAAGTAAGGGATTATTAATTTCCTTGTTTGACAATGGCAGTGTGATTAAGTGTTGTTGTTTTTTTTAAAACAAAACCTGTATCATAGATCTGACTAAAGTATTTACAGGTGAAATTATATGTCAGTGATTTGCTTTAAAATTATCCACTCTCCCCAAAATGTTAGCAAAATGTTGATAATTGGATTACAGGTACACGGAAGTTCATTAGATCATTCTCCTTAGGTTTCTGCCTATATGACAATCTCCAAGACACATCTTTTTAGTTGGTCTGCCAGCTTTTTAAAAAGCTGGGTTCCCAGCTTCTCCTCTAAATTAGGAAGGCCTGGCCTCCTGAAGCCCCCTTGCCCCCACGGCCTCTGAACGGCGGTGGCTGAATGGCGGCCCCTTGAGAGCCCCCACCGTGCCCACCCCAGGGCGAGGGTGGGGGTGCTGCTTCTTACCTGCTGCAGCTCGAACTCGGTGGAGAACCTCCGGGTCACCGCCTGGATGAGGTTGGAGAAGGAGAAGGACCCCCCACCGTAGCTGCAGGGCGGGGAGAGGGGACGGCCGTCAGGAGGCCGGGTGCACCCCGCTGCGGGGCCTGGGGGGGGGGAGGCTCTGGGGCGGGCTCTCCTGCTTGCGGGTGTGGGGGGCTGGCAGGCCAAGGCCGCGCGAAGGCAGGGGGTCGGGCCGATCGCACATACACCGCCCCCCGCGCTGTCACCCGGCCGCCGGCCGCCGTTCCTTCTCCCAGGGTACCCGGCCCCGCGTACCTGCCCCCCGCCCGGGCCGCCTCGGCGCTCCCCCCAGCCCCTCTCTGCACACTCACTCCTCAAACAGCTTCTTCCAGTTGCTCCGGACGAAGTCCCAGGCCAGGTTTTGCCCGATGACGTTGCTGGCGATGCTGCTGATGGTGGAGGTGGCGTCCTGCTTGCGGATGAGGCTGGGGTTCAGCGTGTAGCTCAGGTACCTGCGCGGGCCGGGAGCGGTCAGGGCCACCGCGCACAGCACCTCCGCGCCCCCCACACTCCCGGGTGTGCTGCGCCCGAGCCCCTAGTCCCACCTCCTCGCAGGGGGCAAGAGCCCGCGCCCCTCAGCGAGGTCCCTGGTCGTGTCAGGTGCCACGGCTGACACGGCCACGTGACCAACAGTGACTGAGCGGTGACCGGACACGCGAGTACTAGGGTCCCCGCTGGCACCAGCTACAGCGGCTGCTGCCTCGAGACTCTGAGGGCAGCTGTTCCTCACTGAGGGCAGGGGACAGCAAAAGAGGCACAAAGTGGGACCTAGGGGGCTGGCCCCAGGGGATGGGGTGCCCAACTGGACATCCAGTAGAACTCGGGTCCAGCCACGCCAGAGAGGGAAACCAAGGAGCTGTCAGGCAAAGGTTAAGTAGAAAAAGTGCTAAAAAATGATCCTGGTGATGAATACACAACTATGTGATGGTATTGTGAGCCTCTGATTGTGCTCCATGTATGGAATGTTTGCATGCTAAGATTTATCAATAAAACATTAACAACAACAAAAAGTGAAGTGGACCACAGCAATGAGAACACAGACCGTGTCGGCAGACCTGGCTTTGGCGCTTGGCTTTACCACTCACTAAGCTTCTGGAACCGGGGCAGGCTGCTGTGCTCCTCTGAGCGCCCGGGACCTCACCTGTGAAGTGGCCAAAGTGCCCGCGCCGCGCAGGTCCACGCAGGTGATGCGACCAGACGTGAGCAGCTGGGCTCCTCTCCCTCCCGTCCGGACCCTGGTCTCCTGGTGGGGGGGCCGGGCCCCACCCCGGGGCCTCACCTGTTGAGGATCCACACCTGGGTGCTGCAGGCCAGGGCTGCGCGGAGCTTGTCGGCCTCGTTGACCAGCGTGGCCTTTCGAAACTGGTCCCAGGCGAAGTCCCACTCCTTCTCCCCGCCCAGGGCGATGGCGTTGCAGTAGACCGTGGACCGCAGGTTGGGGTTGATCCTGGCGTGGGGCGGAGCAGTCAGGGGCGGAGCTGCAGCCGGGAGGGGTGGGTTTATGCGCGCCCCCCCTGCAATCAGTGTGAGGGTCAGGCAAATGGAGAAGGAGGGGCAGGGGCAGCACCCACGGGTTGGCGTTGGGATTTGCCATCCACTCAGCGAACATGTTGGAGACCAGCTTTTCACACTCAGCAAACCCATTGGAGCAGGCAGTGCTGATGGCGTTGATCTCGTTGTACCTGCCCCAGGGGGAACACGGGGTCGACATGCCTGGCGTAGGCTCTGGCAGAAATCACCCACCCCCTTGCGCAGACCTCTAGGCGGGAAGGCTGCGACAGGGTTCTGTGCGAGGCTGCGGCCCACCCAGCCCTCTGTGAGATTCTCCCCAAGGCCACCTGGGACCCAGAGAGGCCCACACAGGGTCCAGTCCCAGCACCTACATGGCAGCAAGGTGACCCTGGAGTTTCAGTGCTGTCCTTCGTTAAACAGCTCAGATGGACCCTCAGGCTGCAGAAAGCCTCTGAGCAGGGCCCCAGCCCCCATGGGTGGAGTGTCTCTGCCCTTTGGCCCCTGCCCCAGCCAGGTGTCGGAAGCTCCAAAGGAGTACATTGGAGTGGCGGGCCACCTGCAAACCCCCAGACCAAGGGAGGGTCCCACTCACTGCTCCATCAGGTTTTCTGGGTGGACAGTCCAGTTTTGGGTGAGATTTTGGAAGTGATGGAACAGAGGTGTGACCTGCTTCTTCAGATAGTTCTGCGGAAAAGAAAACGTGCACAGCTGCAGATGGAGGGTGGAAGGGACCGGTGCCTGATCTTGGAGTCCACGGAGCCTCCGACGTGGGTGGGCAGGCGCTGGCGAGGACAGCGGTCAGGGAGTCACACAAGGCCCGAACAGAGGGGCTGCGCGAGCGGGGGTTCCACGTGCCGACCTGAGGTTCTTTCCCCTCAAAGTCTCAGTCGGTCAAACGTTCTAGGTCTAAGTGTCACCATTTCTTGGGGTTGGGTTCTTGTCCCACCCATCAGAAGTATTCCATGGCTATTAGAGGAAAGTTGGAGAACACAGACATGCATATGCAGAAAGTAAAAGAGACATCCAGAGATGAGCCTGGCCCTGGCACTGTAGGAAGGACGATGCCTACCTGACCAAAAGGGGGAAAAATAACAAAATGAGGCATTTGCGGCTGAGAGAGATCAAACAGTCGAGAGGCTATCCTGGAGGTCATTCTTATGCAAGCTTCGGCTGGGTATTGCTAGTTGCCATGGTATGCCAAGCCCCACACAGCAGTATTCCCGTAAACCCTAAACAATACCCAGGGCTCCATCTGAGCTGCTATACAAATTTCACTGGCTAAATCTATTTTTCAGAAACCTAAAATCTCCAGATGGTTCTTAGGCCAGATAAGCCCTGAAACCCAGAGGTACCAGTTTCTAGAACAGCATCAACCAGTTCCATCCCCCTACCCCATAATGTCAACAGCCCTTCTCAACATGAAGAAGTTAGAACAGTCATTGCCAAATGTCCCTCACGATTGGGAGAAGGATCAAAGGAGAGGGAGGAGGTGTGCCAGAGAAGACAGGATCTGACAAATGAGCATGAGTGCTGAATCATCATATTGATTTTGTTTTTAGTCTCCAGTGTCTTAGAGCAGCTAAAAGGAAAAACCTGAAATTGTGAAACTGTAACCCATACCAAACCTTGAAAT
Source organism: Tamandua tetradactyla (assembly GCF_023851605.1). NCBI lineage: Eukaryota > Metazoa > Chordata > Mammalia > Pilosa > Myrmecophagidae > Tamandua > Tamandua tetradactyla. The sequence continues at coordinate 97,798,065 of NC_135338.1, forward strand.
CTGTTCTACAACTACTTGTTAAAATGTACTTTGAAATTTGTTGGTGCAGGGGCTGGCTTTTTTGTATATATGTTATATTTCACAATAAAAAATGTAAACAACACAAAACAAAACAACTGTAAAGAAACGGCCAGTAGCTGACCAAAACTATGCTCTAGAAATGCATGAGTCTACTCCTTTTTTCCACGCTCCTTTCTTTTCTGCTTGGCGCGTCTACAATTCTGCCCGCAGTTCTCTGTACTTGACATTGTGATATAAGCCCCGCCCCTCGCTATGAAAACCACCTGTAGATTTCTGGTCAACAGGGTGGGCTGGCCTCTGTGCCCACCTGAAGCCCTACCTGAATGGAAAAGGAATACCCCCCCCCCCCCCCAAGCAGAGTACAGGGAAGGAAGCATCAGGGCACACGAGAGACCTTAGCACAGGAAAGTGGGAAAAGCTCCTGCCGAGGGGGAGCTGACCAGCTCGGAAACCGGAGGGGCGGGTCTGGGGGAGGGTCAGGGGTGAGGCAGGGGCTGCAAACAAGGACAGAACTGAAGACAGTAGAAGGAGTAGTTAAATCCCAAGTCTGCAATCCCACCCCTTTGAGGAGGCAGCCTCCTTCCTTTCCCCACGGGAGAAACCGGACCAGACAGACTCAGGATTTGGGGTCACCAGATATGGTGAGGGCAAGAGAGGGCTGCCAGGCGGCAAAGAGGGTCAGAGGGGAAAGCTTCCAAAATGCATACAAATGGGCATTTACACACTGATGTTCATAGCAGCATTAGCTGATTGTCAAGAGATGGAAGAGCCCAAGTGTCCATGAACAAATGAGTGCTAAACAAGCTTTAGTATATACAAACTATGGAATATTACACAGCTGTAAGACAGAATAAAGTCCTGAAGCATGTAACAATATGGAAGAAACTTCAGGAAACTATGCTGAGTGAAATTAACCAGAAACAAAACTATAAAAACTGTATGGTCTCACTAATATGAGCTAACATTAATAAGTGAACTTTGAGAGTTAAAGTTAAGAACATGGGTTATCAGAAGATAGAAAGAGAGTAGAGATTGGGCATTTGGTGCTGAAGGAATACAGAATGTGCAACAAGACTGATTGCAAAAAATCAGAAATGGATAGCACAATATTATGGTAGCACGACATACGGCAGCTGTGTTCCCATTTTTTCAATGGATGGAAGTGGCCTTAGGGTGTAGTGACTGTAGGATGGAAGGGGGAGCTGTGGTGCATACATACAATGGAATACTGAGCAGCTGCAAGAAACAATGAAGTTGTGAGGCATGCACCTAGATGAATGAATACTAAGGACAGTATGTTGGAAGAAATGTCAAGAACAAAAACATATGATCATGCCCCACTCATCTGGACTGACTGTAATAGACAGACTTAGAGAACTGAAGTTGAGAGCATGAGTTATGAGGTTGGGGCTACTGTAAAGGGTCCTAGATCATGAGCTCTTGCAGCAGTCACATCTATTCAGGAGTTGTAACTTGTTATTTCTAAATTTTGAGATACTGAGCTATTTCAATATAACTTAGTTGTTTCTTGAAACTTTGGGTATTTATGTGACACTTGAGACTCTGAGTTAGAGCACTGGAGCTATGAAAGTCAGCATTACCCCATACAGCAACAGTTTACAAAGTTGAAAAAGTGATCCGACTTTGACTAGAGATATGAACTATGTTGAGCTGGCTAGGACTGGGTAAATCAGAATATAGGATTAAAAAAAAAAAAGCATGGTGGAACCCCCAGCTCACTAGCCAGAGAGACACATTCTCTGGAGAAACTGAATGGGCAAGGAAGAACACCGATGGATACTGATTTGGGGGGGCCTTAATGAAGAGCTACTTAGCCACTCAGTCACCCCACAGCGACCTCCCAGTGGACAAACCCCACCCTCCTCATAAGAACTTGCCATCATTTTTACCGTGTCTCTCTCTCAAGTCAGAAGCGGCAGCTTCCAACATGTAAGAGATGAAAACAAACGTAAACTCAGAGGAGACCACTCAACAGAAGAAAAAGAAAACTTCACATAAACCCATAATAAACATCTTCAGAGAATTAAGAGGAGCTATTGCATAAGACCCTGGAATCAGTGTGACCACTTGGAAATTTAAAAGTATGACAGAAGAGATGAAACATCTCTAGAGAAGAGGTGGAATGCAAAGCTGAGGGAATCTCCCAGAAAGCAGAACAAAAAGTCAACCAGATGGGAAGTAGGAGAGAAGAGACGAGAAAACTGGAGGATAGATGCAGGAGTAGAAAGTTGGATTAACTGGGGTCCCAGAATGAAAGTCTGAAAGAGTAGGGGAGGAAAATTCTAAAGGAAACAATGCAAAAAAATGTCCTAACACTGAAGCACATGAATGTTCAGATGGAAAGGACACAAAGGTGACAAAAGGTATACACCAGGGCCTACCAGGAATCAGAGAAGAGTCCAAAAGCTTCCAGAAGGTGGGAGAACGGGTCATTCAAAGAACTGGAAGTGAGAATGTCTCTGGGCTTCTCAACAGCAACTTGAGAGCCTGAAGTCAGTGAAAAGATTCTGAAAGTCAATTCCAACCCAGAATCTTCTAAGCCCAGGCGAACTTCAATCGAACGTGAAGGTGGAGTGAAGACATTTCAGACGTGCAAAGCCTCAGGAAGCCCAGCCCTCAGGCGCCCTGTGTGCACTGAACTGTGTCTACCAAAAGGATACGGTGAAGTCCTAACGCTGTGTTCCTAGCAACGTGGGCTTATTGGGAAACAGGGTCTTTGCAGATGGGACGTGTTGAAATGACTGGTGGCCTTATACGAAGAGGGAAAGGCGGCCATGTAAACACAGAGGCAGAGACTGGAGGGATGCGGCCAGCAGCCAAAGAACATCTGGGGCCATCAGCAGCTGGAGAGGCCGGGAAGGACCCTCCGCTGGAGCAGGGCCCCACCCACACCTCAACTTTGTACGTCCAGCCTCCAGAACTGTGAGACATTAAGTTTCTGCTGCCTTAAGCTGCTCAGTTTGTGTTCTTTTGCTGTGGCAGCCAAGCCCTAGGAAACTAATAGCTACCCTTTCTCAAACATTTCTGAAAGATGTGCTTCCCTATGAGAGAGCAAAATCAAGGAAGGATGCCTTGCATCCAGGAAACAGGAGACGCAACACAGGAGGGAGGCGAAGGGGCATCTTCCAGATGGCAGCAGGCAGACAGGGGCCCCGGAGCTGGGTCTCCAGGAAGAAACAAAACTGATGCAGGGTCGACGCATCTGCACACAGAGTACTCTAATGGCTCCGCAGGCAATAACAGTTAAATAATCACAAAAAAAGTAAATGCCGAATACTGATTTAACCAAATATTGTGATTTAACATCAGGAGGATGGGGTTGGAGGGAGGGCAGTTTATAAAACATGAAAACCTCATTTAGTGTTCTAAAAATGATCATGGCAAAGAACACATAACTATATGATGATACTGTGAGCCACTGATTGTATAAGATGGATGGACTGTATGTGTGTGGCTATTCCCCAATAAAAATATTTTTTTAGAGACCTCATTTACAATAATACCTCATTCACCATGACAAGAAGTTAACAGAGACTGTAAAAAATAACAATAGGAAAAAAGTTCTTTAAGTATGACGTAATCGCTTAATAAGGGTCCATCAAATGGGTGTTCTACGGTTTATTTAGCCCATCCCCAACCGCCGGGCAACCCGTCTGCTGTGGCTGTTTCTCCCTCACAAACTGCTTCAGTGAACGCCTCGGGCTAAGGCTTCAGCCCCAGCAAACCTGCAGCGCCCTCTGGACACCCACGTGGGAAGCTCAGCCCCAGAGGCGCCCCTCCCCAGGACCCCCCGAGGAGGCAGCGTGAGGGTGGCTCACCTTCCCTCTCCTGGCCGCTCCCGGCCCGAGTCTCCCCCACGCCTCCCCCCAGGCACCCACGGGGGATTCCACGAATGCTTATTCCCCATTAAAGTACTTCAAGGCCTATCGACAGGTGAGGATTAAAAATAAATAAATAGCAGGGGGAACAAATGTGAAAATAAATTTAGTGGATTAAAATGCTAGTGATCAATGAGGGAGGGCTAAGGGGTATGGTATGTATACACTTTTTTTTGTTTTTTTATTTCTTTTTCTGAACTGATGCAAAGGTTCTAAGAAATGATCATGATGATGACTATACAACTATGTGATGATAGTGTGAGTTATTGATTATATATCAAGAATGGAATGATCATATGGTGAGAATGTTTGTGTTTGTGTGTTGTTTAATAAATAAATTAATTAATTAAAAAAAAATACTTCGAGGCCTGTGGAGAGCAGCTCCCTCACAGCCCGGGGGGCCGGCGGGCTGAGCAGGGGCTGCTGCTCTCAAGGAGGGGTTCACGGGGACCAGAGAGGCTTGGAGACCAGGCCGGTGCCCCCAGCACAGCAGCCCCTGAAAGTGGCAACTCCCCATTGCTCAATCGGCTAACCTGGCTGGCAGGCCCCGCGCTGGCGCCCGCCCCTCCCTGCCCCCACAGCCCTCCTGCTCTCCCCTCACTTCCACAGGTCTGGATGCGCTCCCAGGAGAGCCGCTGCCTCAACTCGGAGAATCCTGGCACCCCAGGGAGTGCTCCCCGGCACTCCCTAACGGGGCAGCCCCAGGCGCGGACGTCCCACCCCTGCCCCCGGCCCGGCCCCTCCCTACCTTCATGGGGCCGTAGACCTCGGAGCGATCGAACATGAGTCGGAAGTAGCTCAGGCTGTTCAGAGCAGCCTGCCAGGGAATGTACTCTTTCTCGTGGATCAGGAACAGCGTGTTGTTGAGTGCCCGGGTGACAGGGACTATTTGGGCACTGGGGACAGGCAGAGGAGCCCAAGTCAGCTCCCACCCAGCCCGGCCGCCCCAGCTCAGGCCCTCAAGGCTTCTCAACCCTGGAGCCCCTGCCCCACTCTGGGCCCCGAGTCCCCGAGCCCCAGCTGGCCCAGCCCCAGCCTGCGGCAAGGGCCAGGTAGACACGGATGCCGGGGTGGGGGTCCCATTTCACTGATCAGGAAACCAAGGCTAAGAGAGGTGAAGAGACATGTCCAAGGTCACAGAGCCCAGAAGAGGCAGAGTTGAGACTCAGAAAGACAAAAAGCCTGTGCTCTTTATTCTTTCTTCCTCTCGTCGGACGTGCTCAGCCCTCTCTCTGGACCTTCCTCTCTCCTCCCCCTCAGGCTGCCTGACACACGCCGCGCCAGGAACATAGCAGGCGCTCAATAAATATTTGTTCATCCACGCTGCACCTCTCCTGTCCTGTCCTTCCCAGGTTCTCCCAGCATCCAGAACGGCCTGGAACCTCAGGCCAGAACGCACACTCTGAACCTCTGTTTCCTCATCGGTGACACGTGGATAATTAGACTCTTGCTCTCCAGGGGCACGAGGACCCGGGAGGCCGGAGGAGCCCAGCGCACCCCACCACCACCCCTATGGCAAGGAGGGAGCCGGGGAGAGGGCGCCCACCTGGCCAGGTTGAAGGCGTCGTTGATGACCTGCGCCCTGTTGATGACGGGAATGACCTAGAAGGCGGAGCGGAGCGTGTGGGGTGGCGCCGGCCCTGCGAGGCGCCCATCCCAGGGCAGGCCTGGGGCGCAGGGACAGACACCCACCAACAGGTTCTTCTCCAGCTGGTTCTGAATCTTCTCCCAGTTCCCGTTGTCGTAGTTCACCACGTAGTAGCCCGTCACGTTGATGTTCAGCAGGACCCACTCGCTGCCTTCCATCCTGAACAGCGGGTCCTGGGCTGCGGGGGGGTCGGGGCGGGGCGGGGGCTGCTCGAGGGCTGCGGGCTGACCCCAGGCTCCCCTCCCCAGGCCCGGAGAGGCGCGTCCCAGCCCAGCTGGCGCCTGCTCGCCCTCAAGCTGAGGCGATGCCGTGGGAAGCGAGGGGAAGAGGCAGAGAACTGGGCTGCCCCTGGGTGGCTGGGGGTCTCAGCACCCCAGCTCCTGACTCAGGGCCTGCCCTGCCCTCCCCTCAGCGCCTCCATCGACAAACTCAGACTCAACTCCCGGCTGCCTCCTCCTTCTCGCTGTCTGGCACACACCCAGTCGGCCAAGCTGGGGCCTGGGGCCACTCCCCCTTCTCTCTTCTCCCCCCATCCAGCCATGGCCCCTGCACTACTCATCTTTTCCTGGGGGTTAAGCCCCCCTGTTCACTGCCCTCCACCCCCATTCTGACTCCTGGCAGCCAGAGGGATCCTCCCATAGCCACCCATTTCCCACCAATCGGGGCTCCCCCTCACCCAAAAGACAAGCCACTGTCTCAGGCAGCCCGCGGGACCCTCTGCGTCTCATGGACACCCTGTCCTAGCTGCACTCAATCCCCATGCCCCCTCCTACCTCTAGGCCCTTGTACTTGCTATTCCCTCTGCCTGGAATACTTTTCCTGCTGTGTCAGCCCAGCTAACTTCTATTCTTTCTCTAAGACTCAGCCCACCTCTTCCAGGAAGCCTTCCCTGACCTCTCCCTGAGATTGAATCTATTTCCCAGTCCCTCACCCCCAGGCTCCAGTATCCCCAACCATACATGTCTCACTTAAAGCCGTCAGCACTGGCATGTTTCTAACCATCTGTCCCCCTTCCCCTAACCCGTAACCTTGGTCAAGTCAAGGCCGACTCGCATGACCTTTGTGTCTGCAGCGCCTGGCACGGAGAAGGGCTGCTCATTCTTTGAGGGCTTACCATGTGCCTGGCACGGTTTAGAGCATTTATGTGGATTCTCTCATTTCGTCTTCGCACAACCCGACAGGGCAGCTGTTAGTCCCAGCCCAGTTTTACAGACGAGGAAGTACAGACCAGAGAGGGCGAGTAACTGGCCCAGGGTCACAGCAGCAGAGTGGACACTGGACCCCAAGAAGTCTGCTCCACTTGTGGCATGAAATGGCCTCCCCTGGGGCCCACCGTAACCCCAATGTGGGGGGCTGCTGCCCCCCAGGGCAGGGCTGAGTTACCTGTGCTGACGCCCCTCAGCCAGTAGTGCTTCTGCTCCACGCCACTCTTGAGGGACGAGATGGGCACGATCCACAAGTAGCTGCCACGAGAGGCCAGCGGTGAGGGGCCAGCGGCGAGGGGCCAGCGGCGAGGGGCCAGAGGGGGTGAGTCTGGGCAAGGCCACCAGGCCCGGCATCCCAGCTGGCCTGGGTGCTACGCTGGCCAGCGGCTGCCAGAGGACCCCTGGTGGGTGGCCCCGTGTACTCACTCGAACTTGGAGGGGCGGGTGACATGAGACTCGGGGTCGAGGAGGAAGTGCTTCTGGGAGACGGTGCCCTGGGTGGTGTCCACGGTCACCACGGGGAAGCCCATCTGCAGCGTCCAGCGGTCCATGATGTCTTTCACGGTGTCGGGAAGCTCGACGGACGTCTGGCTGTCCACAGCCTGTGGGCGGAGGGGATGACGTGGCCGTCAGGGGCCCTCCGCCCTGCCCCCACGCTGTCTGTCCCCCCACCGGGGGCCCCCGGAGCTTCCTCGCAGGGTGGCCGCAGGCAGGACACTGGGCCGGGAGCGGGGTGCCAGGTGCCAGTGCCAGGCCTGCCTCCCCTTGGCCGCACAGGGCTCGGTCCACGTGGCGCCCGGTCTGTGCCCCACCTCCCCCCCCCCCCCCGCTGTGGGCGTGTGGCCGGAGCCGCGCCGGGGTCCTGGGCCCCTCAGTTGGGAGAAGGCCAAGGCAGGGCAGGGGTGCATGTGAAGGGAGCACTCGGGTGGGGCCTGGGGGCGCTGCCCAGGGACACAGGGGGTATTTTCTTCTTGGGGCTTCTTCTGTTTCCATGTACATGTGCTGCTTTTGTAACTACAGCAACGAAAAGGCAACAACACGTAAAAATAATTGAAAAAAGAGGCCAGAATTGCTGAGGTGGGGGAGTGCTGTGGGAGGAGGGAGGGGGAGGGGCAGCAGCAGGGTTGGGGGAGGGAGGGAGGGGGAGGGGCAGCAGCAGGGTTGGGGGAGGGAGGGAGGGAGAAGGGCCGGTCAGGGCCCACCGGAGTGGGAGGAGATGGCGACAGGACCTGGAGGCCGGGCAGCAGGGTTCACAGCCCCGCCCCGGGCAGCGCAGCTGGGGTGAGGGTCAGGTGGGGCTGAGACCAGCCAGGAGGGAACTGGAGCCCATGGCGACCCTGAAAGGCCTGGGAACCTAGGAGCTGAACTTGGCCTTAGCAGGGAGTGTGGGGAGAAGAGGGGTGTCTGGGAGCCTGGAGTCGGGTGACTAGGCCCTCGGGCTGAGGAGGTTGGCGATGGGTGAGGATAGCAGAGAGAGGGATGTGGGGCAGCTCCAGGAGAGTGGAAATTCTGGGGGTCAGGGCACAGGATGGGGTGGAGCGGATGGCCCAAGAGGCAGGTGGCCGCCTCCAGGCAGGGGACAGGGCAGGGCTGCTGAGGAATGCAAGGCGGGGCAGGAGCAGAAGGTCGGAGATCTGCTGGGGGTGGGGTGGAGAGGGGTATGTGCGAAGATGAGCTGGGGCGGGAGGGCAGCCGGGCACCGGGCACCACAAGTGCTGAGTAGGTCGAATGACTGGCTCCAAAGTTCCAGGCAGGTGGCCCAGACTTGGGCAGGGTGATGCCCGTCTCCTCCCCACTGAGATTATGAAGGACTCCTCGGCCCCGCTGGAGCAGCAGGAGAGCCGCCCTGACACCTGGGCTCCCATTGCCCCCTTCACAAGCCCATTGTACAGATGGGCAACTGAGGCTCCAGACGGCAGTGTCCCCAGGGGCTTTCGGCATCTCAGGACCCCACAGCACAGCAGGGGCCGGCTCTGCCCGAACCTGCTGCAGGTGCTTCCACAGGTCCAGGTAGACGGTGTTTCCATAGGCGAAGGAATTCAGGTAGGACTGCGGGCAGACAGGCCATGGTGAGGGCAAAGCTGGGCCCTGCCGCTCAGCCAATGCGGCAGCCTGGGACTTGAGGGGCAAGGGACGGGGGCTGAAGGGATCCCCCGCCCCAAGGCTAGCCCCAGGGTGCTCACCGCCAGGCCCTTCTTGAACAAGTCCTCAGTGAGGAAACTGGAGAGCATCCTGAGGACAGACCCTCCCTGCAGAGGGTAGGGGGCGGGGCCTCAGGGGGTGGTGCTGAGCCAGCCCCACCCATCCCAGAGGGTGGGGGCAACCCAGCTCCTCCCACCCCCCATGGGTGGGGCAGACCAGCCCCTCCCATCCCAGGGTGGGGATGATCCGGCTCCTCCTATCCCAGTGGGCAGGGTCGGCCCCTCCCCCCCAGCCCCCCCAGCCCCTTGGGCCAGCGGCGGCGGAAGGCGGGACAGCACCTTGCTGTAGGCGATGGAGTCAAACTGCTCACTGATCTGGGCGGGGGTGTTGACCTCCTCGGCGGGGGTGGACAGGGGGTGAGAGGAGGCCAGCGCGTCCACGGCCATCACACGGTACACGTCGTTCAGCACCATGAGGTCCATCTGCAAGGCCCCAGCGGCTGGCGGCTGACCCTCCCGGCAGGGTTACCCCGCTGCTCCGCCACCCAGCGCCCTGCACCCCCCCACCCCCACCCGGACAGCCCGGGGTCGCCGGGCAGCTGGCCCACCAGTTTCCAGCTGGGCTCTGCGTGGTCAGCACCCAGGTACTCCACGTAGGAGGCGAAGCCCTCGTTCAGCCACAGGTCGTTCCACCAGGCCAAGGTGACCAGGTTCCCAAACCACTGCGGGGCGGGCCGGGGGTCAGCGGGGCCCTCCTCAGCCGCTGCGGGCCGCCCCCCGCCCTCCGCCCTCCCCCACCCCCGCGGCTGCCGGGGCGGCCGACCTGGTGGGCCAGCTCGTGGGCGATCACGGTGGCCACGCGCTCCTTGTTGCTGCTGGAGGAGGACAGCGGGTCGAAGAGCAGCGAGTTCTCACGGTACGTCACCAGCCCCCAGTTCTCCATGGCGCCCGCGTTGAAGTCGGGCAGCGCGATCTGGTCTGCGGGCCACAGAGGCGGTCGCTGGGGGGTCCCGGGGGGGGTGGCGCCACGGGCCGTTCCCCACCGCCGGGCCCCTCACTCACCGGATTTGGGGAGCGGGTAGGGTGTGTTATAGTGGTCGGCGAAGAAGCTGAGGATGGGGCCCGTGACGTTCAGGGCGTACTCGCTGTGGCCCGCCTGGGTGGCGCTGGGCCGCGCCCAGATCCGGATCTGAGGGGCATGGAGAGCCTCTTGGGTTCTGGGCTGGGGCCCGGTCCTGGGGGGCAGCTAGGCTCCAGCAGCAGAGGAGGGGCTTGGAGGGGCGGGGAGTCCTGGGGGCCTCTGGGACTAGCAGTCGTCGACGCTGCCCCCTTTCTGGGGCTCAGGGACTCCCCAGTTTTCAAATGCGGAGACTGAGAAGCAGGGAACTTAAGACACTTGCCCAAGAGCACCCAGAGCTGGGATCCAAACCCTGGCCCACCCCCTCAGGGCCACCATGGGGGGGGCTGCAGGGGTGCCCCCCTAGGCCGGAGCCCACGTGGGGGAGGGGGTAGTGTGAGGTGCCCCCTCCGCACCAGGACGTCGTTGGGTGCCTTCTTCTCCACGGCCGTGAACTCGCTCACGATGTAGGCCAGCAGGTATGTGGACATCGTGGGCGTGGTCTGGAACTCGGTGACGTTCCAGGCAGGGTCCTCGGGCAGCGGGACACTGGGACCTGGGGCACGGAGCGCCAGGAGGTGTGGGCCCGTGGCCTCCCGTGCCCAGCCAGCAGCCTCCCTCCCCTGCAGACTGCGTGGCCCCAGGACCGGGCCCTCACCTCGGGGTAGCATGTTGGACAGAGCTGTGAGGTTATTGGGGTGGATGAGCGTGATGTTAAACGTGGCCTTCATGGCCGGCTCGTCGAAGCACGGGAAGGACTTGCGGGCGTCGGCCGCCTGCATCTGCGTGGTAGCCACCACCCTGCCAGAACGGGGCTGCCAGGGGCCGGGCGGACGGAACCCCAGGCCCGGCGCAGGGTTGGGGCAGGCGAAGGGCTCGGGGTCCTGCAGGTCCAGCAGCCCCGTGGAGGCTGCTCCCTTCTTATCCCCGCCAGACCCGCGGGGGATGCCTACCCACGTGGCCCGAGGCCCAGGCCACTGCCCACGCGTGGCCAGGGCTCCTGTGCTCAGAATCAGGGTCCCGGCAGGGCTGCCCCTGCGTCTCGGAGCTTCTGTCCTCCCACCTGGCAAAGAGGTGCACTTGCACCCCCCATCCCTGCCTCCCCAGTGCCCTGCAGGAGAGGGCTCCCCCGGGGGCTGCGCCACCACTGGTCGCTGTGGGGACAGGGACGGGCCAGCGGGTTCAAAGGCCTTGAAGCCAAGCCCTGATCTGGGCCCCAGGCCCCGCCCCAGCAGGCAGGACCCGCCCCGGCTGGGACTTACTTTTTAACGTTCCCCTCCATGTACTCGCTGCGGTAGAAGCCCGCCAGGTCGTCGGCCAGCTCCCCCCAAAACTTGGTGTCCATCTCGTACTGTCTGTTCACCTCCAGGGAGGCTGTGAGGTGCACCACCAGGTACTCTGTGGGCTCCACCAGCTGGGTGCTGCTGATGCCGGGGGCCTGGGCGCCCCCCACGCCCCGCAGGGCCACAGGCTTGTCCTGGGGGATGTAGTTGAGCTTCTTGCTGTGGATGATGATGAGGTCGGTGGCTTCCTTGCAGGTGAAGCGGACGGTGCTGGAGCCCTCAAAGATGTACCGGCCCTGGGCGTCGGGGCTGAGGTAGGGCCGCAGCCTCACGTTGTAGGAGTCGGGCACCAGCGCCTGGGGCAGCCGGGGTCTGTTCCACGGTTTGCTTTGGTCCAAGGTGGTGGCCGGGGTGGTGGCAGGGCCTGTGGGGGCCGAGGTGGGGACGCTCCTGTCCTTCTCCTGGGAGTAGACCACGGACAGGGCGATGATGGTGCACAGCGCCGCCACGCCCAGGAAGAGGCATAGGATACCCACCGCCTTGGAAATGTAGAAGCCCTTGGCCATGGTGAGGGGCGGCGAGGGCTGCGGGCCGCGAGAGCTAGGCGGGGAGCAGAGGGCCTCGGGCCAGGCTTATATCCCCGAGAGGGAGGAGCCCCAGCGCCGGCTCAGCGGGCAAATATTAACCAGGGCGAAGGTCACGGTGCTGGACAGGGGCAGGTTCTGCTCAGGGCTCCCAAGAGAAGCCGAGTCCTGCGGGGCGCCTGCTGGGAGCAAACACGGAGCCCCGTTACGGGCTGCAGGCGGCCTGAGCCTGGCCCCAGGGTGGTGGGGACGGCCAGGGGCCACGGATCCGCCGCGCGCTGAGAGGCTGGGAACCGCAGCGAGAGGATCGAGGTTAGAGCCGAGGAAGGACTTTCCAGGAGTAAGAGGCTGGAAATGGACCCCTGGCAGGATGCCCAGAGCTTCTAGCCTTCCTTGTACTTTCAGAGCAGGGAGATCTTCCAGGTTCACCTCACTTTCCTTTCTTGCCAAATGCTTTTTAAAAATTATCAGCTTGCTGAATAGAGTGAAATGAATTGTTCTGCCTGCCCCCTTCCTTTTTTAAGATGAGGAGGCTGGTGGAAGCTTGACTTCTTTCCAGCCGTGACCTTGGCCAGGTAATTTTACCTTTCTGAACTTGTTTAACTCATAAATATATGTTGTATTTACCTCCCAAGTTTGTTGAACTGGTTTAATGAGCAAACATATTAAACACTGCATAGTAGAAGAACCTATCATTGCCTTTCATTTCCTATCATTGGCAGAAATGAAGATATCAATTAATCAAGTACAGTAAATTGTGCCTTTCCAGGAAAAGGATGTTTGCTGTCATCCTTTTTGTCCACCAGTGCAGCTTCTCAGGCCTCGCCACTGCCTGCCCTCACCCCCACAACCCATCCCTCCTCGTCCCCCTACCCCACCGTGTCTTTGGCCAAGGTCCCTCTCCATGCCTACGTGGACGCTGTAAGCACCCTCACACTGAACTCCCCACTTCCTCTCTGGCTCCCTCAAACCCATTTACCACACAAGTCATTTGACACTGCTGCATAAAACCTCCCCTTTGCTCGTAGAATCCTGTCCAGATGGTTGAAAGGGACCCACATCTGGGTATAAGCAGCCTGCCTGCTTCTCGACCTCATTCCCACAAGCTTCTCTTCAGTTGTGGGCTCCAGTAGTGTGGCCTTCATTTGGGCAGCCCCTCCAGCTCACCACGTTCCCTCTACCACAGGGCCTTTGCACATGCTGTCTCCCCTTGCTTTGGTTAATCCCTAGTCATCCTTTAGATCTTTCTCAGAGAAGGCGCCCCAACCTCCCTGACCAGGTTAAGCCTCTATTAGCTCTATCAGTACCGCAGATCTCTTTCTCAACTGCATTTTTTCCATTTTATCTGCGCAGCAATTCCTAGTGTTGTGCCTGTGTCCTCCCCAGACTGGAGGCCCCATGAGAACAGGGCCTTGGGGCCTTCTGCTCCCCGGCACTCGGCCCAGGGCCTGGCACACAGTAAGTGCTCGGGGAATATTTGTTGACTGAATTACATGCCTGAATTGAGAAGTTATGTTCTTACTGAAGTCTTTCTAGTGTCAGTCTAGTTTCTGTCCCAACCCCCACACCTGCCCAGGGAGAATTTCCACTGTCCTCTGGCCCACTTTCAACTGTTCCAGGCGTGCTAGGATCTTATGAGGCCCAGACGCACCTCAGGGCTCACAGGCTGTCTGCTCCATCAGCTCGATGATGCCTCAAAGACTTCATTCTCCTGCCACCCCCTGCCCTAGCATGGGCCTGCCACACCCTGAGTTTATGCAAAGGTTTAAGTGAATGCATGCGTGAATTAAATGCATGAGTAATTAGTCATTCATGCATAGCACAAGATTGAGCAATTACCACCTCACATTGGGCACGCTGAGACCAGAGCCTCCAGGGAAGTCACTGGGTGCCCACCTTGCAGATCGAGGGTGCCCTGACCTTGGCATAGAGACAGGCTCCCTGGGGCCCTGGTCTGGGGCCAGTGTGGACTTCCCACATGACCAGCAGCCCCCACCCACCAATGCAGCAGAAAGACCCACCGATCTTGGCCTAATCCCTTCTCCAAACAGAGAGGCCCAGCCTGGCCCACTGTGGTGTCTTCCTGTTTGCTTTGGACACTGACCAGAGGCTCAGCTGCTGGAATCACTTTGCTCTTTTGGAACGGTCCGGACCTCCCTCTGGTCTTCAAAGTAGGCACAGCAGGCAGCCCACTCCCCCATAATGAGGCGTTCCTGCTCGGGGCACCACACCAGCCCCAGCTGGAGGGACGGCGAGGTGCATGCTCACTGCACCCAGCTTCAGGAACACTGAAGCAGGCCCTGCCCCACCCAGGCCCGGCCACCTCCTCCAGCCGTGGCGGCAGTGCTGTCCTTCAGCCATCCAACTCCCAGCAAACTAGCACGGGAACTTCCTGACAGTGTGAGCAGGAGCCTCCTGTCCTAACCTGGTCCCCAGCCCCCCACTGCCTGTGGAATGAAACCTCGACTCTGGCATGACTTTAAGACCATCTGTGAACTTGACCCTCTGGACTCTTTCCCACTGCCCACTGTTTGGCTCTTGGCCCCAGTGGCTGGCATTTCCTCAAACCCTCTGGACTTTTTCATTGCTCTGAGCCTTTGCACATACTGTTCCCACTGCTAGGAATGCCCATTTCCTCTCCCTCCTGATGAACCCTTTCGAGACTCAGCCCGGATGTCAGCCTTCGGGGGAGCCCCTCTTCCCGCTCTGCTCCCCTCCGTCACACCGCTTTACCAGCAGGCCATCTGTGTGCCTGAAAGCCTGCGATGAGGCCTAGGGATCTTGAAGGAAGGCTTTATGTCATCTTTGTACACCTCCCCACACTTAGAACTGGACAGGTGTCTAATAATAAACATTGGGTAGAGGAATGACGCACCTGCAGCCATCCTTGCCATGGCCTGTAGGTCCGGTGTGACCCAGCCCCCAAGGAATCTCTGGTCCCATCTCAAGCCTGCCACCCCTTTGCCCTCTGTGCTCTGGCCACTCGCTGGCCTCTTTGTGGCACGTCACACCCTCACCTTCTCCAGCCTCCACATGCAAGCTGCTCCTTCCCTCACCTGCTGCCCACTTGTCCTCGAGCCTCACCTCACAGAGCTGCCCGGTTGCAACCCTCCAGCTCGGCCCCAGGCTGTGAGCACCACGGGGCGGGGGCAGGGGCGGGGGAGGGCAGTGTTATGTAGTGTCCCAGGCACCCAAGCACAGTAGCCAGCACATGCAGGCGGTCAATAAATGCTTGCAGAATAGATGAATCGATAATGAGAAAATGACGGACAGCAGCTAAGGATAACTCAGGTGTTCCTCTGCTCTTCTGCTCTTAGGAAGGAACGTGCTGTGCACACAAGCCGCCTTTGTGGAGCTTTGCCACATCCGTGGTCCTTCTCCACAGTGTTGACTTAAAATTTCCTTCAGATCATTCACTCTTTTACTTTGTCTCCATCTGAGCAATAATGACCATGAAATTATGATTCAGTGCTTCAAGTCTATATTTTTTTCTGATACATATTTGAATGGCTGTTGATTTGAACTGTTCATCTAGGCAGCCGGCCGGAAGTTACTTGGTGCAGGTGCATCCACTTTGTGCGTCGCTGGTCCACGCTGTCTGGCCCTGGGTGTAGCATGACCTGTGGGCCCCTGCGGGGACGGGCCTTCTGCAAGTGAGCCAGACGTGGGCTTCTTGACTGTGGATCTCCCGGCGGCGGGGGTGGGGGGGAGCTGGGCCCCCAGGCCCCTCTCAACCAAAGCAGCCCTTCTATGGGGTTATATTATTTCTGCCCTGCCTATGTTTTGAGCCATTGAGCAAATTCTTCTAAGTAAAGGTAAATAATAATAATAAGGTTGGCGACAATCGTGCTAGAGAATATTTAAGGCATAACCACACAGGCAGGCACCCGCTGAGTGGGAGAAGGCGGCTCTGGTTCAGGTATAGGACACACGCTGCCTTCTATTTAGTTATGTGAACGCCAGGAGCCTGAGAGGGCTGGGGGGGAGAGGCGGGGGCACGGGCCATTAGGGGATCTTGGCTAAGCCGCCCTCCCACCCCACCCCATCTCAGTTCCCCACAACAAGCTGGGGGCTTAGGGAGTCCCTGAAGCCCGCCCGTCTGCTTCTGAAGGAGCAGTGATTGGGGGGCAAAAGGAAAAGACTGTGGTCCTTGCACGGGGCACACCCTGGGCCCAGGCCCCTGGCCTTTTCCCAGCCTCTGAGGACTTGAAAGCCACCCCACCCAGCCTCCACCCACAGCTGCATCAGGCTGGGCCGGGGCCAAGCCCCAGGGTGCTTCCTCTGGGAGCCTTGGACAGTGACTGTCCTGTGGGAACCTAACAGCTCCCCTCTGCCTCTCCTCTGCCACCCAGTGCAGGGCACTCGGGAGGAGCGAGGGTCAGAGTGGCCCTCGTGGGGTGGGGGGGAGTGCGTGAGCCATAAGGGGTCATGCTGGGCTGCAGATCCCGCCTGGGCGGCTCCCATCAGTGTGACTGTGCACCTACTATGTGCCTCCCCAGGATAACCACCCCCATTCTGCAGAGGAAATCCAGGTACAGAGTGGTTGAGTGACTTGCGCTAGATCACGCCGCTAGTTCAGGGCAAGTTTAGAGGTTTAAACATCTGTGCCACCTAAAAATGCCCCGCTTCCCCATTCTCTCCCTGTGATAGTGCCCACGAGAGTTAGAGACCACAGAGAGAGACTTATGCCTTTTACATAACAGTGCACAATGGGAAGTCACTGAAAACAGATCTGGGTGGTAAGAAAGGGCTGGTGATCTTTTAGGGGCACTGTATGTCCCTTAAGAATTTTGTAGGCCCACTAAGAGGTGTGGAGCTAGAACTGCTGCTCTGGGGAGAGGCTGAGAGATGGGAGCCTGACGGAACCTCAGCTTTGGGGTTCTTCCTATGGGCCATGAGCTCCCTGCCCCCCGACCGGGGGTAGTCCCTGGAAGGTGGGACTTCAGGAAGCAGGGGGGCACTGGGGGCTGCCCCCAGACATTGGCCCTGCCTCCAAGGATGCAGCCAGAGCCACTTCAAGGCCCCTGCGGAGACCCCTGGGGTCGACTAGGCTGGGGGTGGGGTGGCTGCTGCCCAGTGTGGAGAGCCCCCACTCCCAAGGGCGCCCTGGCCCAATGTCCCCCAGGGATTCTCCAGCCACCCCCGGTAGGGGTCCTGGATCTTCCACCAGCACCACAACCGCCAGAAGCTGGGCCCCATTTCTCCATCCCTTCCCATGTGGGGACCCCCCATTGGGCACCACCCTCCCCCATTTATCTCTTTAGAATGCTTGGTAATAAAGCTTTTGAAGAACAGGGGCTCGGGGTCTTGGCTTCAGGGCTGTGGGGTGGTAAGGAGCTGGCATCCCATCCCCAGAAGGCCCCACCGGTAGGGGAGCGGGCGGGAGGAGAGCTGAGCTGCCTCCAGTGGCACGGCCCATTTTCCCCCACAGGGAATGCCAGCTCCCACGGGCCCCCTCCTACTCTGAGTCTAGTCTGAGACCCCAGTGTCCATGGGAGGTGGCCTAGGGCTGGACAGGGGCGGACATAAGCCCTAGATGCTCACCTGCTGGGAGAGAAGGGGCATCGCCAGCCCTCCCCAGCTACCCCTCCCCTTGAGACTGGGGCCAGTCTTCCTGCCGGACTGTGCCCACAGGCACCTGGCCCCCAGCAGCCCCCTCCCACCCTACCTCCCCCTCCCCCAAATCACGTCACCTGAGCAGCAAGGGCCCAAGCCCCCTTTCACAGTTGAGTAAACTGAGGCCCAGAGTGGCCCAGGGCATCTAGGCACCCAGAACTAAGCCACCCCGCCCGGCTGCGGTGCTACCGGCTGAGGCAGGAGCTGGGGATTCAAGTCACAACAGCCCAGGGGTGCCCCTTGGCCCTGCCCACCCCCCACGCTTGCTTGGGAGGCTCCTTCCTAGAACAGGCGTGGGTGCAGTGGGCTCCTCGGTCTGCGGAGGCTGCCCCCGGCTGAGCAGCAGAGAAGGCGCCACTGCCCCTGCCTGGGCCACCAGGGTCCCCATGTCCTGAGCACCGCGTGGGGTGCCGGTGTGCCAGAGTGCCGACACCCAGGGGCTGGTGAGGAGCGAGGGAGACCAGGATTGCAAACCGAGAGCGTAAAGCTAGGGGTTCCCTTTCCCTTCCGCGCGCTGCTGGGTGAAGCCCCAGCCACCTCCTGGCGGATGGGTCTGAGTAGAGACCCCCAGGGGGGCAGGGATTTCACAGGGCTGAGGTTCCGCCTGGCGTGCACCGTGCGACCCTCGGTCCCCACGTCCCGGCTCAGCCCCCCCGAGGCCCCCCATGGGCACCCCCACCCCACGGGCTGCGGCGCCCGCTGATGGGTGCGGGCAAAACCACAGAAAGAGTCGACGCCCGCCCTGGATCTCAGTTTACCCAGCTGGAAAGATGGGCCTCGGCCGCGGGCGGCGGGCTGTCCCCACGCGATGAGCGTCGAGGTCCCTCCTCCCTCCCGCACGCACCCCCAGAGGCCAGCAGCCCCCCGCCCTCCGGTGCCCGCAGCCTCCAGCCCGGCCACCCCCCGCCCCCTGGCCACACCCCCACCCCCCGGTACCCGCAGCCTCCAGCCCGGTCCCCCCCCCCCCGTCCCCCGGCGCCCGCAGCCCCCCGCCCACCCCGATCCCCCGCGCCCGCGGTCCCCCGTCCCGCTGGCCGCTTCGCTGCACTTGCCTGGGGCCGTCCGGGCGCGCGGCGGGGACAGTCTCGGGTCGTCCTTCGCGGACACCGAGCGCGGGGCGACAGCCGGGCGGGTCCCCGCCAGGCCCCGCCAGGCCCCGGCCCCTCCTTCCCCGGCGGTTTTCAGGGGAAGTAACCTGACCCCACCACCGCTCCTCCCGCTTTAACCCCTCGCGGGCCGCCTGGTGTCGCCCGTGCGCCCCGGGCCTCCCGCCCTACCCCCCGACGGAGCCCGCCCGCCCCGCCACCCCCGCGGGTCCGCAGCCCCAGGGCCGTCCGCGTCTCCCCTCCCCATCTGCACTGCATCCGCCCCTGGGGGCGCGGCCCGGAGCCTCCTCGTGGGGAGAGGAATCCGCGCAGCCCCTGCAAGGGGGTGTTGGGAGGACCCACTCGCCCCACGCGGGGATCAGCTCTCCTGCTCTCCAGGCTCAGCGCTAAGACGCTGGGAACCAGCAGGCCCGAGCAGAAACGGGCCAGAGCCAGGGGCTCGGGCTTCCCATCCCGGTCCGCCTCCAAAGGCTGTGTGGCCTTGGGCAGAGCACTGCCTCTCTCTGGGCATATCCCTTTTACTGGGCAGTACCAGATGATGATGTTTGTACGAGTTTCCTATTGCTGCTGAAACAACACAAATGTGTAGGTCTGAAGTCTGAGGGGCGCCTCACTGGGTTAAACTCCAGGTGTGAGCAAGGGAGCTTGATGGACGCTCCTTCCCTAGCTCCTAGCCCCCCTCCACCTTCAAAGCCAGCAGGGCCGGCCAAGCCTTTCTCACCTTGCACCCTTCTGGCACGGACTTCTCCCTCCACTCCCACATTCAAGGACCCCCCAGTCCCACACTGGGCCACGCAGATAATCCAGAGTCAGGGCCCTCTGTTAAGGTCAGCTGACCAGCACCCTCCATCCAGCTGCAGCAGTCACGCAATATAACTGCTGTGCAGCATAACCTACCCACAGCTTCTGGAATTAGGACACCAACGTCTTTGGGGGGCCGTTACTCTGCCCACCATGATATTCAAGCCGTCTTCCTGCTCAGGTTTAGAAACTAATTTTGGGCTCGTCCAATCTGGCAGGCTCCTGGGTCCCCGAAGCAGCTCACCCAGGCGCTCAGGGCCCAGACCGCCTGCTCTCAGCTAAGGGTGCTGTGTCGTTACACTTGCTCTTGCTCCTTCTTTGGAAATAGCACGATGGGCCAGGGTGCCCCTAGGTAGCAGCCTTGCTGCCCCTTTCTCATTGACTGCTGCAATTTTTAGTAACCAGATCACAAGTTTATTGAAATGTTAGAACTATATAAAAAATAAAAGTAAGTAGGCTGTGAGTGAGACCAGAGGGGTTAGTTTGGGTTTTCCCAGGGGCGTCTTTTGCTCATTTAGTGGCTCCGGCTCTGCGGAAGGCAGGAGTACCCGATAAGCCCCTTGCCCCAGGCAGCTCTAGAGGCCCCCTCTCTCCCCAGACGCGGCCGCCCCACCTCCTGCTTGGCCCCTTCCCCCCAGCACCTCTAGCATCATCTCCTTTATGGCTGACAAGCCAAGGAAGGGTTAAATTGGGCCTGGAGAGAACTCCCCTGGGTCCTGCCTCTGAGGGGATTTGCTGCTGGCGGAAGTATAACGGAACCTTCTGGAGGGCACTTTGGGGATGGGATAGGACACTTTCAGGAATTTAACCTAAGGAAATAGAATATTTATGTACAAGGCTTTCTACTGTGGTATTATTTATAGGGAGGGAATATCAAAAATAGCCTAAGTGTTCAGTAACTGGTGAAGTAAATTATGATCCTCCCATATGATAAAATCCCATACCACCCTTAAAAACAAATCATGCTTTAGGACAACCAATGAAACTATGGGAGAATTTTTTAAAACCTCAAAGTGGGGAAGGCCTTTCTAACTATTAGACAAAACCCGAAGCCTCAAAATGAAAGACTGATACATTTGACTACATGAAAAATAAAAATTTCTGCATTGCAAAACCCACCACAAGCGAAGTCAAAAGAAAAGTTTGAAATCAGGGAAAATTGCAACTCGTAACATAGAAAGGGCTGATTTCTCTAATATAGAAAGAGCTCCCACAAATCATTTTGAAATGAACCAACAATAACTCAAGAGGGGAGAAAATAGGTCAAGGATCTGAAGAGATAGTTAATGGAAAAAGAGCATTTCAATGGGCTCTTAAACATGTGGAAAGATGCTCAGTAGCTCTCTTAATGAGATAAATGAAAATAACACCTACAAAAAAGGTACTGTCTTCACTTACCAAATCAGCACAGATAAAGATGTTTGGTAACACATTCTGTTTGCAAGGCTGGGAGAAGAGACATTGCATTGCTGGTTGAAAGATAATCTGATGTGATCCTGATAGAGTTTGGCAATATTTATCAAGCACATGAGCCCATATCCTATTTTACTCAGCACCTCTACTTAGAGAAATGCATCCTATATATGCTAACGTGTAAGTGAAATAATGAATGGATAGGCTATTCATTGAACGTTGTGTGTAGCTGGAAGTCACCAAAATATCCACCAGTCGAGATGAGATAAATGAACTATTACTGCACGTCCATACAACGAATGCTGTATACCTATAAAAAAAAAGGCCTAGAGTCCTTTCAGGTAAAAATCCCCAAGATAGTTTTTACTAGGTTAAAAAAAAGGAAGGGGCAGCAAAACAGTGTTCAAGTAGTTTATCTGCTGTATTTTTAAAGGGGAAAAAAAAAAGCACACATGGACACAATGAGCTCTTTTATATGCATAGAATGAGCAAAAGATACCACTAGAAACTGCGCGGGTGTTTCCAGCATGGGTTCTGGGTAGCTGGAGAACAGGCGTGTGAAGCAGACTTTTCATTGATCCTTTTTATTCTTTTGAAAGTTGAACCATATGAATAAACTGTCTTTTCAAAATGAAATGAAATGAAAAGTTCTAGACAAAAGCAGCAAAAAATACACAGATTTTATCATGTACAAATGTAAACGAAAGCTTTTTGATTTATGGATGAAATTATTTGATATCTGATTTGCTTAAATTAGTCTGGATGGGGTGGGAAAATCAGGGCTGCTGAATAAAGCATGATTTAAAATGGGAGAAAATCAGAAACAACTGAATGTTCAGTAATTGTGGATCGGTTAAATAAATTATGGTCATCAATATGAAAAAAATACTATGCTGCCATTTTAAAAACAATAAATTATGTCTGGGAAGTACTGGAAGACTGTTTTTTAAAAATTATGGAGTTTCCAGAAACCTACAACCTCAACCTGGGTCCCTGGTCCAAATAAGTCCTCCTGAAACCTAGAGGCCCCAGCCTCTCCAGAACATCAGATAGTTCCATCTCCCTACCCTATATTAGTGACAGCCCCTTCCAACATGAAAATTTTGGAATGGCCATAGCCCAAACACCCCTAAATAGAGGGATGGAAAAATCAAAGGTGAGGTGGAGATATGCAGTGAAAATAGGATTTAATGAATGAATATGAATGCTGAATCATTAAATTGATATCTCTTTCAATCTCCAGTATCTTAGAGCAGCTAGAAGTAAAAACCTAAAATTGTGGAATTGAAACCCATGTCAAACTCTGAAATATGTTCTACAACTAATTGTGGTGCTATGCTTTGAAAGTTATTTTTTTTTTTGTATGTATGTTATTTTTCAGCAAAAAGAAAAGAAAGAAAAAAGTCGATTAAAAAATATGTAAGCCTTCTAGCCTCCTATATTCTGGAGCAGCTAGAAGGAAAAATCTGAGAGGATCGTACGGTAGCCCATGACAAACTCTGAGATCTGTCCTGTAGCCACTTGTCGAAGGGTGCTTTGAAAACTATTGCTTTCTCTTTCTTTGCTTTGTATATATGTTGTATTATACAATTTTAAAAAGTTAAAAGAAAAGAAAAAAAGCATTCGTCGGTTGGTTGCATCTATGGCTGTTTACATCTGCAGTCACCAAAGGGGGCAGCCTTCAGCAAGGAGGGAAGTCTCTACCAATCAGTGGACGGCCTCAAAGGGAGAACAGATGATCTCAGCAATCAGGAAAAGAATTTCCATCTGTGCTTCCACCAGCCAACCACTCCTGAAGAAATCATTGAAACCTTTATCGGCGTTCCCACTTGTGGCCTGCCCTATGGAATTCCTACTTGCCAGTCCCCACAGTCACATGAGCCCATCCCTATAATAAATCTCGTTATATTTAATATTTACAGAACCCTGTTAGTTCTATTTCCCTGGAGAACGCTAATATGCAGAACAAATTTCTGTTGTTTAAAAACAACAACAAAAAAAATTGTGGAGTAAGTACCTTTCTACTTACATAAAACCCAGAATTCACAAAAGGAATGAATTTGGGTAAATTTGACTGCATAAAAATAAAATAAAATATTCTGCATTGCAAAAAGCACCTCACATAAAGTTAAAAGGCAGAATTCATAGTGTGGGAAAGGTAAGGGCAGGCTGGTAATTGTTGGCGCTCCTTACTCTGTTCTCACTATATTTGAGAATAGTGGCAAATATCCATGATAAAAAGAAAAAGAAATTAAGTGCGCACAGATTTCTATATGGCAAGAAACGACTATACATTTAGTTGTACAGAGGCATCTATATACAAATTGTTGTATAACATTTCTTATGCAATAAATAATATTTACACTGCATATAACAGAGAAGGGATTAATATCAATAATAATTACAAAAGTCCTTGAAGGTGATTTGAAAAAACAAAGACAACAGAACTGAAAACTGGGCAAAGGATTAGATCCAAAAATTCACAGAAAAGGAAATAAAGAAGGCCAACACATGATGACAGATGTTCAACCTTAGCCGTATTCAGGAAACACAATCTCAAAACAATGAGTTGTTAGTTTTTGTCCACGGTTTTGGCAAAAATCAAGCTGACTGAGATCTTGAGAAAGCGGGGCTGTGGGGAAGCAGCATTTTAATACTCTCCTGGGGGACACATGAATAAATTGCGACCATATGAGAGGGTAAAATAGAAGGACCTAGTGAAGATTTAAATGCTGCACCCTTTGACCCAGTGGCCCTGCTTTGGCGAATCCAGGATGCACGTAGGAGGGGTTCACTGCAGGGCTGGGCCACAGAAGGAAAAAAAAATTACCAAAATGTCCAGAGAGGACCATTTGAACAAGTATTAACTGTCCCAGGAAACATGTAGCAGTTAAAGAGAGTGAGTTAAGTTTATATATTATCACCCGGAATGCTGGCAGTGGTATATTTTTAAGCAAAAAAAAGTAAGCTCCACGGAGCCCCGGGTGGTTGCGCCCGGTCTTTGTAAGAGGGTACCCCCTGCCTGCACCCGCGTGGGGAAGGGGGAAAGGCCACCTCAGCCCCGCGCCTGGGGACGACCTGAAGCCGGGGCGGGAGGGAGCTTCCCATCCTCATTTTATCCTCCTCGGGGCATTTTTGAGTTGCTGGAACAGACATACCCTATTTTTGCACCAACCGCCACCTCCACCAGGAAGCCACTGAAATGCTATTTAAGAAGGAAAAGGAGACAGGGACGTGCTGGGAGGGAGCTGAGGCGGGGGTGGGGGGTGTGGGGGGGCGGGCTCTCCCGGTCCTGCTGCGGGCGCGAGGCCGCGGGGCCAGGCCTGGGGAGGCGGGCGGGGCGGCTGGGCGGGGCTGGGGGGCCGGCAGCCCCGGGCGAGGAAGGGGAGGCGCGTCCAGGCCGGTCCTCACGGGTTCAGCAATGGAGAGGAGGGGCCGGGCAGGGGGCGCGAGGCCGGGGACCCCCAACTTCGAGGACGCCCCGCACTGAGCCGGCCCCCTCCTCCCCCCTTCCCTGCACACCCTCCGTCTCCCACGGGAGCCCCACGCGGAGTTCGGGGACTGGGCGCTGCTCCCTGCGGGGGCGAGTCAGCGCGCCGGAGGGTGACGGGGCAAAGGGCCCTGGGGCGCGCGCGGCGGCGGGGATGGGCGCCCCCACGCCACCCCCCTGGGGCAGGAGCCCCCCGCCTGCAGCCGCTGGGTGCGGGCACGCCGGGTCCACGGCGCAGCGGCGGCGGCAGCGGGTCTGACCCCGGGGGGCCCTAAGCGGGGAATGAATGAAGCGCGGTGGGTGCAAGTGCCCCGACAGTAAGGGGTCG
The DNA here is from genome assembly GCF_023851605.1 of Tamandua tetradactyla. Classification (NCBI taxonomy): domain Eukaryota; kingdom Metazoa; phylum Chordata; class Mammalia; order Pilosa; family Myrmecophagidae; genus Tamandua; species Tamandua tetradactyla. The sequence goes on from NC_135338.1 coordinate 97,822,717, forward strand.
GGGGGGGGGCGGCCACCCGGGGAGACCCTCGTGGTGAGACTAGGGGCACGAATGCGCTGACCCCGCCAGGTGGCCGGGTGGGGGAGGGGGCCGAGAGCCGAGGGCCCGCGCAGGACAGGTGGGAGGCACGGCGGGGGCTCCTCAGGGGCGGGATACTGGAGCCTTGAACGCCGCGCTAAGGAGCCTGGACGCTGCCCCCAGGGGATGCTGAGTCCCTGACCAATTTTGAGAAAAGGAGCTGATGGAGTCAGATTTGTCTTTTAGCGAGAGCCCCTGGGAACAGGGTGGGGACCTGCTTAGAAGGGAGTCGGATGGAGGCGGGGAGAGCAGCTGGGGGGAGGGGTGCGGGGGGGGGGGCAGAGGTTCTCCAGATGCAAAAGAAGCCATAGGCAGAGGGGCTGCGAGGAGGGGGCGGCTCGAGGGTACCTAGGCCTGGTGCCCTGTGAACTGCGCGGGGGCTGGGGGAAGGGGAGGGAGTGAGGTAGGCGGGAGGGGCGGGGGGGCCCGGGCTGCGTTTCTTGGAGTTGTGATTTTTTTTCATCACTGTTTTCAAGAATCATTTGGGTTTTATTATAAAATTGATTGAAAACACATTTTTTGAGGAAAAAAAAAGAGGACAAAGAGGAGCTTTGAGAGGGGAAACTTGGAGAAGCAGGAAATGGGAAAGGGTCTGTGGGATCTGGGCTGGCCCCGCAGGCTCCCGGGCTGTGGGAGGGACGGAGGGACCTAGGGCCGGAGGGACAGACAGCCCCGAAGCAGGCGAGGCGGGGCAGGGGGGCTGGGCGCTGGGCGCCGTCGGCTGGGTCCCTTCCGGGGTCCCCCCGCCCCCCGCCGTCCGGGCGGCCACGGGCAGGCCAGCTCTGCAGTCAGGTCCCGGGAGGGAGACCGGGGTCCTGCCCCTGAGCCCGGGCCGCTGACCTGGGGGCCCCTGGTCTCCTCTCTGGGAAACGGGGACCGCGCCTCCCGAGCCGTCTGGCCATTCCTGAGCAGAAACTTGCGCACCTTCAGGAAGCCCTCGGGGAATGCCGCCCCCGCGAGGACCCCAGCGGGCGGTCAGGACCGCGCGGTCGGTGCCGTCGGGGGCGGGGTGTCGGGGGAGGGAGCCCGCAGGGAGGCCGTCGCGTACGGTGCCTCCAAAGCCGAGGCTGGGAGGGCAGTGGTGGGGTCGGTCCGCATGGGACAATCCCTTCTCCCCTGCCCGGGGACCTGGAGCGGCCGCTGACCGCGTGGAAGCCGCCGGGGGCCCCCTCGCCCTGGCGGGGCGGCAGATGGGCGGGGAGGGGGCGTGGACTCTCCCGGCCACACACCCTGCGTCCTCTCCTAGCCCCCGACCGCGGGCGCCCTGCTGCTGGGCGAGCCCCGGGGGGTCTGATGGTCAGCAAGGACAGGGGAGGCCGGGCGGCTCGTGAGCACCCTGTGCCGGGGTCCCAGGCCGGCTCTGACTGGGGCTGTTGCATCTTGAAATTCCTGATCGGTTCAATAAAGGTCCCGCAGTTTCATTCTGCACTGGTCAGGCAAGCCACGGAACTGTGCAGAGAGGCGCCTGCTTCCCCAGGCATTTTAAAATTTGTTATCCTTTTACTGTATATACAGTATAACACTCCCCTTTTAACCGCATCCAGATCTCAGTTTCAGTGCGGTGAATCACGCTGACAACCACCTGCCCCCGCCGTCCTTCCAAGTAGAGCGCTGAGCATTTTTAATCTTTTTTATTTATGTTATTTTTTAAAACTTTTTTATTGTATAATATAACATATATACAAAGCAAAGAAATAAAAAAGGAATAGTGTTCAAAGCACTCTTCAACCAGGAGTTACAGGACAGATCCCAGAGTTTGTCATGGGCTACCATACCACCCTCTCAGATTTCTCCTTCTAGCTGCTCCAGAATGTAGAAGGGATAAATATATATATATATATTTTATCACAATTGACTTTTTTTTCTTTTTTATGAAAAATTTTAACATATATACAAAGAAGCAATAAATTTCAAAGCGCATCACAACAATTAGTTGTAGAACAGATTTCAGAGTTTGGTATGGATTACAATTCCACAATTTTAGGTTTTTACTTCTAGCTCTTCTAAGATACTGGAGACTAAAATATCAATTTAATGATTCAGCATTCATATTCATTTGTTAAACCCTACCTTCTCTGTATAACTCCATCATCACCTTTAATCTTTTCAACCCTCTCTTTAGGGGTGTTTGGGCTATGGCAATTCTAAATTTTTGGTATTGGAAGGGTCTGTCACTAATATGGAGTAGGGAGATGGAATGATCTGATGTTCTGGAGAGGCTGGGCCCTCTGGGTTTCAGGACTTATCTGAACCAGGGACCCATCTGGAGGTTGTAGGTTTCTGAAAAGTTACTCTAGTGCATGGAACCCTTGTGGAATCTTATATATTGCCCTAGGTGTTCTTTAGGATTGGCTGGAACGGTCCTTATTGGGGGTTGGCAGGTTATGAGAGGTAGTTAGGTCTACCTGAAACTTGTGCAAGAGCCACCTCCAGAGTAGCCTCTCCACTCTATTTGAGCTCTCTCTGCCACTGTATACTTTATTAGTTACACTTCTTTTGGTTAGGATGGAATTGTTGATCCCAGGGTGCCAGGGCTGGATTCATCCCTGGGAGTCATCTCCCATGCCACCAGGGAGGCTTTCACCCCTGGTTGTCGCGTCCCACGTGGGGGGAGGGGAATGAGTTTCCTTGCAGAGCTGGGCGTAGAGTGATCTGTGCATTTTTTAAAAAGAAAATAAAAATAGAAGTAAAAAGAACATCCAGAACATCCCATACCCCTCTTTTCCCCCTATTGTTTCTTTTTTGTCTTTTTCTTTCTTACTCATCTGTCCCTAGGCTGGATAAAGGAGGGTCGGCCACAACCCCAGGGACAGATCCTGACAGCTCTGTGGTTAATTGGTCACCCCCAGGAACTGAATTCTTTTACAGGACCCCGAAGGCAAACAGCCAGGAGACGTTCCAGTTCCTGGGAAGAGACACACCCACGGGGTGGCTGGGGTGTCGCCTGGGCCTGGGGGAGCTTCGGGGGGTGTTGGAGCAGAGGACGCCTGCTGAGTGGCTGGCTCTCGGCTGGGGATCCTGGAATGGGGGGCCATGTGCCCACTTTCCAGATGAGGGAACAAAGGCCCAGAGAGGCCCGAGGCTTGCCCAGGGTGGCCCAGGCAGCACGGGCAGGGACCAGCCTCTGGGACACTCCAGAGCAGGCCAGAGCTGCAGTGGTCACAGGAGGGCAGGCACCAGCCGGGGCCCCCAAGACCCCACCATGCTTCTCTCGGGGGGCAGTGTCAGGCGTCCCCTCTGACCTGTTCTCTCATCACAGGACCCTGACCCAGGGCCCTCCCGATGTGCCTCCTCGCCCTCCTCGCAGGCATGCCCTCTCCTGGCACTGCCTGGCTCTGAAATGGCTCTTCTGAGGCCCCGCCCCGCTCAGGACACCATTGCTGTCCCTCCCTCTGAGCTGCAGGCCATTCTCGCCCCCTGCTCACCTTTGTTTTCCCTCCATCACCTCTGCAGTCCCCCTTCTCCTACTCCTCTGCCCTTTCAGCAGCCCCCAACTCCTCTCCTCCCCCTGCTCCTTGCCTGCCCGGGCTAGGCTGGCTGCCTTCTTCCTGCCCCCTGCTGCCCAGCTCTGGGGGGGGCATCACCCTGTCCCGCGTCCATTGCCCCCCCATGGATCAGGCCCTCGGGCTGCCTGGTGGCTCCAAACAAGAGAAATGTGTTCTGTTGCATCCTGGAGAGCAGCAGCCTGAAATCCAGGGCTGGGCGGATTCCTGCTCCCTCGAAGGCTCCAGTGTGGCCGTGCCGCTCCTGTCCCTGCCTGGGGTCAGGTGGCCTTCCCTCTGTGTGCCTCTGATAGGGACACTTGCCACTGGACTTAGGGCCCACTAGATAATTCAAGATGATCTCATCTAGAGATCCTTGATTTAATTAGATCTGCAAAGATCCTTTCTCCGAGGAAGGTCCTGTTCACAGGTATGGGGGATTAGGACACGGACATACATTTGGGGTCCACCATTCAGCCCGCTTTACCCAGTGGGATCCTGGAGCCTTCCGAAGCCCCTTCAATTTCTTCCAGTCCGGTCTCTGCCCCCTCCCCAGTGGGGCTCACCAAAGTCACCCCTCTTCCAGCCTCCCCTGCCCCCAGCATCAAGAGGAAAGTCCCAAGGAGTTCTTCACCCATCCTCGGGGCTCCCCCCGGCACTCCCAGGGCTTCCTCCTCTCCCCATGGCGACCAGATACCTGTCCGGCTCTTCCTTCTCTGAGCCCCAGACACTGGATGGACTGGCCAGTGAGAGAATCCGGGCCTCTCTACTCCCTCCATCCACTGACCCAAGCTACCTTCCAGCGGTGCTCGGGCCTCCTGCTGACCTCTACGGTGTCTGACCCTCTAAAGCCGTGGCCCCATCTCTGTGCTCACCACCATCTCCCAGTCTGCCTTGGGCATGGGCTGCCCATCACAGGGGCATCCCCCACAGGGTCACCAGCTCCCTGCACACCATTCCCTGTCTCCATCCATGGACTGGGACCTCCTGCCCAGCTTCACGCATAGGACTCGGCCCCCAGCTGGCATCTAGAATTGCATGTGATGGGCCCCACAAGTACGTGTCCAGACTGATCTCACCACCCTGCCACTAAACCTGCTCGTCATCAGTTGTTATCCTTGGCCAGTGGTGCCACCATTCTCCAGGCCTCACGTCCCCGGTGGCTCTTCACCTTTCTATCAAACGATCAGTTCCAAGTTCTGCTCAGGTCTGCACCCACTACTCCATGCCCTTGGCTCTGCCTTAGGGGAGGTCTGGGTGGCCCTTCTCTTGGCCACTCGAGCTCCTCAGTGATCCCACTGCCAGCTGGACTGGCCTTTTAAGGAGGTCACTGTGTCCCCACTCCTTCAGTCCTCCACCACTGTCAAGGTCAAACTCCACACAAAGCATCCTGCTGCCTTTCCAGCCTCTCCCTCTGTCAATGCATCTGCCTTTCTCAGGGTGTGGGGTGACCTCCTTGCCTCTCCAGCCATCTCTCCCCAGAGGGCAGTTTCCCCAGAGGGGAGCCTGGCTGGCAGGGTCCCCAGAGAGTCCAGTCCCTCCTGGGCAGGAACTGAGCCCCAGGTGTCCAGCACACAGCCTGGCATCTGGCAGGCAACAAACGGGTGTGGAGGGCACAGCTTGGGCAAGCCTGGGCTGGGCTGCTTCCCTCAAGAGGGGGAGGTCCCTTCCGTGCTGCGTTCCTGGAATTGCCCCCCTTCCAAGGCTGCCTGAGTGGGTGGGAGGTGGGGGTAGGGGGGTTGTTCACCTGCTCAGCTAGGCCTGTATTGCTCTGGGCAGTGACCTCCACTGTTGCAGGAGCCATTGGCAGAGAGAGCCCACCCCCCCCCACACCTTGGCCCAGGTTGCAGGAGAGTGGCCTTGTGTCCTCTCTGGCATTCAGGTCTGGCTGTCCAAGGGACCATGGGCTTGGGGTGGGGGAGGGGGCAGTGTCCCTGGGGTCCTGGAGTCTGTGCATGGCCAGGGGTTTCAGGATAGGTCAGACCCCACGTGCAACACTAGACTTTTGAGGGCTATGTGGACTGTGGACCATAAGTCCACATGGTACGTGGCTTTATTAACCGAGTGACTGGGGGAAAATACCTTCTCTGTGCCTCAGTTTCCTCATCTGCGAATAGTAATAGTATTTTGTCCCACAGGGTTGTAGTGAGGATTAAATGAGGAAATACACAAAAAACCCGGCGGGGCGGGTCGTAATGGCTCAGTGCAGGCCACCCGGCCCCCCCAGCCTCTGGCTCTGCCCGCCCCTCCCCAGCTCCCGCCTGAGTCTCCAGGGCTCAGTGGGCTGTGGGTAAAACTCTTACATGCAGCAGGAGTGGAAGGTGGGAAGGGAGGTGGGGGAGCCCTGCCCTGCAGCATTTGCCGATGCCCATGGTGCAGACAATCCCACCGTGTCTAATTTCAAACAGAAATTGGCAGTCGCAGATCCTGGAGCTGAGAGCAGAGCAGGAGGCCCCCAGTGGCCCCGCCCGCGGAGACGGCACTCACACCCAGGACAGACACCGTAGGATGTGGGCAAATCGTTACAAAGCGATCAGTCTCGAGTACTCCTTTGTTTTCAGTATACTCTATTTAACTGTAAGTATATTAATTTAATTTGTAACAGTGGCTGCATTTAACAACTGGCTGGAATTCCTGCAGTGTCAGCGATCGACTCTCCCCGCTGATCCCGGCCACTCCACATGCCCAGCTGCCGGCAGTTCTGCTCAGCTGGGAGGCCAGGACTGAAAACTCTGGGGCCTGGAATCTGCCCACCTCTGTCTACCCCAAGGTGATTCTTTGGAAACACCATGTTCAAAGGGGAGCTATCTCTGGGGTTCCCTATGCAGTCTACGTTACATACCTGGGACTCTTTTTTGTCTGGCTTCTTTCACTCACAGAGTTGTTTTGGGGATTAACTGAGTGAAACTCCCTGCCCTGTGCCTGGTGTAAGCATTCGAAATCTGTGAGCTGCTATAATAGTCAGCAAGGCTGAATTATGTTGTAGTAACAAACAACCCCAAACCTAGAAGCTTGCAACAAGGTTTATTTCTTGCTCACTCAGCATGTGTGCCACAGGTTGGCGGAAGGAACAGCCCTTCCCTGGGCCATGTGGGTCTCCTGGCAGAGAGGAGAGTGGGCATGGCAGGGCCAGGCCATGACTTGGGTTGCTTCTCAGAGGCAGCATTCTCACCAAGGCTCATTGGCCAAAGCACGTCGTGTGGCCAAGCCTGATGTCAAGGTCATGGGAAGTATGATGCTCCTCAAGAGAAGTGCAACCAGTGTTTTGAACAGCAGTATTGCCTCCCAGAGCTGATTTCACTGTAGTTGCTACTCAGCCCGGTCTGTGAGCTGGGATCATGCGAAGCACATCACCCCCACTCCCCAGCCAGTTCTCGCAGCACCTCGGCAGGCCAAGCTTGCTCCCCACTTGCACCAGTGCCAGTGAGTGGGTGGTTTGTTGTCTCAGAACTTAGGGCCTAGCCAAGCCCAGGAGAGCCCACATCTTGGTCACCCTTGGCCGTGGCCCACTTTGTGCACTGCCATCCCTCCCCTCCAACCCCGTGTCAACTCCTCCCCACCGAGCCCTGGAAAACCTTGTTCCATGACCTGCACCCCTAATCTGAGCCTGGCCTCTCTGAACACGCTGTATGAACTGGCCAGCTTCCCCCTAAATCAGGCTTTATAGACATGGCTTCCCCTTGCCCTCTGCATTGACTTTCCCTTCCCAGGCTTTCCCTCTACTGTGCTGCCCCCTGCATCTGGCTCTTCTCACTCTGCTCCCCAAACTTAAACTGCCCCTTCCCATCCTGTCCTGACATGGAGCAGGACCCTGTTTTCCATGTGGCCTTCCAAACCAGAGACCTGGTCACCTCTGACTCTCCCTTTCTCACCCCTCCCTCCCATGCAACGAATCCCCAAGTCCAGTCAAATCCAATCCAGAAGGTCCCAGGGTTCCTCTATTCCTCTCCACTCCCACTGGCCTGCCCTGGCCTGGTGTGGGCCACCTCATTGTCCTCCCCTCCCCCCACAACCTACAAAGGCCTCCTAATTGGGCTCCTGGAATTATTTTTCCTCCCTTTTCATCCATTCTCTGCACTGAAGCCAGGGTGCAAAAATCGAAACCACCGCCCTCTCCTTCTGAGGCACACACAGATCACTCTCTCTCTGGCTGCTGACCGTCCTCATCCCTTACTTCCCTCTCAGCTCCTCATCACTTCCCCCCAGGTCTCGAGTTCTCCATTCCAGCTCTCAGCCACTTGCCAGCCTTTATCCAGTCTTCAGGCCTTTGCAAGTGTCTCCTGCCCCAACTGCCACCCTCTGTCACACACTCCATTGAACTAGATAATTATTATTTTTTAAAAAACCAAACAACATACAAACATGAACATTCTTAACATATGAACATTCCATACATGGTGTGTGCAATCAATGCTTCATAATATCATCACATAGATGTATATTCATCACCATGATCATTTCTTAGAACATTTACATCACTCTAGAAAAAGAAATAAAAAGAAAAAAGAAACTGATACATACCATACCCCTTACCCCTCCCTCTTACTGACCACTAGTATTTCCCTCTACCTAATTTATTTTAACATGTTTCCATTATTTCTTTTTAATCAATTTTTACTCATTTGTCCATACCATGCATAAAAGGAGCATCAGAACAAGGTTTTCACAATCACACAGTCACATTGAGAAAGCTATATCATTATACATTCATCTTCAAGAAACATGGCTACTGGAACACAGATCTACAATTTCAGGCACTTCCCTCTAGCCTCTCTAATACACCTTAAACTAAAAAGGGGATATCTATATAACGCATAAGAATAACCTCCAGGATAACCTCTCAACTCTGCTTGAAATCTCTCGGCCACTGACACTATTTTGTCTCATTTCTGTTTCCCCTTTCGGTTTAGAAGGTTTTCTCAATCCTTTGATGCCGAGTCCCAGCTCATTCTAGGATTTCTATCCCACATTGCCAGGAAGGTCCACACCCCTGGAGTCATGGCGCATGTAGAGAGGGGGAGGGCAGTGAGTTTACTTGCCGTGTTGGCTGAGAGAGAGGCCACATCTGAGCAAGAAAAGAGGTTCTCTGTGGGTGACTCCATTGATTACACACCATGTATGGAATGCTCATATATTAAGAATGTTTGCAGGCCTAATTTTAAGTAGGCTTAGTCTATCCTTTGTGGGGATGAGTTTCATATGAACAAACCCCAAGACTGAGGGCTTGGCCTCTTGATTTGGTTGTCCCCACTGCTTGCGAGAAAATATCAGGCCTTCTCCATATGGGGAAGTTGAACTTTCCCCCTGTGCTGGTTTGAAAGGATGTATGTCCCCTAGAAAAGCCATGTTTTAATCTAAATCCCATTTTGTAAAGGTAGAATAATCCCTATTCAATACTATATGTTTGAATCTGTAATTAGATTGTAACCCAATCAAGAGTGGTTGTTAAGCTGGTTTGGGGGAAATGTGTCTCCACCCACTTGGGTGGGTCTTGATTAGTTTCTGGAGTCCTATAAAAGAGGGAACATTTTGGAGAAAGAGATTCGGAGAGAGCAGAGAATGCTGCAGCACCACGAAGCAGAGTCCACGAGCCAGCGACCTTTGGAGATGAAGAAGGAAAACGCCTCCCGGGGAGCTTCACGAAACTGGAAGCCAGGAGAGGAAGCTAGCAGATAATACTGTGTTCACCATGTGCCCTTCCAGATGAGAGAGAAGCCCTGAACTTCATCGGTCTTCTTGAACCAAGGTATCTTTTTTCCCTGGATGGATGCCTTTGACCGGACATTTCTATAGACTTGTTTTAATTGGGACATTTTTCTCGGCCTTAGAACTGTAAACTAGCAACTTATTGAATTCCCCTTTTTAAAAGCCATTCAGTTTCTGATATATTGCATTCTGGCATCTAGCAAACTAGAACACCCCCTTTCTCACCACCCCCCCAAGGGGACTTTGCAAATACTTTTTATTCATTTGAACTGGCTAAATTCTTGATAAACCAAGATGTACTTTCTCCCTGGAAACAGCCAAGATTGGGAGACCCTTATACTTACATCATCACTTCTGTCTACGGTAAAGAGGGCAATGGCTGAGAACACAAACACCTCTCTCAGCCTTGGAAGGACGGGGACGGATGGGGTGGGACAGGAGAGGGAATAACTAAAGACAAGGGCTGTAACAATAATGACATTTAGTCATTTAGTCAGCTCATACTATGTGCCAGGCACAATCCCACATGCTACATGTGGATTTTTTTATTTTTAAAACAGTATGCTATTTTTAAATGAAGTATCATATGCAGTTGGGGACTGAATCATGTCCCCCACAAAAAGCTGACAGGTCCCAAGCCCTGGTCCTGTGGCTGTGCACCCATTTGTAAATAGAACCTTTGAAGATACTGTTGGTTAGGGTGTGCCCAGACTGAACAAGGATGGCCTTAATCCAATATGGCTGGAGTCCTTAGAAGCAAAAGAAATTGGACATAGAAAGAGAGAAGCCAAGGGTAACAGGCAGAAGCTGGAAATCAACAGAATCCATAAGAGAAAGGAGAAAATGATGCCTTGTGCACTGCCATGTGACGGAAAAGCCATGGGCCACGGATTCCCAGCGGCTGCTCCCGAATGTTATCGTCTTCAGGGAGAAAGCATTGCCTTGCTGACACCTCCATTTTGGTCTTCTCCTAGCCTCAAAACTCAACAAATCTCTGTTGTTTAAGCCAACCCATTGTATAGCATTTGTTTTACCAACTAGGAAACTAAAACATGTGCCCAGAGAAAAATGCAAAATCATAAGGGAGGTACTCAAGGAAGCTTCGCAAAGAGAAGTAATGAGTAAAACCAGCGAGAAAGTGCTTGATCAGGAAAAGGAACAATCCCAGCTCCCCAGAAACCCCACTGTGCTAACAGGGCACTCACTATCCTGACTTCTAACACCACGGATTTTGCTTGCTTTTAAAGTTCAAATAAATTGTACAGTCTATGTTCTTTTGAGCTTTATATTCAACTGTATGCTTGTTAGGTTTATCAGGGTGGTTGGGGGCAGCTGTAGTTTGTTCTCTCATGGTTGTGTAGTATTCCTTTGTATTTATTTATTTATGCATTTATTACATTGTTAGGCATTTTGGTAGCTTCCAGATTTGGGCAGTTATGGTAGTGATTTTGCTAACACTTTTTGTCCACGTCTTTGGTGGTTATGCACACTCATCTGGCATCGCTGAGTCATAGTGTAAGCTAAGGAAACCCTAGTGGACTTCTCCGTGCACTGTCCGGTTTCCCACCAGCTGTGCATGAGGCTTCTGGATTAACTCAATCCTTACAGCAATCCTCAGCATGCGACATTGTGGACACCTGCCTCCTGTCTCTTCCTCAATGGGACGGGGGGGCGGAGGGGTCTCCTCAGTGTCATCCTGATGCCAGCCTCCCTTGACTTCCTGCCCTGTTCCCTGGTTTCACCAATCACAGGCATCTTCCTAGGAGTTTGTCTCTTCAGAGGCCAGTGGGTTCCATGGTCCTGAGTGTGCACTGTCGTCAGAGCCAGGAGTGTATGTGTGCTAGCTGGAATTTTCTTGCAGCCTAGCCAGTTTGGTTCAGAGCTTTCTAGTGTTCAATTGAGTCTGTGAGAGCTTTTCCATTGCCTTTTAATAAATATCATTTCTAGGTTGATTCTGTTGTTGGCAATCAAGAACCCTGACTAAAGCAAGGGTTGACTGTTTCATTCCCATTTCACAGATGAGGAAACAGAGGCCCTGAGAGGTTTAAGTGTGTTGCTCAAGATCACACCTCTGGTAGAGCAGGATTCAAACCAAGTTTATATCCCATTCAGGGCTTTGCTGTCTACACGGTAAAGCGCTCTCCCCAGCATTACACCAGGCAGCTAAATGATTCGCTCGGGGTCAGACAGCAGCTGGTCAAGAAGCCAGGCCTTGGGACACCCACCTCACAGTGCTTCCTGCCTGTATGCCTGTAGTGAGTGTGGAGTTTCATGACCACTCAAAAAGGGAAAGAGAAAATTCATTCATTCACTCATTTGCTAAATATCATTTTACTAACAGCTTAATATGGATTAGGCATTGTGCTAGACACCAGCAAAAAAAAAGGACAGGGTAAAAACAGAACTGATATTGCATATGGCAGGTGACAAGTGCCGGGAAGAATAAAGTTGAGTCAGGGATGGTGATGGGGCAGGTTGGCTATTTCAGGTAAGCTGGACAGGGAAATTCTCTGAAGGTGACATGTGAGCACAGACTGAACAAAGTCAGGGAGGGGAGAAGATCTGAAGCTAGAGGCAAAGGCAGGAGCAAAGGCACAGGCCAAAGGCGGGAATGAGCCTGGCAGGTTCAAGGAATTGCATGGAGGTCAGTGTGGCTGGAGGGAGCGGAACAAGGTGGAGGGTGGAATAGGACAAGGATAAGTAGGGGCCAGCAAAGTAGGGCCTTGTATCTTCCTGAGGCTGATGGGAAGCCTTTAGAGGGTTTTAAGCAAGGCAGACTTGTGATCTGATGAATGCTTTAGAAGGTTCACTCTGGGCTGCTGAGTGATGAAATGACCTAGGAGGCAGGAAAGGGGAGGTGGAAGAACAGGGTAGGAGCTGTGGTGTGTCCAGGCAGGGGATTGGGGTGGAGGGACACCCAGGTGAGAAGCAAAATTCAGGATGGCTTATCATCAAACAGGGTCTGGGCTTGGTGGGCAGTGAGCTTCCAGGGAGAGGGCTATGGCTTGGGCTATGGGGGCTAGGTCCCTTGGGGCCCCTCAGGGCAGAGCTGGGTGCCACAGGCACAGATCAAAGGGGCCACCTGTGGAGACAAATGAGTGCTAGAGGTCATCTGGTGGCCAGAGTAGCCATGTGGCCTGAAGAAAGAGGTCCTGGAGTCTGTGACTTCTCTGGGGCTAAAGAAGCCAGGAGAGCAGCTCACCAAGGCTGGGCTGGGGCGGAGAACAGGGTGGTCTGAGATGACCTGAAAAGAAAGGACTGTAACCTCGAGTACTAAGCCCAGGGAGGGGCCTCATGTGGCAGAGGGGGGGGTGTTTCAGCTGCCGACCTGTGCCAGGTACAGACCGTGATGCTAGGTGATGCCATCATTACCTTCCCTATTTGGCCTGGAGTTTGAACCCCAGCATTTCTTCCCAGCCCTGTAATATCTTGCGCTATAAACAGCTGACTTGTTGGTTGGCAGTTCCTCAGACCAAGGCAGGATTCAACTGTGGAGAAGAGTTGATAGAGGCTGGGAGACTCAGGGGTGGGACTGGCAGCATCTGATAGGAGCTGCCTCCTTGTGGACTGGTGCTGAAAGCAGGGTCTGGACACACCTCACAGCCATACATGAAGGAGGTTCCAGAAAGGCCGGCTTAGCAGTTGGTTAACTAGTTCAACTCCTAGTTTGCTTCAGTCAGATAAGCATTTCCCTAGCAAGAAAGGATTCCTTCCCACGCTGCTACTTCTGGCTTGCAGCTGCTCAGGTAGAGGCTAAGACAAGGTGTGTGTGGCCTGCAGCAACCAAGGGCCTCTTGGGGGTCACAGGAAGAATGTCCAGGGCCGAGTGCTCAGAACGGAGAGGTTAGGGAAAACTTTTACTCTGATTGCAAATAGATACGTGCACACTTATGTTTATAGCAGCATTATTCACAAGAAAAGCTGGAAGCAATCCAAGTATCCATCAATAAAAGAATAAAACAAAACGTGACACATACCTACAATGGAGTGTTATTTGGCCATAAGAAACGATGAAGTTATAAGACATGTTGCAACACAGAAGATCCTTGAAAACATTATGCTCAGTGAATTAAGCAAGGCCTCTAAGGACAGAAATTGTATGTATCACTTATACAAGTTGACTGGAAATAGCAAATTCACACAAACAGAAAGCATATTAGCGGCGGCATGGTTAAGGGGGAAGAGGAGTATGTTTGTAAAAATAAAAAAATATATATGTAACAAAACCTTCACTCCCAAGCTGTCTAGGGAAACAGATATCCTGCAGTGAGAAGTGCATCCGAGTTGCCTCTCCGCCTCCATTTCACTGCCCACTTGGGAGGGTGCAGAGATGGTCAGCCGGACGTGCTGATGACAGCAGGGCTCTCTCTAGGACTTACCCAGCCCCTCAAAGGACTGATTCACAGCAGTGTATTGCTGGGTGTGGCAATCTCGTGGGCTCCCCCTTGCAGAGTCCTGGTGGCAGAACTAACATGTGCCGGTTACCCTTCTGTGCCGATTTGAAACTGTTGTGTACCCCAGAAAAGCTATGTTCTTTAATCCCTTTTCAATATTGCTGGGTGGGACCTTCTGGTTAGGTGGTATCCACAGAGATGTGTCTCCATCCATTCAAGGTAGGGCTGCTTATGGGAGTCCTTGAAGAGGGAACTATTTTTGGAAAGGACAGAGCTCACACAGCCAGACTTTGGGAGATGCAAAAAGAAAATGGCCCCAGGGAAGCTGCATGAAGAAGCAAGGAGAGAAAGCTAGCAGAGGTAGCCTCGTGCCTTTCCAACTGACAGAGGTGTCCAGAAGCCAGACCCTAGCAGATACCAGCCAGGTGCCTTCCCAGCTGACAGAGAGGTTCTGGAAGGCATCAGCCTTTCTTGAGTGAAGGTAACCTCTTGTTGGTTCCTTTAATTTGGACATTTTCATGGCCTTAGAACTGTAAACTTGCAAATTAACAAATTTCCTTTATAAAAGTTGTCCCATTTCTGGCTGCATTCTGGCAGCCCCCGCCCCCACCCCACTGGGATCTAATCTCTTACTGGTCAATCCCTGGGTTATGCTGGTTAAACATTTTGAGTTTCACCTCAGTCTGGAGTGCCAATGGACCCGTCTTTCAAAACACTTTTACCTGTACCTCTTGTTATCTCCTGGGTTGCCCAGTGACATGCATGCTCAGCAGTGCTGAAGTCCTGGGAGGAGGGGATGGGTTACCTTTGTTCCTAAGTGCTCTCAGGAGGCCAGACCTGAACAAAATGTTAAGGTTTGCTCTTCAGAAAGCAAAAAGATTCCACTTCTCATGGGAAATGTGGAGTCCCTATAAGGGCCGTTGGCCAGAGGTCCTCACCCCAGTCCTAGCCAATCACCAACTCCTTCCACTGTGCCTGTGGGGACCCCTCACTTTTTCCCTGACTCCAGGGGATGGAAGTTCCAGGCTCCTCTCCCTTCTGCCCCTCACACTTCCCAGTTCCAAAAAACAATCACAAGTTTACTCTTTTGTCTTCATAACCTCATCTTAAGGGAATCTCCACTTACTGCAGTTCCACCAGTTCCTCTACAGCTTTATCTCTATTTCTCTGGCTCACGTGAGGTGCTTGGCTGGGGCGACTGCAATATCAAGAGATCATTTCTTCTTAGTGTTCCTCACCATCCAAAGTCCTCCCTTCCTTTGAAGGGACTCCATGCTCCACACTCCCAAGTCCCTTCCCCTGAGCACAGGCTATCTTTCAACCCTCTCCTCTCATTTCCAGGCTGTACAGCTTGCCTCCACAACTTCAACTATTCTCTTCATAGGGTCAATACTTCCATTTCTTCTGCCCACTCACAGGATGCCAGTGGACATCTCCCCTCCACTGCCATCATGTAAGGCCATTCAAACTGAACATGTCCACAATCAAGATCTTAATTGTTCCCCCTACCAAACCACCTCCTTCTCTCTTGAATCATTTCACCACCAGTCTCCCAGTAACTCGGACTCCTCCCTGCACCAATAGCTCTGCCTTTCTCATCTCCTTCAACCTCCACGTTCTTCTCCTAATGCCTTTACCTTTGTTCAGGTTCTTTCCAATGTGCTGAGCACAGGACCCTGGAAAGCAGAAGTAGCCCTGGGTTACTCTAAGAATGGATTACTGTTTGCCTTAACCATTCACTGGTTTATTTACATAAATAATTAAAGTCATTTATTGATATTGACACTGTCCAGAGCAACTGAGATACAGCACTGAACAAATCAAATTCCTTGACCTCAAGGAGCTTACATCCTAACAGAGGGAAACAGACAATCATTTAAAAATACCCACCCACCCACACACAGTATGTCAGAGTACCAGCAAAAAGGGCAAGGCAGTAAGGAAGGCAGGGTGGGGGGGTGCTATTTTATATGAGATGATAAGATTCCTCCTTCCTGAAGATGACAGCATGAGAGCAGTGGGCTATAAGACCAGCCACCAAAGCCATACAAAACACAACCAATGCTTTTAGGAAGATATATCCTCAGACTGGGTTAATAAAAATCCAGGGACTTTTATAAAATCCTTTAAATTGGAAACACTGGTTGTTCTGGGGATGGGATCTGGGTGGTTGGAGGACAGGGTGGGCGTCTTCTGCTGAAAAGTGTATTATCTTGGATTCTGAACTACATGACAATATTTTCTATTTAAAATGTGAATCTAATTCACTAAAATAGTGAAGAATTGAAATGGTCTTCTGGGAAGAATGAATCATTTTCATGCAACTACTCCACTAAAGGAGGCCTGTTTTTTTTTTTGGTATCTGCCAACTTTTGCCAGAACTTTGCAGATATAGAACCCTCCAACGCTCCTAAGTGGACAAAGTCTTAACCTTGAGGCCAACCATTCAACACCCAGCTCCGAGCATCTGCCATGTCCTGGTGCACGGTTGTGTGAGGACACTAGGTTAACAGCACAGAGAGAGATAGGTGCTCTCTCTCATTGGCAGGGTAGAGAATTTGGGAGTTGAAAATCAGGATTTTTGCTAGGAATTGACACACCCCTTTGGGGCCATCTCATACTTAATAGGTCCCCACCTTGACTGTTGTTACTTGGACCCCACTCCTAATCTTCATCTCTACATACTGGTCACTGCTGCATCCTACTTGAAAAGCCATGGACAGATGGCCACCTAAGGAAACCTACTACTAATGAATGTCTGCAACTTAAGAGTTTAGCCAGTAGTCTACTTCTAGTTGTGATCCCTGGTTTCTTCTTTTCTGGTCAAGCTGGGGGTAGGGGGCTTCTCTAGCTGGCTCCTGGTGGTGGAGGTGGTGAGATAGGAGGAAGGGCTGGTTCTCTGGGTGGCAGAAGCCTGAATAAACAGGGACTTGAGAGGACTCTGGGAGCCAGGGTATCCTAATCTCTCAAAGTGGAAGCATGAGGCCATGGCCAGGCCTAGAGGGAAGGGAGGTTATTCAGAAATGGGGTCAGGTAGGAATGGGGAATTAGTGGTTATTATTCTTTAAATATCCCATGTATCGTGAAGTCACTGATCCCAGTCTCCACAAACTCAGGCTGCCAGACTCCCCCATAACCCAGCAACCTGAGCCCTGTTAGAGATCCTCAGCAGACAGCTTCATTTTCCACTCTCATTCTCCAGTGTCTAAAACTAAGCATCCCCCTCAATAGGAACTTAGGAATTGTATAATGGATGAATTTTAGAATTTCACCAGTGGCAGAGAGCATCAAAACCAGTATTCTCTACTACCTTAGGAAATCCTCAGTGCTAATGACTTCCAGAGTAAATTAAAACCCAGCCCCTATTTTCATAACTTGCATCTCTCAGCACCAAAATCTGTATCCTTCTCCCCAAAACCCCAACTCATGAAATAAAAGCGATTAAAACAGCAAGTGGTTAATGAACAATTATTGTGGTCTGTCAAAAACGATAGGGTCCTCTAAATAAAAAACCAGGCTACAAGTTTTATGCCACTTGAAGAGGCATTGAGGTGTGCTGTCTGGGTGTCCATTGTTGGAATTTACATAACTAATGGTTGCTAACCACTGGTTTCTGACAGGCAGAACACTTGAAAACAAGACTATGTCAGGAAATCCAGGGCACAGGGCAGCCTTGCAGTGATTCATTAAGCCACAAAACAAACTCAAGAAAAACGATTTGGCTCTAGCTTTGTGACTCTGGACACAGCACTCATCATGTGCTTTGGTTCCTCATCTCCCTCCAGCTCTTATACTCTATGTTGATTGTCATAAGATACTGGCTATCTTTGAATGCCAAGTCTGTTTTTATCATAGTTTGTGAGATGTTACTTCACTTCTTGAGACTTAGTTTCCTTATCCTTAAAAAAGAGGAATGATAAAACTGGAAGAGATATTCTTGAGCAGTTAAAACAAATGGGCTTTGAATTTAGGCAGGCAGGCAGGCAGGCAAAACCTCAAGTCATAGTCTTCCGTGGCCTACAGCAAATTAGTTGGCCTCTCTGCATCTTAGGTAGTCCATCTGCAAAACAGGAATACCAGTGTTGTTTATAAGGATTAAATGAGGTACTGTATGTTGGAGGATCTTGGTCATGCCACGTTATAGGAGATGCAAGATAAACATTAGTTTCCTGCCTTTGTTCCTGCTTCATACTTGGCAAATAAGAATAAATGGGTTGTGAAACTTTCCGGGACAGTGATGAAATGTCTGGAAAAAAACTTAAACCCTTAAAAGAATGGCATCAGGGTTTCGACATCAGATATACTCACTCTCACATTTTCCTCTTACAACACATGAGGTTGACCTTCTTATTGAAGATGTCACAGAGGTCCTGGAAGATGGGAACAAGAGGCTGCAGGGAGATATGGTATAGACCATAGGAAGCACTGTTCAAAAATGAGAAAAGGGGTGGGCCCTAACACATGGTCCCATTGGACTGGGCACCTTCTCAGAACCACAGTGAGAAAGCATCTGGAAACCTGAGCGAGCAGTCTGGGTCCCTGGCTAGCAGGCACAAGAGGGCCTGCGGTAGGGAAGCTTTACTGTGAAGGTGCCCTCAATTCCCTAATTTCAAGGCCGCTCAATGCTGAACCTGAGTCCTGCTCTAACAGGCAGAATGAGAGCAAGAGGCCCACCTTATGCTCTAAACCACAGGAAGAAAGACGTGTCAAACATGTAAACATTCACAGGTTTTCAAAGCTCTGAAAGAATGCCACTTGAGGGGAGTAGGATGTGTCCACAAGCAGAGTTCAGGGAGGAACCCTTTTCACACTAAGAAAAAGATGCAGCACAGCTACCAGTCTCAGCCAGCAAGCCTCCCGTGTCCCCGATCCCCCCTATGCCAGGTCCAGAACAGCTCACCCCAGCTCAGCTCAGGCTCTCATGCTATGGAAGTGGGTACAGATGACAGGGAATTTCATGTATGGAGGAGTCCAATCATTCCTAACACAACAACTGAGGCTCATACTCCCCATGAGGACAATGTATTTCAAATGGGAAGGGGTCATAATTTTGTGATGGTCCACATATCGTCAGCTTTGCCTTCCACAGACCTGAGGAAAGAAGCTCTCTGGCTATGCTGGAGAGGTGTTTGTGGGGTGTATGTCTGTGTGCATACTCTTCCCCACTAGCAGAAACACAGGCAGGCACCCATGTTTGATGTGGATGTAATCACCTGTGAGAACAGAGCTGGGTTTATGCCAGTGGGGGAAATACATTTTGCAGAAGGTGGTCATTAGAAAATTTGGTTATACAAAAGGATTCTGGGTGTAACAACCCTAGTAGAGCTAGGTGACTGGTTTTCATAAAATCTAGCCCTCACTTGTCACTCACCACTCCCTGAAATCTGAAAGGTCATCCCTTTTCTACTCATGGCACCCAGCCAGCAAGGCAGTGTGACAGCACCTCAGAAATATATGGTGCTAAGGATGAAGACTCTAGTCAGAGAACGTGCTCAATCCTAGTGGTGGGTTCTCGGAAACAGGAGGGCTGCTCAATACAGACACCGATTCCTACGAGCGACTATACACAGGAAAGTGGCTTAGGAACGCTACTCCCTGAGGAAGCCAGACTGCTCATATCTGCAGTGGCCATATGCATCTGAGAATGGCATGGCTGCACATATGAGAAATGAGCACATCGTGGCAGTGTCAGCAAATAATTCCTTCCCTACTGCATGACAGACAGTTTCCCCCAAAGGGTCAGGTAGGGTCCTGAGGCTTGACTCTTCTAATGCTCAAAATGGGTTCCATTCCAGGACTTCCTTGGCTCTGCTTGTTTTGAGGACTCCAGTTCAGCTCCAGCTCCCACCCTCATACAAACTGGGATAGGTTGGGAACTTTGATGTTGAGATCACCGATGTTGATGTTCCGAGGAATCTCAGGCAGGTTGATGTTTTTCACAGCAGACACAGCCCGGGCAGGGGCTGCTGAGAGGCCACCCTGAGGAGAGATGAGAGGTAGATATGTGATAAATTTTCAGTGATACCTCTTAATGGTCAAGGAAATAGGTGAAGGTAGCCTGGAAAAAGTCCAAACTGAGAGCACACAATGTAAGTTTTGATTTATCCTCCTTATTCCTTAAAGGCAGACAAAAATGCAGTCTTCAGGATAGATGGGGATTATATGGGGATCCAAACCCTTCTGGGTCTGATGCATCCAACAGGGCCTGGCACATGGTGGGTGCTCAATAAATGCAGGCTGAAATCACCTGAATTGGTTTACCCAAGGCATATGAAGTACTGAGGCACTTATCAGGCTACAAAACAAAACAAAACAAAAAACCCTTTTCAAGAGGCTGAAGACTCTTATAGATGAGTGCAAAGTCACAGGGAAATTCTTAAAAGGAAAAGGAATGTCACAGCTCTAGGGCAATTGCTTGCCAACTAATAATGTGAGCTGGAAAAGATCTGGCTTTGGAAATGTCACGTGGCAACAAGATGGGGAGCCGTGACACACAGGAAGAGGAGGAGGGGGCCCACAGACATGGAAGACTGGTAAGAAGACGCAGAGAGTAAAGGCGTCCTTGGTCAGCCTCCATCCCAGCTCACTCCCAATATGTACAGAGAAGGGGAGAAGCTGATAAGACTCTCTCAAAATCATTTTGCCTTCCAGCTGACTACTTTCAAGATACTGACTCCAATTCCATCCTCAGTAAGCCTCCGTTTTTACTGGTTTCCAAATCCCCTGCTTCTGACACACTTACTATTCCTGGAAGCTTCCCAGTCTACATTTATAAAAGAACCACAGCTGTCACAATAGCTGTGGTCTGGAAAAGCTTCTTCAGCAGGACTGCCAGTCCTCAGAGAAAGAATCCCTGGTTTCACAAGATCAGGTTCCACTACACAAAGCAATGAAGCCCTTTTAGACACTAAGATAATTAAAGTGCTCATCTGTTCTACAATTTTGCCATGTATGAAGGTGTTATGCTTGTAATTTCTTCTCCCTGGTAAGGCTGAGGATAGGGATGGCAAGACCTCAGGGGGATGGGATAGAATTTACTGTGAGCATCCGTATAAAGCCCAGAACCACGTGGGAGTGGACTTGGATATGTTATTTTCAAACGCAGCCCAAACTCTTCTGTAGCTTTTTTTTGAAATTTATTTATTTTTTATTTATGATACATAACCACATACAAACACAAACATTCTTATCATATGATCATTCCGTTTTTTGTTATATAATCAATAACACACTATCATCACATAGTTGTATACTCATCATCATGGTCATTTCTCAGAACATCTGCATCAATTCAGAAAAAGCAATAAAAAGAAAACAGAAAAAATTCATACATACCATATCCCTTATCCCTCCCCTTCCAGATCACCAGCATTTCAGTCTACTAAATTTATTTTAACATTTATTCCCCCTATTATTTATTTTTTTTTATCCATATGTTTTACTTGTCTGTCGATAAGGTAGACAAAAGGAGCATCAGACACAAGGCTCTCACAACCACACAGTCACACTGCAAAAGCCATATCATCATAATTATCTTTAAGAAACATGGCCACCAGAGCACAGCTCCACTTTCAGGCAGTTTCTGCAAGCTTCTCTATTATACCTTAACTAAACAGGTGATATTTATTCAATGCATAAGAATAACCTCCAGGATAACCTTCCGACTTTGTTCGGAATCTCTCAGCCATTGACACTTTATTTTGTCTCATTTCGCTCTTCCCCCTTTTGGTCGAGATTCTCTCAATCCCTTGATGCTGAGTTCCAGCTCATTCTAGGATTTCTGTCCCACGTTGCCAGGAAGGTCCACATCCCTGGGAGTTATGTCCCACGTAGACAGGAGGAGGGTGGTGAGTTTGCATGCTGTGTCAGCCGAAAGAGAGAGACCACATCTGAGTCACAGAAGAGGTTCTCTTGGGAATGACTCTTAGGCCTAATTTTAAGTAGGTTTAGTCTATCCTTTGCATGATTAAGTTTCACATGAACAAACCCCAAGACTGGAGGCATGGCCTATTGCTTTGACTGTCCCCACTGCCTGTGAGAATCAAGAATTCTCCACATGGGGAAGTTGAATTTCCCCCCTTTCTCACTATTCCCCCTAGGGGACCCTGCAAATACTTTCCTACTCACTGTTCAAATTGCTCAGGGATTCATCTGGGCATCACTCTGGACAAACCTACAGAATCTCAAGCCCTACGCAAGGTTCCAAGTACTATGGTATTCGATTTAGCAGTCCACACAAGTTATATTAGGAAATGCACTAGTCAAAATACAAATTTTGCACCAAATAAACACTTTTTGCTTGTCTCACAGATATGTTAAAGCTTCAAAATATTAATTACCATCTATTTTAAACACACTGCATTGCTGACATTCCTTTGTTCTTCCTCATGCAGAAACATTTGTAAAGTTGCACATTTAGTCACTATCATTATACACTCTACGCATTCCTAGATTATACCACCTCAGTCTTTACTGTCTATCTTTACTTCTGACTTCATTTGTGCCCCCAGGCCTCTTCCCTCTATCATTCACATTTAGCTTCATTCAGTTTTCTAACATTACTGTATTATAGTTAGGTAGTATTGTGCTATCCATTTCTGATTATTTACAATCAGTCCCGTTGCACAATCTATATCCCTTCAGCTTCAATTACCCAATATCTATCCTAGTTCTATCTCCCGATGGGCTCTGTTACCAACCGAAATTCTCCACATTCATTCGCTAATGTCAGTTCATATCAGTGAGACCATACAGTATTTGTCATTCTGTTTCTGGCTAGTCTCACTCAGCATAATGTCCTCCATCCATGTTGTTACATGCTTCATGACTTTATTCGGTCTTACAGCTGCATAATATTCCATCATATGTGTATACCACAGTTTGCTTAGCCACTCGTCTGTTGATGGACATTTTGGCTGTTTCCATCTCTTGGCAATTGTAAATAATGCTGCTGTAAACATTGGTGTGCAAATGTCCGTTTGTGTTCTTGCCCTCATGTCCTCTGAGTAGATATCTAGCAATGGTATTGCTGGATCATATAGCAATTCTATACTTAGCTTCCTGAGGAACCGCCAAACTGCCTTTCACAGTGGTTGTACCATTTCACATTCCCACCAACAGTGGATAAGTGCCTCTTTCTCCACATCCTCTCCAGCACTTGTCGTTTTGTTTTATTGATAATGGCCATTCTGGGGGGTGTAAGATGATATTTCATTGTGGTTTTGTTTTGCATTTCCTTAATAGCCAGGGAAGTTGAGCATTTTTTCATGCGCCTTTTGGCCATTTGTATTTCCTCTTCTGAGAAGTGTCTGTTTGTCTTTTGCACATTTTGTAATTGGGTTATCTGTCTCTTTGCTGTTGAGTTGAACAATCTCTTCATATATTCTGGATACTAGATTTTTATGTGATACATCATTTCCAAATATTGCCTCCCATTATGTAGGCTGTCTTTTTACTTTCTTGACGAAGATCTTTGATGCACAAAAGTGTTTAATTTTGAGGAGCTCCCATTTATTTCTTTCGTTCTTCAATGTTCGTGTTTTGGGAGTAAGATCCAGGAAACTGCCTCCTATTATAAGATTGATAAGATATTTTCCCCATTTTCTTCTAAAAGTTCTATGGTCTTAGATCTAATGCTTAGGTCTTTCATACATTTTAAGTTAATTTTTGTATAGGGTGTGAGATATGGATCCTCTTTCATTCTTTTGCATATGGATATCCAGTTCTCTAGGCACTATTTATTGAAGAGACTGTTCTGCCCCAGGTGAGCTGGCTTGACTGCCTTATCAAAGATCAACTGTCCATAGATGAAAGGGTCTATATCTGAACACTCTATTCAATTCTATTGGTCAGTATGTCTATCTTTACTCCAGTACCATATGGTTTTGACCACTGTAGCTTCATAATACACCTTAAAGTCTGGTAGCATGAGACCTCTGACTTCATTTTT
Organism: Tamandua tetradactyla; assembly: GCF_023851605.1. Taxonomy (NCBI): domain Eukaryota; kingdom Metazoa; phylum Chordata; class Mammalia; order Pilosa; family Myrmecophagidae; genus Tamandua; species Tamandua tetradactyla. The sequence continues at coordinate 97,846,326 of NC_135338.1, forward strand.
CTTTCTCAGGATATTTTTAGCTCTTCGGAGCACCCTGCCCTTCCTGATAAATTTGGTTATTGGTTTTTCTATTTCTGAAAAGTAAGTTTTTGGGATTTTAATTGGTATTGCATTGAATCTGTAAATCAATTTAGGTAGAACTGACAACTTAACTATATTTAGTCTTCCAATCCATGAACACCAGATGCTCTTCCATTTATTTAGGTCTTCTGTGATTTCTTTTAACAATTTCTTGTAGCTTTCTTTGCATAGGTTTTTTGTCTCTTTAGTTAAATTTATTCCTAAATATTTTATTCTTTTGGTTGCAATTGTAAATGGAATTTTTTTCTTGATTTCCCCCTCAGATTGTTTATTATCAGTGTATAGAAACACTACAGATTTTTGAGTGTTGATCTTGTAACCTACCACTCTGCTGTACGCATTTATTAGCTCTACTAGTTTTGCTGTGGATTTTTCGGGGATTTTGACATATAGTATCATATCTGCAAACAGTGAGCATTTTAATTCTTACTTTCCAATTTTGATGACTTGTATTTCTTTTTCTTGTCTAATTGCTCTGGCTAGAACTTCCAATAGAATGTTGAATAACAGTGGTGATAGTGGACATCCTTGTCTTGCTCCTAATCTTAGGGGGAAAGTTTTCAGTTTTTCCCCATTGAGGATGTTAGCTGTGGGTTTTTCATATATTCCCTTTATTATGTTGAGGAAGTTCCCTTCTATTCCTATCCTTTGAAGTGTTTTCAACAGGAAAGGACGTGGAATATTGTCAAATGCCTTTTCTGCATCAATTGAGATGATCATGTGGTTTTTCTGCTTTGATCTGTTGATATGCTGTGTTCTAGTCTGCTAGCTGCCAGAATGTAATATACCAGAAACGGAATAGCTTTTAAAAGGGGGAATTTAATGAGTTGCTAGTTTACAGTTCCAAGACCGAGAAAATGTCCCAATTGAAACAAGTCCATAGACAGGTCCAATTTAAGGCATCCGGGGAACGATACCTTGGTTCAAGAAGGCCAACGACGTTCAACATTTCTCTCAGCTGGAAGGGCACATGGTAAACATGGCGGCATCTGCTGGCTTTCACGTGCCTTTACCAAAAGGGGACTCTCTCCAAAATGTTTCCTCTTTTGAAGGATTCCAGTAAGCAACTCCACCTTCAGTGGGTGGAAACACACCTCCATGGAAATCATCTAATCAAAAGTTACCACCCACAATTGGGTGGGTCACATCTTCATGGAAACAATCAAAATGCTCCCACCAGCAATACTGAATGAGGATCAAAGGGGGTGGCTTTTCTGGGGTCCACCACAGATTCAGACCAGCACATGGTGTATTATATTAATTGATTTTCTTATGTTGAACCATCCTTGCATATCTGGAATGAATCCAACTTGGTCATGGTGTATAACTTTTTTAATATGTGCTGGATTTGATTTGCAAGAATTCTGTTGAGGATTTTTGCATCTATATTCATTAGAGAGATGGTTCTGTAGTTTTCTTTTTTTGTAATATCTTTGTCTGGCTTTGGTATGAGGGTGATGTTGGCTTCGTAGAATGAGCTTTCCCTCATCTTCAATTGTTTTGAAGAGTTTGAGCAGGATTGGTACTAATTGTTTTTTTTTTTTTTTTTATTAATCAAAAAAAAAGAAAAGAAATTAACACAACATTTAGAAATCACTCCATTCTACACATGCACTCAGTAATTCTTAGTATCATCACATAGATGTATGATCATCATTTCTTAGTACATTTGCATCGATTTAGGAAAAGAACTAGCAAAACAGCAGAAAAAGATATAGAATGTTAATATAGAGAAGAGAATTAAAATAATAATACTAATAAATATATACATATATATATATATATAAAAAGAAAAAAGGAAAAAAAAAACCAAAAGATATAAACAAACAAACAAAAAACCATATTTCAGGTGCAGCTTCATTCAGTGTTCCAACATAGTTACATTACACTTAGGTATTATTGTGCTGTCCATTTTTGAGTTTTTGTATCTAGTCCTGTTGCACAGTCTGTATCCCTTCAGCTCCAATTACCCATTATCTTACCCTGTTTCTAACTCCTGCTGGTCTCTGTTACCAATGATATATTCCAAGCTGATTCTCGAATATCGGTTCACATCAGTGGGACCATACAGTATTTGTCCTTTAGTTTTTGGCTAGACTCACTCAGCATAATGTTCTCTAGGTCCATCCATGTTATTACATGCTTCATAAGTTTAGTCTGTCTTAAAGCTGCATAATATTCCATCGTAGGTATACGCCACAGTTTGTTTAGCCACTCGTCTGTTGATGGACATTTTGGCTGTTTCCATCTCTTTGCAATTGTAGATAATGCTGCTATAAACACTGGTGTGCAAATGTCCGTCTGTGTCTTTGCCCTTAAGTCCTTTGAGTAGATACCTAGCAGTGGTATTGCTGGGTCGTAATCCATTCTGCCATTCTATGTCTTTTGATTGGGAAATTCAGTCCATTAACTTTTAGTGTTATTACTGTTTGGATAATATTTTCCTCTACCATTTTGGCTTTTGTATTATATATATCATATCTGATTTTCCTTCTTTCTACACTTTACTCCATACCTCTCTCTTCTGTCTTTTCGTATCTGACTCTAGTGCTCCCTTTAGTATTTCTTGCAGAGCTGGTCTCTTGGTCACAAATTCTCTCAGTGACTTTTTGTCTATAAATGTTTTAATTTCTCCTTCATTTTTGAAGGACAATTTTGCTGGATATAGAAGTCTTGGTTGGCAGTTTTTCTCTTTTAGTAATTTAAATATATCATCCCACTGTCTTCTAGCTTCCATGGTTTCTGCTGAGAAATCTACACATAGTCTTATTGGGTTTCCCTTGTATGTGACAGATTGTTTTTCTCTTGCTGCTTTCAAGATCCTCTCTTTCTCTTTGACCTCTGACATTTTAACTAGTAAGTGTCTTGGAGAACGCCTATTTGGGTCTATTCTCTTTGGGGTGCGCTGCACTTCTTGGATCTGTAAATTTAGGTCTTTCATAAAAGTTGGGAAATTTTCAGTGATAATTTCTTTCATTAGTTTTTCTCCTCCTTTTCCCTTCTCTTCTCCTTCTGGGACACCCACAACACGTATATTTGTGCGCTTCATATTGTCATTCAGTTCCCTGATCCCCTGCTCAAGTTTTTCCATTCTTTTCCCTATAGTTTCTGTTTCTTTTTGGAATTCAGATGTTCCATCCTCCAGTTCACTAATTGTAGCTTCTGTCTCTTTAGATCTACCATTGTAGGTATCCATTGTTTTTTCCATTTTTTCTTCTTTGTCCTTCACTCCCGTAAGTTCTGTGATTTGTTTTTTTCAGATTTTCTATTTCTTCTTTTTGTTCAGCCCATGTCTTCTTCATGTCCTCCCTCAATTTATTGATTTGGTTTTTGAAGAGTTTTTCCATTTCTGTTTGTATATTCAGCATTAGTTGTCTCAGCTCCTGTATCTCATTTGAACTATTGGTTTGTTCCTTTGACTGGGCCATATCTTCAATTTTCCAAGCATCATCCATTATTTTCTGCTGGTGTCTGGGCATTTGATCAGATTTCCCTGGGTGTGGGACCCGGCTGGTTGAAAGGTTTTTCTGTGAAGTCTCTGGGCTCTGTTTTTCTTTTCCTGCCCAGTAGGTGGCGCTCGTCTGTCTGCGGGACCCACCAGTAAAAGATGTTTTGGCTCCTTTAACTTGCCAATCCGAATCTCGCAGTTGGCCCGGGAAACCGCGCGAGGGGGGGGGGTCGCCGGCTGCCGCAGCTTGGGGGAGTGCCGGTCAAAATTGCCCAGCTGGCCCGAGACGCCAAGCGTGGCGGGAGGGCCCCGCTATCCAACATTCCCAGTCAGACCGGGGAGCCATGTGCGTGGAGGGGACCCCAGTCGCCAGCCACCCCGGCCGGGAAAACGCGCGCCCCTTGGGTATCTCACCGCAGCGGATTCTTCCTGCCCGTTCAGCCATTCCAGAATGGGGTACGCTGTCTTTTTGGTCTCTGTCGTGGCTCTGGGAGCTGTTTCGTATTGTTTCTGTTTCTTTAGTTGCTTTTCTGGAGGAGGAACTAAGACCCGCGCGTCTTACTAAGCCGCCATCTTCTCCGGAAGTCCCCTTTCCTCGGTACTAATTGTTTTTGATATGTTTGGTAGAATTCACATGTGAAGCCATCTGGTCCTGGACTTTTCTTTTTGAGGAGCTTCTTAATGACTGATTCAATTTCTTTACTTGTGACTGGTTTGCTGAGGTCGTCTATTTCTTCTCAAGTCAATGTTGTTGTTAATGCTTTTCTAGAAAGTTGTCTATTTCATCTACATTGTTGAGTTTATTAGCATAAAGTTGTTCATAGTATCCTCTCATTACTTCCTTTATTTCTGTGGGGCCAGTGGTTATGTCTCCTCTTTCATCTTTGATTTTATTTATTTTCATTCTCTCTCTTCTTTTTGTCAGCCTCGCTAAGGGTCCATCAATCTTATTTTCTCATAGAACCAACTTCTGGTTTTGTTGATTTTCTCGATTGCTTTCATGTTCTCAATTTCATTTATTTCTGCTCTAATCTTCATTATTTCTTCCCTTATGTTTGCTTTGGGGTTAGTTTGCTGTCCTTTTTCTAGTTCTTCCAAGTGGACAGTTAATTCCTTGATTTTTGCTCTTTCTTCTTTTTTGATATAGGCATTAGGGCAATTAATTTCCCTCTTAACACTGCCTTTGCTGCATCCCATAAATTTTGATATGCTGTGTTTTTATTTTCACTTGTCTCAAGATATTTACTGATTTCTCTTGTAATTTCTTCCTTGACCCACTGGTTGTTTAAGAGTGTGTTGCTGAGCCTCCATATATGTGTGAATTTTCTTGCACTCTGCCTATTATGGATTTCCAGCTTCATTCCTTTATGATTGGAGAAAGTGTCTTCTATGATTTCAATCTTTTTAAATTTATTGAGACTTGCTTTGTGACCCAGTATATGCTCTATCCCTGAGAATGATCTATGAGCACTTGAGAAAAAGGTGTATCCTGCTGTTTTGGGGTGAAATGTTCTATATATGTCTGTTAAGTCTAGCTCATTTATTGTATTATTCAAATTCTGTTTCTTTATTCATCCTCTGTCTAGATGTTCTGTCCACTGATGAGAGTGGGGAATTGAAGTCTCCAACTATTATGGTAGATGTGTCTATTTCTCTTTTCAGTGTTTTCAGTGTCTGCCTCATATATTTTGGAGCATTCTGGCGTGGTGCATATATATTTATGATTGTTATGTCTTCTTGTTGAATTGTTCCTTTTATTAATACATAGTATCTTTCTTTGTCTCTTTTAACTGTTTTACATTTGAAGTCTAATTTGTTGGATATTAGTACAGCTAGCTACTCCTGCTCTTTTCTGATTGTTATTTGCATGGAATATCTTTTCCCAACTTTTCACTTTCAACCTACGTTTATCCTTGGGTCTAAGAGGCATTTTCTGTAGATAGCATATAGACGGCCCTGTTTTTTAATCCATTTGCCAGTCTATGCTTTTTGATTGGGGAGTTTAATCCATTAACATTTAGTGTTATTACTGTAAGGGCAGTACTTTCTTCTATCATTTTGCCTTTTAGATTTTATATGTCCTATCTGATTTTTCTTCTTTTTACCTTCATTGATAGTCTTCATTTCTATACTCTTCTCCACACCTCTCTCTCCTGTCTTTCCTTATCTGTCTCAAGTGCTCCTTTCAGTATTTCTTGCAGAGCCAGTTTCTTGGTCACAAATTCTCACAGTGAATTTTTTTAAAAATTTATTTATTAAATTAAAAAAATTTAACAAATGAACTAAAACATTAACATATATAATCAGTAATTTACAATATCATCACTTAGTTGCATATTCATCATTTCTTAGAACATTTGCATCAATTCAGAAAAAGAAATATCTCAGTGAATTTTTGTCTGCAAATGTTTTAATTTCCCCCTGTGACAGATTTGCTGGATATAGAATTCTTGGTTGGCAGTTTTTCTCTTTTAGTATCTTAAATATATCATCCCACTGTCTTCTCACCTCCATGGCTTCTGCTGAGAAATCTACACATAGTCTTATTGGGCTTCCCTTGTATGTGATAGATTGCTTTTCTCTTGCTGCTTTCAAGATTCTCTCTTTCTCTTCAACATCTGACATTCTGATTAGTAAGTGTCTTGGATACGCCTATTTGGATCTATCTGTTTGGGGTACGCTGAACTTCTTGGATCTGTAATTTTAAGCCTTTCATAAGAATTGGGAAATTTTCAGTGATAATTTCCTCCATTAGTTTTTCTCCTCCTTTTCCCTTCTCTTCTCCTTCTGGGACACCCACAACACGTATATTCATGCACTTCATGCTGTGTAGCCCAAGAAGCCTTGCAGCTGTATCCAAAGAGTAATTAAGCCATAGAAACACAGGCACAAAAGAGAAAAAGGAAAATTCTTTTCAGAGCAGGACCCCATTCCTCAGGTTTGCTAATCAAGAGTTTAAAAGTTGGTATGTTGCTCTGTGTATCTCCAGGTCCTATGTGCCCCCTACTTTACTGCAGGGCACAGATCTTTTCAAATCCAAAAAAATCTTTTTTTTTCTTTCTTATTTTTCTGTCATCCCTACCCTCTCTGCGCCTCTGCTTTTACCTGACGTTCAGCTGAGCTGGGGGCCTATTTTTAGTAGTCAGAATTTGCTAATTACTTCCAAATTGGCATTTGGTTGTGCTCAGCTCCTGTTGCTAGTAAAATCTCTTTCCCGTCCCTTCTGGGAAGCAGCCTGTGGGGAGGGGCGCCAGCCGCCATGGCTTGGGGGACTCACGGTTCTGGGGGTCCAGCTGGGGGTTCGCAGTTGGTCCAGCTCGTCCAGACTCAGGTATGCTGTGTGTCGGGTCACTGATGTGGCCCCAGCAGTTGTTCTGTACTGTTCCTGGCTATTTACTAGCTGCTCTGGAGGATGAATTAAATCCATACCCCGCTAAGCCACCATCTTGGCTCTCCCTCTGTAGTTTTTTCCTTTCTTCAAATTTTTATTAATAAAACAAATCAACATTCAATACGAACATTCTTTTTTTATCACAGTCATATATTCATCATCATGATCATTTCTTAGAACATTTGCATCAATTCAGAAAAAGAAAAAAAAATTCACACATAACATACCCTTAACCCCTCCCTTTCATTGATCACTAGCATTTCAATCTACTAAATTTATTTTAACATTTGTTCCCCCATTATTTATTTATTTTGAATCCATATGTCTTCTGTAGCTTTTTGTAAGGCTAACTGGAAATAATGAAACTGGCAACCCTGAGGTCTGAGACACACTATGAGAAATGGCTACTGGGAGATTCAGATTCGTTCATGTAACATACAAACTAGGAAACCACACTGGAACTGACGAAGGGAATTCTGGGTCTCCCCAGGGAATGTGTGGCTTTCACAGAAAGAATTACAAACCATGAACAAGAGCTAGAACACAACAAGCCAGAAAATGTTTACCTTCTGCTGCCATCAGGCTTTTTCTCACCCTTCTAGCCTGAAAGTTGGAGATTTCAAACCTCATTCCTACCTGTTTTATTTTCAGGCCCGCTCTTCAAATCTATCAGTTTTGATGGACTCAAGGAAGAAAGGAGATAAGTACAAACATTCCCCAAGGTCCACAGTGACACAAACTAACACATGTATTAATTCCTTCCCTTTGCCAGCACTTTAACCAGCCAGGACAACAGCACAGTTGCTTACTCACTTCTGATTTCTCCAGCCTGTTTTGAGCTTCAATCTGAGCCACAATTTCATTCATGTTTGTTTCCAATACCATCCCGCCCATCACCACCTCCTGAAGGATGTAATGCACCTGAAGGGGAAACAAAAATAAGAAGGGTCAGCTTACTCTCGGGTAGAGTGCAGATCAAAAAGAAGCTGTAGTTCACATGAAACTTAAGCCCACAAAGGATAGGTCAAGTCTACTTAAAATTTAGGCCTAGAAAAACCCACAGCTAATATCATCCTCAATGGGGAAAAATTGAAAACTTTCCCCCTAAGATCAGGAACAAGACAAGGATGTCCACTATCACCACTATTATTCAACATCGTGTTGGAGGTTCTAGCCATAGCAATTAGACAAGAAAAAGAAATACAAGGCATCAAAATTGGAAAAGAAGAAGTAAAACTATCACTGTTTGCAGACGATATGATATTATACGTTGAAAACCCGTAAAAATCCACAACAAAACTACTAGAGCTAATAAATGAGTACAGCAAAGTAGCAGGTCACAAGATCAACATTCAAAAATCTGTAGCATTTTTATACACTAGCAATGAACAAGCTGAGGGGGAAATCAAGAAACGAATCCCATTTACAATTGCAACTAAAAGAATAAAATACCTAGGAATAAATCTAACTAAAGAGACAACAAACCTATACAAAGAAAACTACAAAAAACTTTTAAAAGAAATCACAGAAGACTTAAATAGATGGAAGGGCATACCGTGTTCATGGATTGGAAGACTAAATATAGTTAAGATGTCAATCCTACCTAAACTGATCTACAGATTCAATGCAATACCAATCAAAATCCCAACAACTTATTTTTCAGAAATAGAAAAACCAATAAGCAAATTTATCTGGAAGGGCAGGGTGCCCCGAATTGCTAAAAGTATCTTGAGGAAAAAAAACCAAGCAGGAGGTCTCACGCTGCAGGACTTTAAGGCATATTATGAAGCCACAGTGGTCAAAACAGCATGGTATTGGCATGAAGATAGATATATCGACCAATGGAATCGAATAGAGTGCTCAGATATAGACCCTCTCATCTATGGACATTTGATCTTTGATAAGGCAGTCAAGCCAACTCACCTGGGACAGAACAGTCTCTTCAATAAATGGTACCTAAAGAACTGGATATCCATATGCAAAAGAATGAAAGAGGACCCGTATCTCACACCTTAAACAAAAGTTAACTCAAAATGGATCAAAGATCTAAACATTAGGTCTAAGACCATAAAACAGTTAGAGGAAAATGTAGGGAGATATCTTATGAAACTTACAATTGGAGGCGGTTTTATGGACCTTAAACCTAAAGCAAGAGCACTAAAGAAGGAAATAAATGGGAGCTCCTCAAAATTAAACACTTTTGTGCATCAAAGAACTTCATCAAGAAAGTAGAAAGACAGCCTACACAATGGGAGACAATATTTGGAAACGACATATCAGATAAAGGTCTAGTATCCAGAATTTATAAAGAGATTGTTCAACTCAACAACAAAAAGACAGCCAATCCAATTACAAAATGGGAAAAAGACTTGAATAGACATCTCTCAGAAGAGAAAATACAAATGGCCAAAAGGCACATGAAGAGATGCTCAATGTCCCTGGCCATTAGAGAAATGCAAATCAAACCACAATGAGATATCATCTCACACCCACCAGAATGGCCATTATCAACAAAACAGAAAATGACAAGTGCTGGAGAGGATGCGGAGAAAGAGGCACATTTATCCACTGTTGGTGGGAATGTCAAATGGTGCAACCACTGTGGAAGGCAGTTTGGCGGTTCCTCAAAAAACTGAATATAGAATTGCCATACGACCCAGCAATACCATTGCTAGGTATCTACTCAAAGGACTTAAGGGCAAAGACACAAACGGACATTTGCACACCAATGTTTATAGCAGCATTATTTACAATTGCAAAGAGATGGAAACAGTCAAAATGTCCATCAACAGACGAGTGGCTAAACAAACTGCGGCGTATACCTACGATGGAATATTATGCAGCTTTAAGACAGACTAAACTTATGAAGCATGTAATAACATGGATGGACCTAGAGAACATTATGCTGAGTGAGTCTAGCCAAAAAATAAAGGACAAATACTGTATGGTCCCACTGATGTGAACCGACATTCGAGAATAAACTTGGAATATGTCACTGGTAACAGAGACCATCAGGAGTTAGGAACAGGGTAAGATAATGGGTAATTGGAGCTGAAGGGATACAGACTGTGCAACAGGACTGGATACAAAAACTCAAAAATGGACAGCACAATAATACCTAATTGTAATGTAATTATGTTAAAACACTGAATGAAGCTGCATCTGAGCTATAGTTTTTTTTTGTTTATTTGTTTGTGTCTTTTTTTAATTATTTTTATTTTTTTCTCTATATTAACATTCTATATCTTTTTCTGTTGTTTTGCTAGTTCTTTCCCTAAATTGATGCAAATGTACTAAGAAATGATGATCATGCATCTATGTGATGATGTTAAGAATTACTGATTACATATGTAGAATGGAATGATTTCTAAATGTTGTGTTAATTTCTTTTTTTTCTTTAATTAAAAAAAAAAATTTAGGCCTAAGAGTCACCCCCAAGAGAGCCTCTTTTGTTGCTCAGATGTGGCCTCTCTCCAGCCAATATGATGAGCAGTGTCACCACCCTCCCCCTCTCTGCGTGGGACATGACTCCCAGGGGTGTGGACCTTCCTGGCAACGTGGACAAAGATCCTAGAATCAGCTGAGACTCAGCATCGAAGGACTGTGAAAAACCCTAGAATGAGCTGAGAATTAACATGAAGGGATTGAGAGAACCTTCTCGACCAAAAGGGGGAAGAGTAAAATGAGACAAAGTGTCAATGGCTGAGAGATTCCAAACAGAGTCAAGAGGTTATCCTGGAGGTTATTCTTACATATTAAGTAGATATCACCTTGTTGTTCAAGATGTAGTGGAGAGGCTGGAGGGAATTGCCTGAAAATGTAGTGCTGTGTTCCAGTAGCCATGTTTCTTGATGATGACTGAACAATGATACAGCTTGCACAATGAGACTCCGTGAATGTGAAAACCTTATGTCTGATGCTCCTTTTAGCTACTATATCAACAGAAGAGTAGAACATAGGGAATAAAAATAAATAATAGGGGGAACAAATGTTAAAATAAATTCAGTTTGAAATAGTGGTAAATGAGAGCGAAGGGTAAGGGGTATGGTACGTATAGTTTTTTTTTCTCTATTATCATTTTATTTCTTTTTCTGTTGTCTTTTTATTTCTTTTTCTAAATCGATGCAAATGTACTAAGAAATGATGAATATGCAACTATGTGATGATATTAAGAATTACTGATTGTATATGTAGAATGGAATATCTAATGTTTTGTTATTTTTTTTTTTAATTAATAAAAAAAAGTTTAAAAAAAAAGAAACCTGTAGGGTTTCCTGCAGCAGCAGAGAGGTCCACGTGACACCAGGTCCTGATCCTCAACTAAGATCCCTAATCCCTTGGCCCATCCACACAAGGGACTTCTACAATGTCCCACGCACATCACAATGATGAATCTCTTTAGCAGAGGTTCCAGGCTATGACGTCAGACAGACCTTGTTTAAATTCCAGTTCTGCTGTTATTGGGTGATCTGGAGCAAATTATTCTCTCAGTGCTTTGGCTTTCTCCAGGATTCTGTTGAGGATTCAATGAGATTACATGTGGAAACCATCTAGAAACTGACCCATGGAAAGATAGGTCAATAACCCATTGCCATATAAGCAGCAGAACTGAGCACTGAATCTAGGTCTGTCCTGTCTTAAGCTTCCTCAGAACCCCAAATGGTGTTTTTCACCCTATTCTTCACTTATCCTCTAGTCCACATAGAATTTCTTTTTTAAACTGAGAATACATATATAGCTAAT